>NC_092383.1:90520920-90820920 GCF_030028105.1 Mobula birostris | reverse complement strand
AGAATCACTGACTTGCTTGACCTGAAATTTGCTGTTTTGTGACAGCGGTAGAGTGCAAAAGCATAAAATTGCTATAAATTACAAAATAGTTAAAATGTGTGAAAAAGAAGTATTCTTGAGTTCGTGGCTCAGTAACCAAATGGCAGAGGGGATTTAGTTGTTTCTGAATCATTGAGTGTGGGTCTTCAGGCTCCTGTACCTCTTCCTGCTGGTAGCAATGAGAAGAGGGCATGTCCTGGGTGATGGGGGTTCTTGGTGCTGGGTGTCACCTTTCTGAGGCACTGCCTCTTGGTGTCCTCAATGATAGGCAGAGTTGTGACGTGATGAACCTGGCTGAGACTACAACCCTCTGCAGACTCTTGCGATCTCGTATAATAGAGCCTCCATGCCAGGCTGTGACGCAGCCTGTCAGAATATTCTCCGTTGTAGATGTATAGAAATTTGCAGGAGTATTTGGTGATCTCCTCAAACTCCTGATGAAGTAGAGTCACTGGTGTGCCTTCTTCATAATTGCATTATTATGTTGGGCCTGGGATATGCCTCCGAGGCATTGACACCCACTTTAAATTCCGTGCCAACTTTAGCTCCTTCTTCACACTTTTTTTCCAGAAATAAACTTTATTCATAATGAAATAAGATATTTTAATGTCATTTGGTCAATACATTTAATGGGGTTAACACTTTCTTTAACCACCATTACCACTCAATGTGATCCCCCTGGGGGGTGATGGACCCTTTCAATGTTGAGGGGCTTCCCCACCCTGCTCATCCCCACAGAAGGAGACTGCACCGAGCTTCAGGGCCTCCCTCCGCACATCGTCTGGACTGTGCCATTCGGCAGCGTTCCCTTACGGGCATCTTGTTGCACTGGAACACCAACCTTCACACATCTTCCCTTCCAAAGGAAAACGAGGTGAAACGCCAAGGATTTTTTTTTAATATATGCCAAGAGGTTGGTGGTTGTACTGAAAGAGATGCCAGAGGAGGTGATAGATGCTAAAAAGGTAGTTCAGTTCAAGTTTGAGTTTAATTGTCATTCAACCATACACGTGTATAGACCAAAACGAAACTGTTCCCCTGGGGCCAAGGTGCCAAACACTGTCTGTACGGTCACACCCAGCACGTAGAACAAATAGTTACAAGAATACTTACAGTCACAAAATAACATTTCCTTGAGTGGCATGACCTGAAAGTTGATGGTGTATGAGATGTTGCCCAGGTGACACATCTCTCAAGTTCAAGTTCATTGCTTTTCAAAGGCGTTCGTCCATCGCCGATGTTGATGAGGACCTCAGCACCATTATGATGGTGTCGAGACTAGCGCATGATTTGGATTTAAGTGAGGGAGAGTTGCACAGTGTCAGCCTCACTCTCTCTTCCCAATTCCCATCTGGATCCAGTGGCAAAACAAGGGTCGAGACGACTGGAGATGGGACTAGGCGCAGTGGATGACCAGGACATCTTCTGTGTCTTGTCCTGCTCTACGTGTTCCACGACGCTTGCAGAGACCGACTTCTTGACTGTTGGACCTTCTATTGGTCTCGTCCACTCAATCCGCCAGAGTCTGTCTTCACATGCTGGGATAAACAACTCCCTATCTCACCGAGGGTTTGAGACCCGTCGGCTACCCTCACCTGGTTTAGCTGGCTTGTCGAAGCTGTTGCCCGGGGTGTGGCCGCTGTCGCATGCAAACAGCTACGGGGAGCCAAAGGTGAGAGCTGAGTGCCAGGTGGGGACCAAAGGTGGACTAACCGCCCTGAAAAGGACGCGACATGTTCCCCCACCAGAGGTGCTACCCCTCCCTGACACCCCATACACCCCAAAGGTACACAAAACAAAACAACGGTTCTCCAAACCGAGGCACACAACACAGCACATATAACTCACACATACAACACATAAAGTAATATTACTGCAAATAAATTAACACACTTAATAAAATATATTCCAGAAGATTAGAAAGGACCGGTAACATCATGTGGACCCCGCACATCCTGCTCATGGATTGTCTGTCCCACTCCCATGGGGGAGGAGGCTACGTAGCATTCACACCAGGACCTTCAGACTCAAAAACAGTTACTTTTCCCAAGCAGTAAGGCTGATCAACACCTCCACCCACTAACCCACCACTCCACACCCTGAACCACCGCCACTTTATCATTTCCTGTGAGTCACTCTTGTGCCTAACATGACTTCATGGACATCCTATGTAAAGAAGCTGCCTTATAAACATGAAAAATTCTGCAGATGCTGGAAACCCAGAGCAACAGACACAAAATGCTGAAGGAACTCAGCACGTCAGGCAGCACCTACAGAAGAGAATAAACCGCCGACTCTTCAGGCCGAGACCCTTCATCAGGACTGTATTTATATTTACTGTGGTTTTTAAATGATTATTGTGTTCTTTATCTTTTGTGGGGGGGGGGATTTTGTGCTGCATCAGGTCTGGAGTAACAATTATTTCGTTCTCCTTTACAATTGCGTACAGGAAATGGCATTAAATAATTTTGAATCTTGAATTTAGCTTAAGGTGAATTTATGACACACTTCAGAAAGTAAACAGTGTAATGTTATTGGTGCTTCATAAGTGATGAGAACTGGGTAATGGCAGAGAGTTCAGTAGCCTCATGCTACTAGTATTTGCTCAGATACTTGTGTAGGTCAGGAGCAACAGGATATGGCCCCAATGCAGGCAAATAGGAGTGGTTTAGTTAGGTATGATGTCTGGCATAGTCAAGCCAGGTTGAAGGGATCATCTCTGTGATATGAACTTCCAAAACAACAAATTAACATATAAAGGAGAAATTGATTTATGGAGAAAGGTTGAACAGGTTCAGACTTTATTCCCTGGAGTGTAAGAGAATGAGGGGAGATTTGATAGAGGTGTACAAAATTAGCCAGCTGGTGGCGTAGCGACATCAGCGCTGGACTGCGGGGCGAGAGGTCCCGAGTTCGAATCCGGCCGGTTCCCTTGCATGCTCTCCATCCGTGCCTGGGGTTGAGCGTCGAGCTAACAACTCGACCTCATGAGAAAACAACCTGGACAGGGATGGGCTCCGCCAGGTTTCAGATGCCCAAGACATGCTGTACGATGAGCATACCAAAAAAGATCGGTGCAAAAGCTTGTCATGACGGCACCCCGACGACTCCATCAGGAGTTAAGGGCGCGCGCGCACAAACACACAAACACACACACACACACACACACACACACACACACACACACACACACAAAATTATAAGGGATACTGTATTGATAGGGTAAATGCAAGCAAGCTTTTTTCCACTGAGGTTGGTTGAGATGAGAACTAGAGGTCAAAGGTCAGAATCAGGTTTAATATCACTGACAGATGCCACAAAACTTGTTGTTAGGGGTGCAGGTCAAGAGTGAAAGCTGAATTATTTAAGCAGAACATGATGGGGAACATCTTCACTCAGAGAGGGTTCCAGGTGTGGAATGAGCTGCCAGGGAAAATGGTGGATATGGATTTGATTTCAACATTTAAGAGAAAATTGGATGTGTACATGGAAGGGAGGTGTGTGAGGGGTATGGTGTAGGTGCTGGCTGATGGAACTAGGCTGAGTAGTAGTTCAGCATAGAGTAGATGGGCCAAAGGGCCTGTGCTGTGCTGTAGTGTTCTATGCCTCTATAACTCTATGATTTCAAAATCGGAAAACGCAAGACCATAGGATATAGGAGCGGAATTAGGCCATTTGGCCCATCGAGTCTGCTCCACCATTTCATCATGGCTGATCCAATTTCCTCTCAGCCCAATCTCCTGCCTTTTCCCCGTATTCCTTCATGCCCTGACAAATCAAGAATCAACCTCTGCCTTAAATATATCCAATGACTTGGCCTCCACAGCCTTCTGTGACAACGAGTTCCACAGATTCAGCACTATTTGCCTAAAGAAATTCCTCCTCACCTCCTCTCTAAATAGACGCCCCTCTACTCTGAGGCTGTGTCCTCTGGTCTTAGACTCCCACAGGAGACTTCGTCTCCACATCTACTCTTTTGAGGCCTTTCAACATTCAATAGGTTTCAACAATCAACAGATTTGTCAGGCAAGATTTTCCCTTAAGAAAACCATGCTGACTATGGCCTACTTTATCATGTGCCCCCAAGTGCCCCGAACCCACGTCCTTTACAACATCCACATTAATTTTAAGATGTAATGGTTTGGGGAGCTTTTGACTGTTGAAATCGTCTACAGGGCAATGTAGGTGTTAGAAAGCACCAAAAACTATTAACTGGAGTAAAGATACTGACAGAATTGTCACTTTGTGTGGTAGCTAATAGCGAGACAAGTTAAGACAAATGGTGCAACTAATGCAGCTTTTTCGCAAACTTCTGGGCTCTACCTGAAGGCAAAATATCCCAGATCAGCTTGGCTGGGAGTGAGTGCAACTCAAAGTGTCAGAAAACACGTCAACCCATTTCAGCCACGATGAAGATGCTAGTCTAAAACCTCAAAAATGCAAGGCAGCGCAAGAATGTTATTCAGGAGAACGACTTTTAATACCAAACAAACATGATGGGCAAAAGATAATTGGAAATTTAATTAGATATTGTCAACACTTCAGGGTTGAGTTAAATTTAACTTAATTGATCCACGTTATTTGCCACTTTAAAAAGAGACGATCATAAGACCGAAAGACATGGGAGCTGAATTAGGCCATTTGGCCCATCGAGTCTGCTCCTCTATTTGATCATACTTACTTCCTGCCCCTAATGCCACTGGCGTTTATTGCGGCAATGAGGGTCCTCCATCTCTGGTGATGTTCGGAGCTTCCTTCATCGTGTCAGTAGCGTCCCCTCAGCTTTCACTACTGTCAGTCATGCAGGTCCTGGGTGGGGACTTAGGAATACCGTCACACTCATTGCTGTTTCTATAAAAAAAAAATTTTTAACTAGTCAGGATTGTTAGCCCTGAGCTGAACCCCTGAATATGGAGGACCAGTGGACCACTCTTAGTCTGCCCTCTACCCTTTGACCTGTTTGGCATGGGTGACCCTACCAAGAGCCAAAGCATAAAGCCCTGACTCCAGCCAGCATTGCTCTCTGAGTCATTGAGGCACGCAAGCCTCCAAACCACAACAAGATTGTGATCCTCTTCGAGGCCTATTCCATAATGGCTGTCTTATTTTCTCTCTCAATCCCATTCTCCCACCTTCTCCCCATAACCTTTGACACCCTGACTAATCAAGA
Source organism: Mobula birostris (assembly GCF_030028105.1). NCBI lineage: Eukaryota > Metazoa > Chordata > Chondrichthyes > Myliobatiformes > Myliobatidae > Mobula > Mobula birostris. The sequence continues at coordinate 90,815,711 of NC_092383.1, read as the reverse complement.
ATCTTCATAAAGTTGAGTAGAGGAATTGGGGATGTTGTGTTGAAGTTGTATAAGATGTTGGTGAGGACAAATTTGGAGTATCGTGTGCAGCTCTGGTCACCTATCTACAGGAAAGGTACCAATAAGATTGAAAAAGTGCAGAGAAAATTTACAAGGACGCTGCAGGGACTTGAGGGCCTGAGTTTTAGACAACGATTGAATAGGTTATGACTTCATTTCCTGGCGGGTAGGAGAATGAAGGGTATTCGATAGAGGTCTACAAAATTACACAGGGGAAGAAGAAGTAAATGCAAACTGGCCCCTGAGGTTGAGTGAAACCAAATCCAGAAGCCTTAGGTTATATAACCTATAAACCTCCACTTTAAATAAACCAGGTGAATTGTTCTCCACAGCCATCTATGGCAATGAATTCTGTAATTTCTTTACCCTCTAGTTAAAGAAATTCCTCCTCGTCTCTGTTCTAAAGGGACGTCCTTGTATTCTGAGGCCGTGTCCTCTAGATCTATACTCTCCCACTATAGGAAACAACCTTTTCACATCCCAGCTATCTAGGCCTTTCAACATTCATTAGCTTTCAATGAGATTCCTCCCCCCTCCCATTCTTCTAAACTGCAGTGAGTAAAGGCCCAGAGCCATCAAACACTCCACGTGCATTGACCCTTTCATTCCCAGCATCATTCTCGTGAACCTCCTCTGGACCCTACCTAATGCCAGCACATCCTTTCTTAGATAAGGGGCCCAGAACTGCTCACAATACTCCAAGCGTGGTCTGACCAATGCCTTATAAAGCCTCAGTATTACATCTTTGCTTTTATACGCCAGTCTCCTCGAAATTCTCTTCATTTCTTTATTTCCCTGAAAACGTCTGCAAGAAAATGAATCTTATATGACATATATGTATTTGATAACATATGAACTTTGGCTTTGAAATGAATGCTCACATTGCATTTGATTTCCTTTCTACTGACTCATCCTGCAAGTTAAACTTCAGGGAATCCTGCACTAGGACTCCCAAGTGCCTTTACATTGCCGATTTCTGAATTCACTCCCCACTTAGAAGGTTTAAAGGTGACAAATCTTTCTTTGAAGGTTATTTCATTTGTCAACATTTAAAGTCGAATATCTATTTAATGTTAATTGGGAGCAAAATAGCAATTCTTTGGCACATTTTAAGAATTTCCCAGAAATATCAATGCACCAATCTAAAAGCAATAGGTTGTCCTTCTATACATACAAAATATCTCAGAAATGATGGCCCATCTGCTCCAAGAACATAGAATTTCAGTCAAGCACGAGTCAACAGCAACGCTGGGGAGAGTACTTTGCAGACCAAAAGAACGAACCAATGTGGTTTACAAAATCCAGTGCGGGGACTGCAGCAAATGTTACATCGGCCAGACTGGGAGAAAACTACCCAGAAGGATTCATGAACATTAACTGGCTGTAAAGCGGCACGACCATCTCTCCCTGGTCTCTATCCATGAAGATCAAGAGGGGTACAAATTGGACTGGGTGTCGGTGAAAGGCCTGGTGCAAGCAAACACGTGGCATGCTGGGTAATCCCTGGAAGCGTGGCTTTCCATGAACAGTTCTGTAAATAAAACTTGTCGACCTCGATCCTCTTTAGGAGCCGACGTGGGCAAAATTCCAGAGCACAACGCGTGAAATTCGCCACATAGCCAATCAGCGGCGGGATTTCCTCCCCATTTCCGAAATGGCGTCCAATCAGCTGAGTATAAGTATATAAAAACCAAGCGTTCGCGGGACACTCCACAATCAACAACACACCGATGACGCCTCCTCGCATGATGAGAAAACGTTTGCAAGGAAATTGCCAAGATCGGAGAACAACTCAGCCCAACCAATATCACTGATCTTCACAGATATCCAGTTATTAAATTAAATAGTTGTGCAATCTGACCCATTACCACTTAAGGTGTCAGAAGTAAGTTAACAAATAGCTGGAAGGAAAGTTGTCACCATATGAAGTAAGTGAGGAAGGCTTTTTCTTTCCTATTCTCACAATCTTCCTCACAGATCTTTCTGGTGACATTTCCAACTGGAACAGCAGAAAAATGATTGTCAGAAATAGTAATATAAAATTCATGGTATATCAAAGATCAAATTTATTATCAAAGTACATATTATGTCACCATATACAACCTTGAGATTCATTTTCTTGTGGACATATTCAATAAATCAATAATAAAATATAAAACAACCAAAACAGAATCAATGGAAGACCACACCAACTTAGGCATTCATCTGGAGTGCAGAAGACAACAAACTGTGAAAGTACAAAAAGAAATAAATAATAATAAATAAATAAGCAGTAATTATCAAAAACATGAAGTGAAGAGTCCTTGAAAGTATGAGTGGTTGTGGGACAGGTGAAGTTGAGTGAAGTTTGGTTCAAGAGCCTGATGGTTGAGGGGTCATAACTATTCTTGAACCTACTGGTGTGAGTCCTGAGGCTCCTGCACCTTCTTCCTGTACAGGAAGCGAGACGAGAGCATGATCTGGGTGGTAGGGGTCCTTGATGATTGATGCTGCTTTCTTGCGATAACGCTTTGTGTAGATGTACTCGGTAGGGTGAGGGCTTTATCGGTGATGGACTGGGACACATCCACTACTTTTTGCAGGATTTTCCGTTCAAGGGCATTGGTGTTTCCATACCAGGCAAAGACACAACCAGTCAATATACTCTCCACCACACACCCGTAGAAGAATTTCAAAGTTTTATACATCATGCTAAATCTTTGCAAGCTCCGAAGAATGTAGAGGAATTGCCACTTTTTCTCTGTAATTGCACTTACAAAGTGCTGGGCCCAGGACAGGTCCTTCGAAATAATAACAGAGAGGAATTTAAAGTTGCTTACCTTCCCTGCTGCTGATCCTCTGGCAATGTCTGACTGATGGACCTCTGGTTTCCTCCTCCTGAACTCAATAATCAGTTCCTTAGTGTTGCTGACTTTGAGTGAGAGGTTGTTGTTATGGCACCACTCGGCCAGATTTTCAATCTCTCTCCTATATACTGATTCGCCACCACCTTTGATTCGGCTGATGACAGTGGTGCCGTCAGCAAGCCTGAATAAGGCATTGGAGCTCTGCTTGGCCACACAGTCGTAAGTGTAAAGTGCGCAGAGCAGGGGGCTAAGCACACAGCCTTGTGGTGCACCTGTGCTGATGGAGATTGTGGAGGGCATGCTGTTGCCAATCCAAACTCACTGAGGTTTGCAAGTGAGGAAGATGAGGATCCAATTGCACTGAGGGATTGAGGCCAAGGTCTTGAAGCTTATTGATTAGTTTGAAGGGATGATGGTACTGAATGTAGTCGATAAAGATCATTCTGATGTTTGCTTCTTTGCTGTCCAGAAGGTCCAGGGTTGAGTGAGGAGCCAATGAGATGGCATCTGCTCTGGACTTGTTGCGCCAGTAGGCAAATTGGAGCAGATTCAAGTCGCTTCTCGGGCAGGAGTTGACATGTTTCATCACCAAGCCTCTCAAAGGACTTCATCACTGTGGATGTAAGTCTACCGGAGGATAATCATTGAGGCAGGTCACCACACTCTTCTTTAGCACCGGTATAATTGAAGCCTTCTTGAAGCAGTTGGGTACCTCAGACTGTTGAAGCGAGAGATTGAGGATCAGAATCAGTTTTAATATCACTGGCATATGTCGTGAAATTTGTTGATTTTGTGGTAGAAGTACAATGCAATACATAATAATATTTTTAAAATCTGAACTACAGAAAGTATACATATATATAACAGTTAAATTAAATAAGTAGTTCAAAAAAGTAGTGAGATAGAGTTGATGGGTTCAATGTCCATTCAGAAATCTGATGACAGAGGGGAAGAAGCTGTTTCTGAATCATTGAGTGTGCACCTTGAGCCTCCTGTTCCTCCTCCTTACTGGTAGCAATGAGAAGAGGGCATGCCCTCAGTGATGGGGTCCTTAATGATGGATGCCACCTTTTAAAAGCATCGTTACTTGAAGGTGTCCTGGATACTACGAAGGCTAGTGGCCATGAAGAAGCTAACTGAGTTTACAACTGTGCAGCTTATTTCAATCCTGTACAGTACCTCAACCCCCAACCCCCAATGCCAGACAGTGATGCAACCAGTTAGAATGCTCCCCCTGGTACATCTGTAGAAACTTGTGAGTGTCTTTGGTGACAAACCAAATCTCCTCAAACTCGGAATGAAATGTAGCCACTATTGTGCCTTCTTTGTGGCTGCATCAATACGTTAGGGCCAGGATTGATCCTCAGAGATGTTGTCACCCAGGAATTTGAAGTTGCTCACTCTTTCTCCATGGACGCCCCAGCTAATTGATCAGTTGATCAGCACAGATTCAGCAGATCAGAGAGTACGTGTGCCATGGCATCATAAAATCAATATTTCAAACTTCAAAGTAAATTTATTATCAAAGCATGTACTGTATATGTTACCATATACAGCCCTGAGATTCATTTTTTTGCAGGCATTTACAAGAAAAAAGAAATACAGTAGAATTTTACCAAACACTATACATAAACAGATAAAAACTGGCAAACACAAAAGTGCCAAAGAAGACAAACTGTGCAAATGAAAATACAGTCTGTAGGTAATGCATTGTAGTGAGTGAAGATATCGACACTGGTTTAGGTGCCTGATGGTTGTGGCATAATAAACAATCCTGAACATGGAGTGTGGCTCCTAAGGCTCTTGTACCTCCCTCCTGATGGTAGTAATGAGTGGGGACCATAGCTTGGATGCTGGGGATCCTTGATCATGGATGCTGATTTCTTGCGACAGTGCTCCTTGAGATGTGCTCAGTGGTGGAGAGGGCTTTGCCTGTGATGGATGGGGCTGTACCCACCACTTCCTGTAGACTTTTCCATTTCTGGGCATTGGCATTTCCATACCAGGCTGTGATGCAACCAGTCAAGACACTCTCCACTGTACGTCTACAGAAGTTTGTCTAACTTTTAGATGACATATCAAACCTACTCAAACTTCTAAGAAGTAGAGGTACTGTTGTGCCTTCTTTGTGACAGTTACGTGCTGATCTCATACCCTCTGATATGGTAATGTCAAGGAATTTTAAAGTTACTGACCATCTCCACCTCCACAGAAGGACTACAAATATCTTTAGTTAAAGAATGCATGTGAAATTTGAAAAGAGAAATTTCTCACTGCAAAACCCACTCCAAGAGCTATGGTGCTCATGAACTTGGTCCATCTCAGGTGATTCATACCGCTCGTGTAGCCAGTGCAGTGATTTCAGATCTTACTTGTTTATCAAAGTCTTTTTAAATCTCCAACAAATCAACTTATCAATCAAAAACAAATCTGTTTTCATATCGCAAAAAAAGTTTTTAGAATCTCCATCTTATGTGATGTTTCCTGGTGAATGTTATCTCCTGTTTCAATATTGGACACACCAGATCTGTGAAGACCAGATAACAGAGCCTGGATGTAAAAATATTTTTCATAGAATAGTTGGCTGGCAATGTTGTTTTCAGTATAACAAACAAGTGCATTCTCAAAAGTTTTTATAATTAACTACTAAATTCACCCATCAAAACAATCCTCTCCCCGTCCTGTAGAGTCGTAGAGAATACAGCAGGGATACAGACCTTCAGCACAATCAGTCCATGCTGATCTCAGTGCCCACCCAGCTAGTCCCAATTTCCTGCGTACCACCCATATCCCTCTCAGATTCAGCCTCCACATGCCTTTGCAATGTCACTATTGTACCTGCCTCAACCATTTCTTCTGGCAGCTCTTTCCATAAACTCACCACTTCTGCATGAAAAGTTGCTCCTTTTAAATCTTTCCCTTCCCAAGCTAAACCTGTGCCCCCTAGTTTTTGACTCCCCTATACCTGGGGAAGAGACTGTTACCATCCACCCTACCTGCTCCTCTCATCACTTTTAACATTTCTATAAGGTCACCTCTCATTCTCCTACAGTCCAAGGTTTAAAGACCTTGCCCTCTAGTCCTGGAAATAGCCTCGTAAATCTTCTCTGCAGTCTTTCCATCTTAACCCACTTCTTTCCTATAACTTATTTACTTTTTGTACACTGACATACAGATCCGCCCCACGTTACAGCAGGGGTCCCTTCCTGAGAACTATTTGCAACCCAAAGAGTTTGCACTTTGGAAGTGCAGGCACACAGTTATATGCTCAAATTAATCCTAGCCCAACCAAGATCATTGCGTAGTAAAACCAAGGAATTTAACTCAACCACTCAAACATTGCCGCGTAATGAGTTCCCACTCTGCAGAAAATTCCTTCAGCTGCACAGCTGCCAGCAAACCCATCCCAGTTCATTTATGTACAGTGTACAGTAGATGAGTGTTTGTAACCAGGAGAGAGCCTGTATCACCACGACTCTGAACTGATTCTACAACCAAAAGACTCTCTTTGAAGAACCCTTCACAACTCAAGTTCTTAGTACTACATTTTATCTACACAGTTTATCTTCTTTGTTTGGTCATTTATAGTTTTTTACAAATTATATTGTTTTTCAACACACAAAAAATGTTGGAGGAACTCAGCAGGTCAGGCAACATCTATTGAGAGTTCAAAATTCAAAGCTCAAAGTAAATTTATTATCAAAGTACATGTATGTCACACATACTACCCTGAGGTTCATTTTCATGCGGACATACTCAATAAATCCACAATGGAATCAATGAAAAACTGCAAACAACAAACACAGACAAACAACCAATATGTAAAAGGGCAACAAATTACAGTATGCCAATACAAATAAATACATAAACATTGAGAACATGAATTGTAGAGTCCTTGAAAGTGAGTCCATAGGTTCTGGAATCAGTTCAGTTATGGGGCACATGAGTTGAGTGAAGTTATCAAGAGTCTGATGGTTGTAGGGGTAATAACTGTTCCTGAATCTGTTGGTGTAAGTCCTGAGACTCCTGTACCTTCTTCCTGAGAGCAGCAACTAGAAGACAGCATGGCCTGGATGGTGGGAGTCCTTGATAATGGATGCCGCTTTCCTGCGACAGTGCTCCTCGTAGATATGTTCAGTGGTGGGCAGGGCTTTACCTGTGGTGGTCTGGGCTGAATCCATGACTTCTTGTAGGCTTTTCTCTTCAAGGACATTGGCGTTTCCCTACCAGAGGAATATACAACATTCCAGGCTGAGGCCCTTCATTCGTCCTCTTGATGTATTTCAGCCTGAAACGTTGACTATTTATTCTCCTCCGTAGATGCTGACTTACCTGCTGAGTTCCTCTAGCATTCTGCGTGTGTTGCTCTGGATTTCCAGATTCTGCAGAATCGCTTGTGTTTATTCAACTGTATTTGTTTTTCTTAACCTGTAAATGCCTGGAAGAAAATGAACTTCAAGGTAGTATATGATAACATATGTGTTGTGTCTGCGCACAACTACATATCAATTAAGTAAAAGCACGCACACAGGAGATGGCGTTAATGGGTGTATCCACATTGGAACGAGAGAGAGAACAATGCACATGTGTAGACAACAGTGCATGCACAGACAACAGATCACTAGATAGTGCTAAGGAGGGAGTTATTCCTCTAAAAGAAATAGATCCATACATTACACTTCCTCCCCCTTTAGATTAATGCAACATAAAACTTTGTATGTACAAAACATTCAATTTCCCCTTCATAAACCCATATTCCAAATAAACATGTTTTCACAATAACAGTCCATAACTAACTTCGCAGTTCTAAAGGTTCAGTCTTTTAGACGGTGCTCTGTTTCTTTCAGGATAGTGCTTCTGGACATATGGAGTGGCGTCGGGTTTGGTAGGTGTCTTGTCTAAGACAACGTTCTCGGTTTCCGGTGTCACATTGCCATCAGTGACATGATCATCACTGAGAGGTAAGCCCGATAACTGTTATGTGTCTGTCTCATTGGATGCAATCAGCTCGGGTGTGTTCTTCAGTTGATCATCGAGTATTTGGTCCACATGACGTCTCCGTGTCTGATCCCCAACACCCACTGTATATATCAGTGGTCCAGTTCTTGTAGCTATCCTACTGGGTGTCCGCTTGCCTTCTCGGTAATCACGCGTTAGGATTTCCTGTCCAATCTCGAAGCTCCTTGCTGCTTCACTTGGCAACTGACTGAACTGTTTATTCTGCACTTCCCTCCGTAGGTCTGGTTTCAGGAGGTCTATGTGAGATCTCCGATTCCTGTGCATGAACAGCATTGCAGATGTTTCATTTGTTGTCACATGAAGAGAGTTCCACTACACAAAAAGGAAGCTGTCCACCTTGTGCTGTAGAGAAATGTCTTCCTTGTCCATCACTTTAATGGGCTTCTTGAAGGTTTGGATAAACCTTTCAGCCAACACATTCGTTACTGGGTGGCAAGGAGCTGACTTGAAACGTCTGTCGCCATTTTTCTTTGTGAACAGTCGAAAATCTTCTCGTATGCATTGTGGTCCGTTGTCACTCACAATTTGTGCTAGTAAGCCATTTCTGGTGAAGATAGTTCTCAGGGCAGAGACAGTCTTTGCTGAGGTGGTGGACTTCATTGCCATAACCCCCAGCCATTCGAATGAGCATTCACAGCAATCAGAAACATGGAGTCCACAAATGGCCCAACAAAGTCAATATGTACTCTTTGCCATGGTAACGATGACCATTCCAACGAATGTAATGCTGCCTGTGGGGGTGCATTTTGAACTTTTTGGCATTCCAAACAGCTTTTGGCCAAGTCTTCAATCTGTTCATCTGTTCCCAGCCACCACACAGAGCTCCAGGTGAAACTCTTCATCTTGACTTACCCAGGTGTCCTTCATGCAGATTCTCTAACACTCTGGTGCACAGTTTAGAGGGAACCACACCATGAGATCCACACGTCAGCGTTCTTCGATATACCAACGTTGGTCTTGTCTCACTGAGAACTTTGGAAAGATAGGGTTACCATGAGCTGGCTATCTTTGCATGGTGATTCCATAGACTTTTGACAATGTCGGGTCATTCCTCATTTCCCTTTATATTCCGGAATTTGTTACCAGCAGCAGGTCCACAAACACTATTGTTGGATCACAGTATGAAGACTTTTCTTCTTCAGTTGCCAATAGTGGAAGGTGTGACAAGGCATCAGCGTTGCTGTGTTGTCTGGTACCCTTGAACTCTATGTCATAAAAATTACCTCCTGGGAATAGTGACTAACGTTGTAACCAGATAACAGTCATCACTGGAAATCCCTTTCTGGGACTGAAAACGGACACATGGGGCTGGTGATCTGTCACTCCCATAAAGCTTTGTCCATAGGGGTAGTGGTGGAACTTCTTTATCCTCCATACTAGACTAAGGGCCTCTCGGTTGATCTGTGTGTAGATGTGTTCTGCGCTCATCGGTGATCTTGAAGCAAATGCAATTGGACGCTCAGATCCACCTTTCACAATGTGCGACAAAATGACTCCAATGCCATAAGAGGACGCACCACACGCAAGTCTGATGGGCAGGGGTGGGTCATAATGTGTCAGCAGTTCATCGAATGTTATTTGTCTCTTTGTTTCCTTCAATGCTTTTTCACATCTTTCTGACCATTCCTACTTTGCTCCTGTCTGTAACAGCGTGTTCAATGGGTGTAGCACTGTGGCAATGTTTGGGAGACACCGGTGGTCGTAGTTGACAAGGCCCAAATATGACCTGAGTTGTGACACATTTTCCAGTTTGGGAGCCTGTAGCACTGCTTCAGTCTTCTCTTGTGACTTATGGAAGCCCTGCTTGTCAATGACATGTCCACAATATGAGATTTCATCCTTGAAAAACTCACATTTCTCTCGCTTTGCACGCAGACCTTACTCACTCAGACTGGTAAGCACTTTACCAAGGCTCTGGGGGTGCTCTTCGTCATTTTTGCCAGTCACGATGATGCCACCAAGGTAATATTGTGTTCCTGGGATACCTTGGAGCATTTGGAGTTCTTTGCCAAATTGCTGGAGCTGATGTGTTGGCAAAGACAAGGCAATTATACTGGAACAGACCCTTGTGAGTGTTGATTGTAAGAAACTTCCTGCTTGACTCCTCAACCTCCATTTGCAGATAGGTTTGTGACAAGTACGTGGGATGGCCTGCCGGCGACGGTGGCAGAGGTGGATACGATAGGGTCTAGAGATTCCTGGACAGGTATATGGAGCTCAGAAAAATAGAGGGCTATGGGTAACCCTAGGTAATTTCTCAGGTAAGGACATGTTCAGCACAGCTTTGTGGGCCAAAGGACCTGTATTGTGCTGTAGGTTTTCTATGTTTCTACGTTTCTATGTTTCTAAGTCAATCTTTGAAAACCTTTCCCTAGCCTGCCAAAGGTGTAAAAATGTCTTCTATTCGTGGCAGGGGATACTGCATAGTACGGAGCACTGGGCTGATGCTCACCTTGAAATCCTCATGTAATACAAACAGCTCCTGTCTTCCCCTTCTTGATCACTGGGACAATGGGCGTGGCCCAATCAGTACATTCAACCTTGGAGCGAATTCCAGACGCCACCAAGCTCTGCAGTTCAGCATCCACTTTAGGACATAGTGCGTAAGGCACTGGACACGCCTTATGGAATCTTGGTGTTGCTGTTTCATCCAGTTCAATTCTGGCCTTCGTGCCTTTGAGTTTACCAATCCCCTTCTCAAACACCTTCTAATTAGCATTAAGCCATTGTACCAGTCTCTGTAGTGCTACCACCTGGACTGCCGTTGCCTGTTGATGGTGGGGGGGGTGGGGGTCACTCGTCTGTAAAGACCCCACCCAGAAGAATGAACGACAAACAACTTCTGTAGAAAAATTTGCCAACAGTCATGGTCATGGAAAGACCACGATCGCCCACGTCATACAACATGGCAAATGATGATGGTGATGATTACTGAGGTGCAGAATTAGGGTGTAGAATTGTTACTTTTCTTGCAGTTGAACTTACCTATGTTTGCTTTTATTTTCATGCAATCACCTATAATATATTGATAATGGCTGGGGTTATCTGTGTTGTCTAGACACTGCCCAGAAGAAGGCAATGGTGAACCACTTCTGCAGAAACTCTTGCCAAGAACAATCATGGTCATGAGACCTTGAGAACATGATCGCCATGTCATATAATGCGGCACATAACGAACAAATGTATGTAGAGGTATTGGTCAGTATGGACAAATTGGGATGAAGGAAGGATTATGTGCCACACATTGCCATGACACTCAATAGTTGTAAAAATGTTTACACAGATGGAATAGAGCTGAAATTTATTTTGCAAAGTTTTGTATTGTAGTTACATCTGGTGTTTAGATCGGAAAGGAGACTGATGGTTATTTTTGAAGGGTAAACCTTTTGTCCATGCAGTACTCAGTTATCTCCTGATTATTCTTTCACCATGTACCTGTTCCATTCAGGTTCATCATGATCATCATTGTCATTATGTGCTGTGTCCTATGACATCATCAAGATGTGCCATGTCATATGACATGGGTAATCATGGTCTCATGACCATGATTGTTCTTGGCAAATTGTTCTACAGAAGTGGTTTGCCATTTCCTTCTTCTGGGCAGAGTTTTAACAAAATGGGTGACCCCAGCCATTATCAATACTCTTCAGAGATTGTCTGCCCGGCGTCAGTGGTCCCATAACCAGGACTTGTGACATGCACCAGCTGCTCATACGACCATCCACCACCTGATCCCATGGTTTCATGTGACCCTGATCAGGGGCTAAGCAGGTGCTACACCTTGCCCAAGGGTGACCTGCAGACTAGCGGAATGACGGAGCACCTCACACCTCCTTTGGTAGAGACGCATCTCCACCCGGTCGTCCAGTTTAACCCACCTGATGAACGGTCATGACCCGACACGTCGAATGTTTATTCCTCTCCATAGATGCTGCCTGACCTGCTGAATTTCTCCAGTTATTTATGATTTGCTCTAGATTTCCAGCATCTGCAGAACCTCTTGTGCTTAATCCATCGGGATGGAATTGCTGTTTATTCTTGAACGTTTTCAATCTAGTTTACTCTCTGAGGCTGTGTGTCTGAGAATGTATCTGATGTTTATTCCCTGAGGATTATATCTGGTGCTTACTCTTGGAGCATGCACCTCACGTTTACTCCCCAAGCATTATTCTCTGTCAATACAACCAGCATTTTATTTTGTAACAAACATATCTGACGTTTATTCTGCCAGCTTTACTCAGTGGTTACTCCAATAGGTTGTACCTAATGTTGATTCTCTGAGCGTGTATGTAAAGTTTATCCTTCAAAAGTAGTTCAGCTTTTCACCCAGAATGAATATCTTGGGTATTTATAGGGTTATTTTTTTGTTCATTCTCTGAGGGTGTACCTGATGCTTTTTTCTCTGAGGTATCGGGTACTTATTCACAACATTCTCTCTGTTATTTATTATCTCAGGAAGTAGCTGATATTTATTCCTTGAAGATAAATCGTTGGAAAATAACCACCAGATATGCCCTTCATTTATTGTTGAAAGATATACCTGGTGGGCATTGTCCAAGGATATTTCTGATGCCTTCTATTTGAGATGAATCGGCTTTTTATTCTCTGAAGATCCGTTAGTTATCAATTCCTTGACAACATATCTTGGCAGATATATGTTGGGCTTGTTCCCTGAGTTTTTGTCAAATGGCTATTATTTAAGGATTCAAGGCTTATGTATTCATTGATAACATATTTAGAGTTTAAAATATTAACTGATGTTTAGTATCTGACATAGCATCTGATGTTTACAGATCATAAGGTATAGGACCAGAATATGCCACTTGGCCCATCAAGTCTGCTCTGCCATTTCATCATGGCTGATCCATTTCCCTCTCAGCCCCAATCTTCTACCTTCTCCCTATATCCCTTCATGCCCTGACTAATCAATAATCCATCAATATCTACCTCAAATATACCCAATGACTTGGCTCCCACAGCTGCCTGTGGCAACGAATTCCACAGATTCACCACCCTCTAGCTGAACCATCCGTGGATAATGGACAGATTCTGGTTTTATAAATGTCTGTATTTTCATTTCATCCATAATTCTGAAAACACACAAAAATTAAGATTAAAGATTAGCTTTATTTGTCACACGTACATCAAAACGCGCGGTGAAATGTGTCATTCGCATCAACGACCAACACAGTCCGAGGATTGTGCCAGGGGCAGCCCACAGCTGTTGCCTCGCCTCCGATGCCAGCAGAGCTTGCCCATAACTTATTAACCCTAGCCCACATCCTTTGGAATATGGGAGGAAACCCAAGAAGTAACCATACTTCCACAATATTATAATGAGCGACTACAAAATCACATAAGACTGACAAGAAAGGAGAATTACTGAGAGAGAAGAGAGAAAATGAACTAGTTTTATCATTTGTAGGAACAAATGTAAGTACCTAAAGTTTAAGGTTCAAATTAAATTTATTATATAAATACATGTATATCACCATATACAACCCTGAGATTCTATGTCTTGCGGATATACTCAATATATAACCATAACAGAATCAATTAAAGACGCACCAACTGGAGCATTCAACCAGTGTGCAGAAGACAACAGTGCAAATACAAAAAGAAAGAAATAATAAGAAATAAATATCAAGAACGTGAAATGAAAAGTCCTTGAAGGTGAGTCCATTGGCTGTGGGAACATTTCAGTGATGGGGCAAGTGAAGTCATCCGCTCTGGTTCAAGAGCCTGATGGTCGAGAGGTAATAACTGATCCTGAACCTGTTGGTTGAGTCCAGAGGCTCCAGTACCTTCTTCCTGATGGCAACATGCCCAGGCTGGTGGAGGTCCCTGACTCTTATGAATTTACTAATATTTTGGGAGCTCGTATGTATATAAGTAATGTCCACTGGTTGGGTGTTTGTGTAACAGGAATGGCTTGTATCATTTTCAGGATGCTTGTTTTTATCCTCGGTGGATAATCTATTATTTATTCTCGCAGGATGATGTGTTAACTCTCCAAGACTTTGTTCTCTGTTAATTCTCTGAGATGGTATCTGGTATTTATTCTCTGAAAGATATATCTGATTTTTATTCTTGGGGATATATCAGTTATTTATTATTGAATGTTTATTCTCTGAATATATACAGTACAGTACAGAAGTCTTAAGCACATACCTGTACAGTATGTACAGCTAGGGTGGCCAAGGCTTTTGCACAGTACTGTATTTATCAATGTGGAGCAGAGAGAGAGAGTTTGTAAATCTGGCAGAAGCAAAGGATGTTGGGGGTGGTGAGGGTGGACTGCTGTGAGAAGGGTGTGGGGACAGGTGGCAGAAAAGGGGTGCACAGGGACAGTAGGGTTGGTGTGAGTGCAGACACGCCCAGCCCTGAGACACCAGGCAAGGTCATTTGATTCCAAACAACTGGTTTATTGATCATTACAGAATTTGTCTCTGGTGCTTCCCGCTCCCTCATCTGTCCCTTCTCCCTTTTCCCAACCATGATTCCCCTCTCCCTGCCCCCTCCTATTCTCTGTCCACAATAGAGACCCAGATCAGAATCAGGTTTACCATCACTTGCATATGTCATGATTTTTCTTTGTGGCAGCAGTGCAGTGCGATGTGTAAAATTACTACAGTATGTGCAAAAGTCTTAGGCATCCTAGCTATATATATGTACCTAAGACTTTTTCACAGTACCGTATACAATGTATATTCTTTAAGGATGTACGTGGTGTTTATGTCCTGAAGATGTATAAACACAGGAGTTTCTGCAGATGCTGGAAATCCAGAGGAACTCATACAAAATGCTGGAGGAACTCAGCAGCTCATGTGGCATCTATGGAAAGGAGTAAAGAGTCAATGTTTTGGGCCGAGACATGTCGTCAGGACTGATGAAGGATGTCAGCCAAAAATATCAGTGGATTATTCCTTTCCGTGAATGCTACATGACCTGCTGAGTTCCTCCAGTATTCTGTGCGTGTTGCTATGTGATGTTTGGTGAGGGTTTGCCTCGTTCTTATTCAACAATGTTTCACTTTTCATTTAATCATTGATGATGCAGCCTGTAGTATGCACACGGTATTTAATCTGGAGCATTCATTTGTGTGCATTCTCTCCAGATATACCAGGTACTGAATTTCTTCACTGACTATTTGCCTCAGATTATATTTTCACTGAGGATTCTTCACAGTCTCTTTACCAATTTTGTTGCTGCCATTTATGCTCTTGGCTTTGACCTAATTTTTTATCCTGTGACGTTCTAACTCTGTTAAATATAGAACATAGAACAGTATAGTACGGGCCCTTCAGCCCACGATGTCGTGCCAACCTCTTAACCTACCCTAAGATCAATCTAACCCTTCCCTCCTACATAGCTCTCCAACTTTCTATCATCCATGTCTCTTAAATTCTTTCTGCCCCTACCACCACCCCAGTAGAACTTTTCACACACCCACTACCCTCTGTGTAAAGAACTTACCTCTGACAACACCCCCTATACTTTCTTCCAATCGCCTTAAAATTATGACCCCCTCAATTAGCTAGTGCCACCCTGGGAAAAAGTCTCCAGCTATCCACTCAGCCTGTGTCTCGTATGATCTTGTACACCTGGGCCAGCATTCTCCCCTCATCCGGGCTGCGGAGGGGCTCTCCGACGTCTTGTAATTGTCCAGGAAGATCCCAGATCGGCTAGGTGTTATGCTGATACAAGCATCATTGAGTCAATTTTGTCAATAAATCAGAAAATGCATCCAAAAACATCACTCTGTATGGTACCCATACCTTCACTGTGCTGTAACAAGCTGCATTCTATCACATAAGACTGAGCAATCACTAAAAGTGGAGAAAGAGGGGAAACTAATTTAAAAACTAAGTCCTTAAATATTTCTAATGTATCTGCCTCTGCCACCACCATTGGCAGGGCATTCCACAAATCCACCACTCTCTGTGTAAAGATCCTACCTCTGACATCCCCCTATACTTTCCTCCAATCACCTTAGAAATAAGCCCTCTTGTATTCTTTGAAGATGCATTTGGTTTGTAATTGAAGAGGAGGTAACCATGGGGACAGAACTAGATCTTATTTTCCGAGAAGTTATCTGCTTCTTCCTCACTTTTATTGAGCCTGCTGTTTATTCTCTTCTATTTAGTCAAACCTTTATTCTCAGAGAGTCTACGTTCTTGTGTAGTTTCTCCCTGAGATTTGGCATGACATCAAAAACTTTGACAAGCTTCTGTCGTTGTGTAGTGGAGAGTGTATTGACTGGCTGCATTATGGATTCAGCCCAGTACATCATGCATAAAGCCCTCCCCTCCACTGAACGCTTCAACATGAAATGCTGCAGTAAGAAAGCAGCATCCATGATCAAAGATCCTCACCACCCAAGCCATGCTCTTTTCTTGCTGCTGCCATCAGGTAGAAGGTACAAGAGCGTCAGGACTCGCACCACCAGGTTCAAGAGCAGTCACTATACCTCAACCATCAGGCTCTTGGACAAAAGGGGATAACTACACTCACCTGCCCACCTATTGAGATCTTTCCACAATCAATGATCTCACTTTAAGGACTCTTTATCTCATTATTTCATGTTCTCATTATTTATTGCTATTTATTTATATTTGTATTTGCACAGTTTGTTGTCTTCTGCACGCTGATCTTTCATTAACCCTGTTATAACTACTATTCTATAGATTTGCTGTGTATGCCCGCAAGAAAAAGGATCTCAAGGTTGTATGTGGTGACATATATGTACTCTGCTAATAAAATTTACTGTCAACTTTTTAACTGGTGTTTATTTTCTTGGTGTTCGTCCAGTGTTTAACCTGTGAGGAAAAATCCGCAGGTTATTTCCCAGAAAACACCTGATGACTATTTTCCATGGGTTTATCTGGTGTTATTCTCTGCAGTTGGATCCTGAGTTCACTGACGGGATGTATCGGCTGGTGATTGTATTCATATGTACCTGGTATTCTTTTCCTCTGGGAAACTCTCATCTGCTGAGGTTTGAGGTTGTACCTGGTGTTTATTCTCCGAGGACATATCCATTTGCTTGTTCCTGAAGGATGTCATCATTATCATCGTCATTATGCGCCATGTCATATGACATGGGCGATCATGGTCTCATGACCAATGCTTGTTATCAGCAATTTTTTTCTGCAGAAGTGGTTTGCCATTGCCTTCTTCTGGGCAGTGTCTTTACAAGACAGGTGACCCCAGCCATTATCAATACTCTTCAGAGATTGTCCGCCTGGCGTCAGTGGTCGCATAACCAGGACTTGTGATGTGCACCGGCTGCTCATACGACCATCCACCACCTGCTCCCATGGCTTCACATGACCCAGATCAGGGGGCTAAGCAGGTGCTACACCTTGCCCAAGGGTGACCAGCAGGCTAGCAGAGGGAAGGAGTGCCTTACACCTCCTCTGGTAGAGATGTATCTCCACCCCACCACCCACATCAGGAGGTACTTTGTGTTTATTCTTTTATTTATTTATTGAGATAAAGTGCTGAATGGGCCCTTCTGGTCCTTTGAGCCATGTCGCCCCCAATTTAATTCTTGCCTAATCATGGGGCAAATTACAATGACAAATTAACCTACCAACTGGTACATCTTTGGACTGTGGAGGAAACCAGAGCACCCGGAGGAAACACACACGGTCACAGGGAGAACTCCTTTAGGGCGCAGCAGGAATTGAACCAGAGTCTCCTGTACTGTAAAGTGCTGTGTGCTTACCACTACGCTACTGTTATTAACCATGAGGGCAGTATGATTATGATCATCTGCAGTCTCCTATGGTCTCCTTTTCTCTTATTGTAATGGAGGCATGAGAGGATGCAAATGTTGGAACCTAGAGCAATGTTCGGGTGGAAGAAACCAGCAGGTCAAGCAACATGAGTGGTGGAGGGGTGAAAGTAATTTTCATCAACTCCTCTCCCCGCCGCCCCCACAAATGCTGCTCCATCCACTGAGATGCTCCCCCATCAGATTGTTTGTTGCTTAACTCTGTAACATTTCGTTTTGGTTTCTGTAGTTGGAGCAGACAAACAGTGAACATTCGTTCCACATGAGCCTGGTGTGTCCTCACTGAGATCTTCTCATGCTCTTATTTAGAGCAGGGGTTCTTAACCTGGGGTCCGTAGATAGATTGCCGGGGAGTCCGTCAACTTGGACAGGGAAAAATTTACACTAACCTCTAACTAAAATTAGGCATTTCCTTCAATTATGAAATTAGATAACAACATATCATTGCAAATCAGGATTTTCAATACTTGTAACCATTAAGACTAAAATTGAAATCGATTGGATGTGTGTGTTGCTTTGTCAAAGATCACCCCACAGTTTAATGTTCTTATTCAAGCTTCATGCTGATGTGTCTTTAAAAGTAAAATTTAATTTTAACATGCCTATTCTTTAAATATATAGTCTTGTTATTTATTGCATTATTAAAGAAGCACAAACATTACTATATCATAAATTTGTTGTTTTTAAATATTTTGATAACTGTATTTCAATATAATTGGTTTCTTTTGTAATCTTAGGTTTTTTAAATATATATATTTAAATTCATTATTCTGAGAAAGGGTCCATAGGCTTCACCAGACTGACAAAGGAGTCCATAGTCTTCACTGGACTGACAAAGGGGTTCATAGATTTACTGGATTGACAAAGGGGTCCATAGGCTTCACCGGACTGACAAGAGGACCATAGGCTTCACCAGATTGACAAAGGGGTCCATAGTCTTCACCGGACTGACAAAGGGGTCCATAGTCTTCACCGGACTGACAAAGGGGTCCATAGTCTTCACCAGACTGACAAAGGGGACCATAGTCTTCACCGGACTGGCAAAGGGGACCATAGTCTTCACCGGACTGACAAAGGGGTCCATAGTCTTCACCGGACTGACAAAGGGACCATAGTCTTCACCAGACTGACAAAGGGGACCATAGTCTTCACCGGACTGGCAAAGGGGACCATAGTCTTCACCGGACTGGCAAAGGGACTGACAAAGAATCTCTGGTTTAGAGGGTGTATTGGCTACTTATTTACCAAACAAGTACTCTTCAAAAGCAACAGTTGTTTGTTCTTTGAGAACTCATCTAATTGTTATAATATTCAGGGATATCTGTTGACTTTTCCCTGACCTATGATTGTGTGGCAGTTTTATGGAATCTGAGAACGCCTCT
This sequence comes from Mobula birostris, assembly GCF_030028105.1. Classification (NCBI taxonomy): domain Eukaryota; kingdom Metazoa; phylum Chordata; class Chondrichthyes; order Myliobatiformes; family Myliobatidae; genus Mobula; species Mobula birostris. The sequence goes on along the minus strand of NC_092383.1, from coordinate 90,796,605 downwards.
GGATTTGGACTGTTGTCTACTTGTATGTTTCAGAGATGGAGTCAGAGTCGGGTTTAACATCACTGGCAAATGTCATGAAATTTGCTGTTTTGCAGCAGCAGGACGTTGCAATACAGAATAAATATCACTATAAATTACAATAAAATATATACAGTACTGTGCAAAAGTCTTTGGTACATATACAGTGTATAGCTAGGGTGCCTAGGATTTTTGCAGAGCACTGTATTTGTCGAAGTGGAGTGGAGAGTGAGTCTGTAAATCTGGTCGGAGCAAAGGACTTTGGGAATGGAGAAGGTGAGGCACCAGAGGAGGGGTGTGGGCAGTGGCTCAGGTACAGACACACCCAGCCACGAGACACCAGTCAAGGTGATTTGATTCCAAACGATTAGTTTATTGATCACTACGGAATGTGCCTCTGGTGGTTCCTACTCCCTCACCTCTCCCCACCCCTTTTCCCAACCATGATTCCCCTCTCCCTGTCCTGTTCCCACTCTCGGTCCACAATAGAGACCCATATCGGAACCAGATTTATCATCACTCACATGTTATGAAATTTGTTTTTATTTCTTGCAGCAGCAGTACAGTGCAATACATAAAATTACTGTAGTACTGTGCAAAAGTCTTATGCAGATATATAGAGCTGGGGTGCCTAAGACCTCTGCACAGCACTGTAGTAATTATATATATCTAAATTAAATAATAAGTGTAAAAGTTGAGGTGGTGTACATGGGTTCCGTGTCCATTCAGAAATCTAATGGCAGGAGGAAGAAGCTGTTCCTAAAGTGCTGAGTGTGTGTCTTCATTCTCCTGTTCCTCCTCCTTGATGGTAACTTGATGGTGTTTCCTAGCAGAGGCACCGATATACAGATTGGGAAAGATGCATCTTAAGTTCATATAGAAAAGGGGTTCCCAACCTTTTTTATGCCATGGACCAATACCATTAAGCAAGGGTTCTGTGGACCCCAGATTGGGAACACCTGAGACAGAAGAAAATATATCTCATTTGTAATTTGGAAACATACTAGATGATTCAAGTTGTCCATTGTGATATCAGATATCCATGAATGAAATTATTCCAAAGGTACTTCCTGCCAGTGTTTCTCGTCAGTTTATCAGGAGCCAGCCACCTCAGCCATCTGTCCAAACTTGAATGTTGAGATTAGTTGCTTTCTGCACGGTGAATTGATGATTTCCTGAAATCTGGGTGAATCTAGATAAAATGCACAGAATTCTGTGCCAGCAGGAACCCTTTCTTGACCAGCGGCCAGATGACTGATCCTTTCTATCACCAAGCCTTTCCCCCTCTATCAGTTAATGTGTTTTTTCAGACTTTCCTGCGCATAGAATAGAGTAAGATTCCTTTGTGAGGTGAATCAATCAGTGCGAGGAAAGGCCATTCAGCCTATACATGTCCATGCTGACCAAGATGCATACACTGAGGTATGCGCCCTCCCCGCCTAATAAAGTGGCCACTGGGTGCATGTCCGTGGTCTTCTGCTGCAGCAGCCCATCCTCTTCAAAGTTTGACGTGCTGTGCATTCAGAGATGCTCTTCTGCACACCATTGTTGTAACACCTGCTCATTGAGTTCCTGTCACCTTCCTGTCAGCTGGAACCAGTCTGGCCATTCTCCTCTGACCTCTCTCATTAATAAGGCATTTTCACCCACAGAACAGCCCCCACTGGATATATTTTTCGTTTTTCTCACCGTTCTCTGTAAACTCTAGAGACTGTTGTGAAGGAAGTTCCCAGGAGATCAGTAATAGCTGAGATATTCTAACCACTCCGCTGGCGCCAACAATCACTCCACGGTCAAAGTCACCCTGATCACATTCCTTCCCCTTTCTGATGTTTGGCCCGAACAACAACTGAACCTCTTGACCATGTCTGCATGCTTTTATGCACTGAGTTGCTGCCACATGATTGGCTGATTAGATAATTGCATTAGCAAGTAAGTGTGTAGGTGTACCTAATAAAGTGACCACTGGGTATATTCAAGCCAACCCCATTTCCCAGCACCTGTCCCACATCTCTCGACACCAACCTTTCTTCATGCCGTGGACCAATACCATAAAGCAAGGGACCCGTGGACCCAAGGTTGGGAAGCTCTGTTCTGAACTCCTCCCATTCACAGACTTCTTCAATGTAGCAAGCATACCTGCCTCTATCTCTTCCTTTGGCAACCGGATCCAAATATCCACCATCCACTGTGTCCCTCCAGCTGGAATTGAAATCGGATTTGGATTGTTATTCTCTGATGTACTGAGATACAGTGAAAAGCTTGTCATGCACAATGTTCATACTGATCAAATCACTACACAGTGCATTCAGCTGGAACAGGGAAAACAATAAGATATTCAGAATCCGAATCAGGTTTAATATCACCAGCACGTCGTGAAATTTGGTGTCTTTGAAGCAGCAGTACAGTGCAATATATTAATAATAGAAAAAATGTGAATTACAGTAACTATATATAAATATATTAAACAGTTAAATTAAGTTGTACAAAAATAAAAAAAACAATGAGGTTGTGTTCACGGGTTCAATGCCCGTTCAGAAATCTGATGGCAGAGAGAAAGAAGCTGTTACTGAATAGTTGAGTGTTTGCCTCAGGCGCTTGAACCTCCTTCCTGATGGTGACAATGAGAAGAGGGCATGTCCTGGGTGATGGGGGTCCTTAATGATGGACGCTGCCTTCTTGAGTCATCGCTCCTTGAAGATGTCCTGGATACTACGGAGGCTGGTGCCCATGATGGAGCTGACTGAGTTTACAACCCTCTCACCTTATTTTGATCCTGTGCAGTGGCCCCACCGCCCTCACCCCCCCAGTACCAGGTGGTGGTGCAGCCAGTTAGAATGTTCTCCACAGTACATCTGTAGAAACTCGCAGGTGTCTTTGTTGGCATACCGAACCTCCTCGGACTCCGAACGAAATAGAGTTGCTGTCGTACCTTCCTTGGAGCTACATCGATATGTTGGGTTGAGGATAGATCCTGGACCCAACGTGAAGAATAAAGTGTACCACCACAGAGAAATTGCAGTGTGGGTAGATTGTAAGGTCAAGGCTCCATCTTCTCATACTAGAGAATCAGTAGAAGCTGTCCTTGAGGCTGCTGGTAAGTGCTTTCAGGCTTTTGTGTCTTCTGCTCGAGGGGAGAGGGGAGAAGAGAGAATGACCTGAGTGGGTGGGGTCTTTGATTATACTGCCTGCTTTACTGCGCAGATCAGAAGGACAGACAGGAGTACACGAAGGGAAAGTTGGTTTCTGTGATGTGCTGAGCTGTGTTCACAGCTCTCTGCAGTTTCTTGTGGTCTTAGGCAGAGGGGTTGCTGTACGAAGCCATGATGTATCCACATACAATGCTTTTTGTGGTGCATCTGTAAAAATGGGTGTGGGTCTTTACAAGACGGGCGGCCTCAACCATTATCAATACTCTTCAGAGATTGTCTGCCTGGCGTCAGCGTCGCATAACCAGGACTTGTGACATGCACCAGCTGCTCATACGACCATCTACCACCTGATCGGAGGGCTAAGCAGGTGCTACACCTTGCCCAAGGGTGACCTGCAGGCTAGCGGAGGGAAGGAGCATCTTACACCTCCTCTGCTAGAGATGTATGTCCACCCCACCACCCAAGTTTCAAAGTGCATCTAACAAATAAAGCTAATCTTTATTACAACTGAAGAAACAACTGACCAAATAGTTTTGCCATTCACTCTCTAGTCTGTTTCACAAACTTGCTTTCTACTTTTGAAGTTGGAGGTACAAAGTGGTTGTTTTTCCAGGATTCGTTGTAACACATGGACCAATCTACCCTGTAGTTTCTATTGAGTAGATACAAGAATTAGATCTGATGGAAAAGATAGCCGAAGAGCCTGCTTGAGAGCAAATTATTAGGGACTGCCCTGAACTGTTAAAGCTTTAAATTTAATAAACTTTTTAATTATAATAAGATTGCCTGGTATGGTAGCTTTTGTTGGCAAAATATTATTTTATTATTATTAATGTTTTTTTCCAATAGATTTGAGAAAATATTTGGCTGAATTCAATATGAAGGATTAAGAATTAACTTCATTCGCCATATACATTTCTACGTATTAGGAATTTACTGTGGTGTGTTGGTCAGAGCTCAGCATTCAACAAAAAAAGCAATATTCAGCAATTATGAAGAATCGTATAAAAGATAAAGTCAGAATTTAAAACATGGATATGGAATAACATGTGCATAAGTAAATACCAGCATTTACAATTTAAGCAGCATTATAAAAAGTGTTTTAAAATGTTTACAGTGCGTGCAGTGACAGCAGTAATAGACAGAAGAGAGTGAGGGGTTGATCAGATGAACTGCCTGAGGGAAGAAATTTTTAAGATGGTGTGAAGATTTTGTTTTAATATAGCACCTTCCAGAAAGGAGGTTCTGGAAAAGCCCGTTTGCAGGGCAGGTAGCTTCTGCAATGATTTTTCCCACCTGCTTCTTCGACCTGGACACATGCAAATATTATATTATAATTGAGTATTATTATATTCTAATCAAATATTATGTTGTCGATGGAGTTTATGCAGCAAAAGATAACTTGAAATTTAAAGTACGCCATTCAAAGGGAAAAGGGAAAATTAAAGGGTTTTTGAGGGAATATGCTTTTGTCAAGAGGACTGCTGCTATTTTCATGTTGAAAACTGTATTTTTAAAACATAGATTATCTGCATCATTTTTTTTTCCAAAGCCACAGCTGATTAAGCCTATCGAAAGTACTCCTCGAGACAGACTGGTTGTGTTCAGTTCGTCAGGTTGGCTAAAATAGTTCAGTTAGGTTAGCTAAAAACTTCTGTTAGGTTAGCTAAGTTACTTCAGTAAGGTTAGCTAAAAACTTCTGTTTAATCAGCCTCACTAATATAAGACAAATAAATTAATGCATATTTAGCATAACTTCAAAACCAATGTTACATCACACCATCTCCACTAAAGAAGCCAATCTCATCTTTGATTAAGGATTCTAATTGCTCAAACTAAATATTTAGGATTTGGATAAAATAAAACCAATCTTTATTCCCGTTCGTTGGTTTTTACTATTTTTCCCTTTAATTGTCGATTACTCTGGGCAGGCAGGTAAGCGAACTCTCTAAGATCGATCACTACATTCACATTATTAGGAATATCAAACTTACCCAATTTATGTTCCAAATTAGTGCCTTCAATAGTTCATTTAAACATTGTACATAAAGAACAATTTTGTTTCTTGCCACAACTGTAATAATTACTTGACTTTCTGAGGTGAAAGCTGAAGAATCAATTCCATTCTTTAGAAAGCTCCAGTGAAAGCAAATAGTGTAAATTTTTTGCTACATTATAAATCCAGTTATTCAGCTTCTTGGCGAATAAGGAACATTCTATTTTATTATCCTCTCTGCGACAATTTTATACCTAAAATGGATAATCTAAAATTCTTCAATTTTTTTCATTTGTTCTCCTAAAATTCAAACTTAGTATCAGTTCCAAAGTTGAAAAATACTGTCATAATTTATTTCAAAAACAAGAACACGACATGATCAAATTGAGTTTATAATTAGTTCCAATATCTTGACTGAGAAAGATTTTTAAGTTTGTTACCTTTCTATTTAAATATACAAATAATGCAATCTTTAAAAATACTTTGCAGAGTATTTATTTGTTAGCCACAATGTTCGATTTAAGTTTCTAATTTACTAAGTATGTATTAATTATAATTTCACTGTTGGTATGTGTTAAATGTGATACTTTGATCTCTTGGAGAAAGTAGAAACAACATCCTTTACAATAAAACTTATTTTAAGGAAAAATCAACACATTTACATTATTGTAATGCTTACAATTAACTTTGAAGAATTGGTTCAAATTTTAACAAAATCTGTAAGACTGTTTTTTTCTTATAATCGGACAGGAGAAAATTCTTCCAGCTTTTGCTACCAATATATCATTAGACTGCAAGAAGTTATTAACACTCTACAAGTTAACTGTGGAAAGAAAAAAAAAACTCGAGCTGATTTTGATCGACTTTCAACAAGCAAATTATGCAATAATTTGAACTTTGTTAAATATATATTTTCTTACGAATCCTCCTAGCTGATTTAGCTGCACTTCAACCTAACGTGTAAAGCAAAACACGGGAGATAGTAAGTCTTCACGGTAGTAGTAAAAGTTATATATTATTTTAGTAACTGTACTTTCAATACCGACTGCAGATAGACGTTATCTTATGCAACCTTGTTAATGTGCATAAGCCTGCTTTGAATGCAAACCTCTACCAGCTTCTGACCCTATGAATCCGACACTCAAACTATTTCTCTACTTACAAGAAATAATTAACGTTTTGCCAATGAAACCTTGTCTTTATGTAAGTGAGTGGGGAAATTAGTTTGAGAAATGTGCGCATGTATTTGAAGTAAATGTTGACTCAATAATGGATTTGCAAATAGTAAGGGTAAAGTTAACGGGGAAATTCCTGACTCAAATAGGTACTTGCAAGGAAGAGGAATGTTGCAGCCGGTGCAATTGCTGACTCAATGGTATATGTGCAAACATAAAAAAGAAAACAGGAGGAATATTAGCGGTCAGCCCCAGGGGCGTAACCGCAGACAGATGCCAAGGTGCGCGCGTTAACACTTTGCACCGATCCCCATTCGTGCGGCAGCCCAGCGCGGCACGTGCTCGCCAGTCGCGGCCGGAGCGCGGCCTGGCGGTGACGTCAGGCGCACGCCGATTGGCTGGCGGCTCCCGGAGCGCCGTGTATCCAATTGCAGCGTCCCGCGGTTGGCCGGGAGGAGGGAGCGAGGAGGTTGGGGGTGGGGGGGGAGGGAGGGAGGGAGGGGGGGGTTGGTGGACGTCAGGGTTGCTGGGTGACGGCTGCGCGAGGGCGTTGCGCCGCCCACCCCTCCCCTCCCCTCCCCTCCCATTTCCCCGGGCTCCTGTCAATCAAGCGAGGAGGACAGGCTTGCCGGCGGTCTGCGTGCAGAGGGAGCTCCCAGTGAACTCAAACGCACATACATACATATACCCAGCTCTCACAGACATGGAGCTGCTCTGCATGGAGACTACCCCCAAAATCCAGCGAGCCTTCCCCGACCATACCCTCCTCAACGACCATCGCGTCCTCCAAAACCTCCTGCTCACCGAGGACAGATACATCCCCAGGATTTCTTATTTCGAATGTGTCCAGAAAGAAATCAAACCATACATGAGAAAAATGGTATCATATTGGATGCTGGAGGTAAAGAGGAATGTTATGCTGCATCAGTGTCCTATATGCATCAATATTAACGTGTAATTATCGTAAGAGCGTTGCAAAAGTACTTGCGGAGGGTTGCAAGGGGGTGCATATCGGTGTCATGCATTTAATTTTATTTTTTCCAAAGTTATTTTTAAAAATTTGCTTCTGAATGCATGTTGGGAATGGCTCCGCTTTTCAGTAACGACTGCGTGCATGTTTAGGAAGCGTTTGCAAGTGCAAACAATTTCTCAGGATCGAATGCGAAATTATGCTGAATTTTTAAAGTATTTTTTCCAAAATTTATAGGAACTTATGATGGCTGATAAACAACATGCTGTCGCCATGTTGACTCGACTTCAAAAACTTTTTTGCTTTTCTCGATTGCGTCTATGAAGCGTCGCTTCGCTTTATTATTACGAAAAGCTTGCGATTAATGTGTTATTAATGTATATTAAAAGTTTGTTGGACTTTTTCTGTCTCTGAAACTGTCCTTTGGATTGTGTCTGCCGTATCTTAACCCCTGGGCTCTTCATGGTTGGTGCAGAGAGCGAGTTAGTCAGACCACCCAAAATTCTGACATTATATCTTAAATTTTCTCCGTTTAGGAAAGTAATTAATTGTCACTTTCTGACCCCAACCAAACTTCAAGATTTCTTGTTTATTTACATGTGAAAATGATCGCTGTCCGTGCAATTATGTAATTTTCACGATTTTTTGAAACTTTATTTCGAACAAAAGGTAACTGCTGGCAGCCACGCGTTGTTTTTTTATTTAATTTAATTTTAATATTTTTAAAAATACGCAATCGCCCGGAGTCGAAGGAGACTACTGTGCATGAATGTTAAATCGTGCAAAAAATGTGAATTTAATGCAGATTGTTGCATGTACAGAAGGTCGGGGGGGGGAGTGATGATTTTTTTGACCGGTTTTACAAATTGTTGGGGTGAGTTACATTTGCAAAAGTTAACTGTGTGCATATAACATCGTGAGAAGGTCGTTTTAAGTGATGACCCCACTTTTATCGTCGTCTTTGCATATTTTAGGTTTGCGAAGAGCAGAAATGCGAAGAGGAAGTCTTTCTGTTGGCCGTGAATTATCTGGATAGATTTCTGTCTTCGGTTCCCACTCGAAAATGTCACCTCCAGCTGCTAGGGGCAGTCTGCATGTTTTTAGCGTCAAAACTGAAAGAGACGATCCCGCTGACAGCTGAGAAACTCTGTATTTACACAGACAATTCAGTCACCCCTGAAGACCTCCTGGTAAATTCACCAATATTTCAGCCTTTTGACGTATATTTTTTTTTCTTTGCACTTTCAAGAGACGAAATTCTACTGCATTGCCGTGTTTGGGGGCTAGACCGGGTCAAAGAGATTTCTTTTCTAAACGTTTTGCTCTTTCAAACTTTTTTTTTCCGCGTTCAGATGCACAGGAACTGCGAGTGTTTAACTCGGATGTCAGAGGTGGAAAGTCCTCCGAGAGGAAAGAAAAGGAGATTCAATATAGGTTGAGTAATTAGAGCTGGGATGATTGCAGTTATCGATCACAACCGTGCAATTTCACGCCCGTGACTTGGCGTTTGGTGCCATCTAGTGCGCGATTGCAAAGCTCCCGGAGTGCCGATAAGTGCTCTCACTGGGCACTGCGTTTCAGACTTTGCAAATAATACTTCGTTTTATCATTCCTTAACAGTGAAATCTAATCCATTCAGTGTCCATTGAATATTGAACCAAATATTCACCTTTTATAATGCAATTATTTTAGTACACGGGATGACCAAACTCTTGTTTCAGATTAAGTAATTAGTTCGAGCTTTATCTGGTCATGCATATTTTAATGTAAGGAATGGTAAAAATTACTTGGTATATTCCAATTTGAGGCAATCACTCTGAGTATGATTTGACTTTTTTTTAGAGGATTCAGAGAATATATTATAATGGGATTTTTTGTTTGTTTGTTTAATCTGTCTGGGGATTGCATTCTTAAAAGTTAACCAAGCAACTCTGCATGGTTGCATAGGGTTTGATTGCCCACAGTGGCCATTCTGAGCTCCTGCTTGCAAACCATTTCAGCAACCTCCCCCCACCCCCTCAGTCATTCCGGCGCCAACCTGTCTGCCCCTCTGCCAGGGTGAGGCCAGAGGAATTGCCCCTCATACTCCATTTGGGTAGTCTCCAACTTTGAATGCTGGGCTGTGGATTACCCAGGTGGAAGATGGGGAACCGTTCGTCTGGTCTATATCTGGCCTCAGACTGGCCAAGGGCAGGCCTTGGGAGTGAGGGAGGGTGGGGTGCTAAAATGATCTGCAAGTGGGAACTCAAGGTGACCATTGTGAACAAGCAGACCGCTGCCATGCAGAGATGTTCATTAATGTAATCCCCAAACACATTAAACTAAAAAAAAATGCTCTTTGGATCCAGTGGACTGTATAAATTTTAATTGCTAAAAGCCAAATTGTACTCAGTAATCACCTCAAATTGAAATGAACTTAAGGCAATTAGTTCCCCTCAAAGTGATCTACCAAGACCCTATTGAATGCCCCCTTTTTCCCCTAAACCATCCATCTCCTGACCTCCCTCCCCCCCATTAGTCAGTTCCTCCCCCCCACCTGAGTCCACGTGCCCATCACCCACACGCTCAATTCTCTGTCTCCCCTTCCTGTTCACATCTGCCCACCATCTCTCCCTGGTCTGATTCTTCGCACCACCTGCCTGTCCAATCAGCTCCCTCAATCTGCAGCCAAAGCATCACCTCCACCTACCACCTCCCAGCCTCGGTCACTATCTCCACCCCCTTCCTCCCTCCCAGCTGACTCCACCTGCCAATCAGGCCCCTCCTGACCTGGATCCACCAATCGTTTGCCAGTTCCTGACTAACCCTGCCTCCTCCCCCCCAACTTGTTATATTGGCTCCTCTTCCTTCACACTCTTGGCCCTGGGATAGATGGGGACCCAAAGCGTTAGGAGCTTCTGCCTCTGCAGATGCTGCCTGACCTTTTGAGTTGTTCCAGCTACTTATTATTTACTGTCTGGTTCAGCGTCCAGCGTACTATTGGTGGTTTCTGGGTCAGAAGCCCTATGCAGATCGTTTCATTGTCCAGTGTCCTTCAGAGCAGAATGTTCTTGCTGCTTTCCATCTTTTTAAAATGCTTGGTTTTTTTTTTGTGGGGGGCTAGGACTGTACAACAGCTCCCCTTCAGCCCACCACGTCTTTACCAAACGTGATGCCACATGAAACTAAATCCCTTCTGCCTGCACATGGTCCATTCCCTTCCATATTCTTGTGCCGATCTAAAAGCCCCTTGAAATGCTCACAAAATGCTGGACGAACTCAGCAGATCAAAGGTTGGGAAGCCCCACCGTAGATGCAGCCTGACCTGCTGAATTCCTCCAGCATTTTGCGAGTGTTAAGCAGTGTTCAATGGTCTTTTAGATCAGCACACGAGTTCAACAGGTCAGGCAGCATCTTTGGCGGGGGTCCCCAACCTCTTTTTTTTAAATACCATTAAGTAAGGGGTCCATGGACCCTAGGTTGGGATGCCCTGACTGATGTTTTGGGCCAAGACCCTTCAACAGTAACATCAGGGTCAGCCTGAAATGCTGACTGGTAACTCCCCTCCATTGATACTGCCTGAGTTCCTCTGGCATTTTGTGTGTATTGCTCTTGATTTCCAGCATTTCCTGTTTATCTGTTTTGAGGACCACCAGCAGTGTGTCCCAAATTCTCATCACACTCTAATCCAAAAAAAAACCTTGACCCACATATCTCTTAAACTTCCCTGCGCTCACATTTAAACTTAACCCCTCTATTCACCATTTCTGCTCTGGGGAAGAAACATTCTAACTCTGTGCTTGGCATAATTTCGTGATCTTCTCTTGGGTCTCCCCTCAGCCTTTACTCCAGAGAAGACCTCTCTACTACTTGTCTGAGTTGCGGTTCTGACACAGTACAAGCAGTTTGTGGAGCAACAACCAATCTGCCGGTGGAACCCAGCAGGTCGTGCAGCGTCTGTGGGGAGGGAAGGGTTTGCTGACATTTCTGGTCAAAGCCCTGCCCCATAGCTGATGAAACACTGACAAGTTGGTGGGTGTGAAATTTGATGGCAATGTTTGAGAGAAGTGCATGGATGGCACGGGGAGAGGGGGATGCGATGCTTCTGATGTTTGAGTTTCGACCTGAATGGTCAGCAGTTTCCTCTTCTACCACAGGTGCTGCCCGACCTGCTGAGTTCCTCCAGCATGTCATTTGCTGCTCCAGACTCCAGAATCTGCAGTCCCTGCAAAACACTTCTGGTTTCCTTTGGAGCAGTTTTAAAACTACGATACAACTGAAGGTGCTAGAACTCCAGAGCAACACACACAAAGTGGCATAGTGGTTAGCACAACGGGCTACAGTACAGGCGACCCGAGTTCAATTCCCGCCACTGCCCGCAAGGAGTTTGTACGTTTTCCCCATGGCTGCTTGGGTATCCTCCAGGTACTCTGGTTTCCTCCCACAGTCCAAAGACCTACTGGTTGGTAGGTTAATTTGATGTTGTAAATTGTCCCATGATTAGGCCAGGGTTACATTGCTGAGTGGCTCAAAGGGCCAAAAACGCCTGGAATAAAGAGTCAACGTTTTAGGCCGAGGCTGGACAGGAAGGGGAGAAGGAGATGGGAGGGAAAGAAGTACAAGCTGGCAGGTGATAGGTGAGACCTGGTGACGGTGGGGCAGGAGAATGAAGTAAGAAACTGGGAGGTGAGAGCTGGAAAAGGTAAAGGGCTGGAGGAAAGGGAATCTGACAGGAGAGGCGAGTGGACTGGGGGAGAAGGGGAAGGAGGGAGTTGCGGAAAAGAAAAGCAGTGAGAGCGGAGGGGGGAATGGAAAAAGAGACAAGGTGGAGTGGGGGAGAAATATAATGTGTGATACGTTGACACTTGAAGCCAGGTATTGAGTCGATGGGTGTGGTCACTTGGAGTACAAATGTGTGAAGCTGTTTCACAGGGTTTGGCTCTTGGGTCTGCTCAACATCTGATCTTAATCCCTCTCCAAAATTCCCTTAATCCACAATTCCCATAAAAATAAACCTGCCCTGGGCTCCACAGAATTCCAACAATTCATAACACTTCAAGCACACTTCCTCCTCATCTGTTCCACACGTAATACCTTCTTGCAAGTCCCCCGATCTTTGTAGTCCTGATTCCTGACCGTCCGAGTCTTGGAGCAGCTACTGGAGTGGACCTGTGATGGTCACTGAGTCCACGCGGACGCAGGTTCAAGTCTGACTGAGCTTGCCGATGGCGCGGCGTGTGTTGGATGCTGTGCAGCGGTAAGTGTGCAGTTGTGATGCAGCATTCCCTGGATCCTGATTAGTCCTGCGTGTTTCCAACTTTGGATAAAACTCTAAATCTCTGCAGTTGTTCCATTGATAACACGTTTTCTCGAAATGTTGGGGAGTAAAAACAAAAAAGTGTAGGGTTCTGCATCGCAGGTAAGTAATTACTAAAAAACATGTCTGCTCTGGTAATACTGACTTCTGCAGGATTTCTGGAGATGTCCTACACAAAATCAGCCATAAATTACATAGACTTGTAGAGTCATAGAGTACTACCGCTCAGAAACAGGCCCTTCAGCCCATCTGGTCCTTGCCAAACTTGTTCTTCCTGGTCCCAATGACCTGCACCTGGTACCATCGTCCTCCATACCACTCCCGTCCAAGTACTTGGGCAAAGCTCTCTTAAATGTTGAAAAATCAAACCAGCATCCACCATTCCTGCTTATTCCACACCAGCAGTATCCTCTGAGTGAGAAATTTCGCCTTCATGTTCCCCTTAAACATTTCACCTTTCACCCTTAACCCATGACCTCTAGTTCGAGTCTCACCGGACCTCAGTGGGGAAAGCCTGCTTGTGTTTACCCCTATCCATTCCCCTCATAAGTTAACATAATGACTTGTGGCATTCCCAGGAGAGGCTGTAGAGTGTTCTGTGGTACTTAGAAGAATGAGGGTGAACTAATTCAAATATAGAAGATCAAAAGGGGGCTTGGAGGGGTAGATTTTTGGTTGCTTTCACTAGTGTAAGAGAATGCAGAATCGGGATTTATTTTCACTGACGTGACGTGAAAACTGACTGTGCAAAAATAGAAAAATGACTATAAAGTACAATGACTAGTAACTAGTCCCAGGGTACATGATGAATAAACTTTTTTCAAGCTTCTAGCCGAGTTACAATTGATACTTGTACCCGGCTGGAAGCCCGAGAAGAGCTTATTTGTAGTACAAGGTAGTGTTCATGAACTGTTCAGAAATTTGATAGCAGAGGGGAAGAAGTTGTTCCTTAAACATTCACAGGCTCCCGTACCCCCTCTCTGATGGTAACATTGAGAGGTGGGCATGTCCCAGATGCTGAGGGTCCTTTATGATCGTGACAAAAGCAGTCAGAGGGAGAACGTGCAAACTGCACACCGACACTCAGTGTCCACTTTATTAGGTACACCTGCTTGTTAATGCAAGTATCTGATGTAGCAGAAACTCAGTGCATGAAAGCATGCAGGCATGGTCAAGAGGTTCAGTTGTTGTTCAGACCAAACATCAGAACGGGGAAGAAATGTGATCTAAGTGACTACGATTTCTGGTGCCAGGTGGGCTGGTTTGAGTATCTCCCAAACTGCTGATCTCCTGGGATTTTCTCATGCAGGTCTCTAGAGCTTTCAGAGAATGATGTGAAAAGTGAAAAACATCCCATGAGCACAGTTTGAGAATTTTTTGCTGAGGGCTGCCTGCAACTGTCACTGTGCTTACAGCGCAAACAGCATTTTTAGACAATAGGTGCAGGAGTAGGCCATTTGGCCCTTCGAGCCAGCACCACCATTCACTGTGATCATGGCTTTCATCTAAACCATATTGAGAAGTTGAATATTTGTAATGAAATACTTTTTAAATATTCTGAGTGGTTTGGGGTTGTCTTGGAATTGGTAGGGTACAAGTTGAGGCCCTGAATTTAACTGCTCCAGGTCCTGGATCATGTGAGTCTCATCCTTTGTCCAACACTTGTGAAGTATGATGAGGGACTGCACTGTAAAGTTTCACGTCTTTGTGGATCCAGTCGTGATCTCAAAGTTTAAAACATCCCATGACACAGTTGAGAGCAACACAACCTTTTTTTTTTTCCACAGCTGCGCGGACCAACCATCACTCTGAGCAGGAAAATTTACGCGGCCTGAAAGCCGTGCGGCAGTTTAATAAAATATTATATAAAAGAAAATTCCAGCTATGCAGGAGCGTTTCAGTTACTTGGAGCAGGGGCTCTCAACTTTTTTTATGCCATGGACCAATAAACATAAGAAAGGGGTCGATGGGGAACCCCTGACTTAGAGGAAGCACCTGGGGTTCTCTGGAACACGAGAGATGCCGATGAAAGGTCCGAAACGTAAACGGAGATGCTGAGTTCCTCCAACGTTCTGTGTGATAGTCTCCCTGATGTTGCAGCTACCATTCATCTCTCAGCTGAAGTGCTTCACCTTGGAGTGAGCCACGTGTGGAGTCATTGTTCTCTTAAGGAGCTGTGTAGGAGAGATTAGGGATTTCCTGCGATTTTAAGGTCAACAATCTTTAAATTGAAGTTTTCAAGATATTAAGGGGAGCTAATGGTGGGCAGTGAAAAGGTTGAGATAGGAGTATATGTGGAGAGGATGTTTCCTATTTTTGGTGAGTAGCACCAGTGGGAACGGACTCAGAACAGAAGGACGTCCCTTTAGAACAGAGACGAGGAGGAATTTCTTTAGCCAGAGGGTGGTGAATCTGTGGAATTCATTGCTTCAGATGGCTGGTGGAGGCCAAGTCACTGTGTATGCTTAATTCAGAGGTTGATAGATTCTTGATTGGTCAGGGCATGAAGGAATTCGGGGAGAAGGCAGGAGACTGGGGCTGAGAGGGAAATGGATCAGCCATGATGAAATGGCGGAGCAGACTCGATGGGCCAAATGGCCTAATTCTGCTCCTGCGTCTTAGGGTCTAAATGCTTCATTTGCATCAGCGGCTAGCGCAGTTCGAGAATTGTGCTGAGGGCAGCCTGCGAGTGTCACCGTGTTCACAGCGCAAACGGTACGCCAACTACTAACCCTAACCCAGGTGTGGGAGGAAACCGGAGCACCCGGAGGAAACCCATGGTCACAGGGAGAAGGTGCAAGCTCCTTGCAGGCAGTGCCGGGAATTGAACCTGGCTTGCTGGTACTGTAACACGTTACGCTAATCACTACACTACTGTACCACTCCTTTGTCTGCCTAATGTGTAATATTGCATATTAGAACTAAAATTGGGAAATACTGTTAATAGCTTGCACTGCACTGTAAATTACACAAAATTGGTTTATTATATCTTGTATCTCCAAGCCCCTCCCGGCACGTACCTGTCCAAGGATGGTATTATACTTGACTCGACCACTATCGAGAAATAAGTATCTGTGTCCACTTGCTGTGGCAACTCAACTCGTACATGGAAGAATTTGCCCCTCGGGTCCCTTTTCAAGTCTTCCTCCTCTCGTCCTAAACTTCTGCTCCCTAGTTTTGGGCTTCCTTACTCGGCGGAAAAGACCGTCCCTCAGTGGTTCATCTCGCACTGGTCGAGCAAGTTAATGCGAGGTAAGAGGGGCCGAGAGGAAGTTTGGGGAAGACGTGGGCAGAAGGGCGCAGATTACGATGCTACCACCAGTGAGAGTCACAAGAATGGGCGGGTCGTGCTAACAGACCACGATGGGTGGGAGCAGTAGATGAGAAACAGTTGTGGATGAGGTGAGAGTTGATTGATAAGGGGACGAGTATATCGACAAACCCTATCCTAACAAACCGTGAGGGATCTTAGCATTTAGTCGGTGTTTACTTACTGCGCGTTACACCGCTGGCGTTTAGGGCGACAATGAAGGTGTTCTATCTCTGGTGGTGCTCAGGGCTTCCTTTCTCGTGTTGGTAGCTTCCTCTCGGTTTTCACTACCGTCGGTCATGCAAGTCCTGGGCGGAGACTGTCACACTCAGGTATAGAAGGATGCCTTATTGCTGTTTCCGTAACCATTCTGTTTTACCAGTCAGGGTTGTTAGCCCTGAGATGAACCCACGAACCTGGTGGACCACTCTGGCCTCTACCCTTTGACCTGCCCGGCATGGGTAACCCTACCAAGAGCCAAAGCATAAAGGCCTGACTCCAGCCAACGTAGCTCTGCGGGTCTTTGAGGCACGCAAGCCTCCAAACCCAACGACGAGGTTGCAGTCCTCTTGGAGGACATCCGTGTTTGAACAGTACATAATATTTAAAGATATTAGCTTTATTTGTCACGTGTGCATCAAAGCATAAAATGTATTGTTCTGCGTCAACGGCCAACACAGTCCGGGGATGTGCTGGGGGCAGCCCGCACGCGTCACCACACTAACGATGCCCACAACTCACTAACCCTAACCCGTGTTGGAAGCAGAGCACCCAGACTATAGGAGAACAGGCAAACCTCCTTATAGACAAAGGTTAGAGTCGAGCCCGACCTTACCGCTGGTGCTGTAAGGCGTTACGGCGACCGTTATCGCAACTGGTGCTGTGCATCAAACCTCAAGCTTTGCTCTGTGAGTGGCTTGTGGATTTGTGAAACAACGCCTGTGTGACAGTCGTCCTCAGAGCTTGCCACGCTAATGTGTCAGATTGATTTTGCTCAGTAAAGCTCCCGGGAGTCTTGCAAAGGAGAAATATAAGGGAATCCCTCAGTGTGCAGAAATGCCTCACCAGGACCCCTGACAGTTGAACTTTGCAACTCTTCAGTTGGTGGATGGGGTCGTACAGGGTGGCTGAATAGCTTGGATGTCAGTGGCTTTGAGCTGTGTATCTGTGGCTCTTGAAATGTGTAAAAGGCAATCTGTATAGCCCTTATCCTTTCATATATCTGCAACCCATTCCTGGTATTTTTAGTCATTTTAAAAGTTGGTTTTGCAGGCCAGTGTATGGCATGATTTTCCCACGCTCGGTCTAAATGAGACTCGGTACGACTGTTCCTGTTGTTGTACATCACCAGATGCTTCTGAGCCTAGCGTCACGTTCAGATTCGCGCTGAATGTAAATTTAACCTTGGCTAAAAATGATTTGTCATTACATTCTGTCCTCTTCGTCATAGAGCAGGGATGGTGCATTGTGTTCATTACAACCTTTCATCCCGTCTACACCACCTTCCCCCAATTCTTCCTAGTTTCACACTTGCCCCTCATTCAGTACACTCATCCCATGTCATGACGCACGTTGTCCTTGAGGTGTGAGTGGTCTTTAGCCCCTGCCCCTTGCCCCTCAGTGAGGGGAAACACTGGCACCCTTCCCTCCCACCGTGTCCTGGGACTAACTGAGCTCCTTTCTTGATGGGACGGGTTCCCAGTGCTCCTGTGCCCCAGCATAGTTGGACGGCAAAGCCCGCCGCGTGTCGGTGCTGTGATACAAGGGAGTCCATGACACGTCAGGGCCAAAAGTCAGCACGGCATCAGGGTAGTATGGTAGCGTGGTGGTTAGCCTAATGCTTAGTTCCCCAGCCTGGACTAATGATCAGGATTGTAAGTTTGATTCCCTGTGGCCAAAGGGAATGTATATTCAGTAGATTAAACATATAGAATTTTTTTAAACCATCTTTGTGACAGTAAGGTGATTGAGTCTGAACTGTCCCGGTTATCTTTCCTTTGTTCCAAAGGAACCCTGTAAAGGGGCAGCTCATCAGCGCCTCCTACAGGTAGTACCGGCAGTGATGGTAAATTGGTTTATTGTTGCCGCACGTACCCAGGTACAGTGCAAGAACTTGTCTTGTGTACCATCAGAGTCATGTTTATCATCAGTGACATGTCGTGAAATTTGTGGCAGCAGTACGGTGCAATGCATCAAAAAGTTACAATAAGAAAAATATAAAATAAACAAGCAGTGTGGCAGGGTAACCTAGTGGTTAGCACGATGCTTAACAGGCAACCTGCATTCAGCTCCCGTCACTGCCTGTAAGGAGTTTGTACATTCTCCCTGTGACCGCATGGGTTTCCTCCCGCAGTCCAAAGATGTGCCGGTTGGTAGGTTAATTGCTCATTGTAAGTTGTCCTGTGATTAGGCCAGGGTTAAAATTGAGCGGTTGCTGGGCAACACAACTCAAGGGCCTGTTCTGCGGTGTATCTCAAAAATGATTTAAAAATAGGTTAGCGTTCATAGGTTCAGGGTCTGTTCGGAAATCTGATGGCGGAAGGGAAGAAGCAGTTCCTCAAACTTTGGGCATCTTCAGGCTCCTGTACCTCCTCTCTGATGGTAGTAATAAGAGGGCCTATCCTGGGTGGTGGTGGTGGTGGAGGGCCTTAATAATGGATGGCGCCTTTTTGAGGCATTGCTCATTGAAGATGTCCTCGCTGCTGGGGTGGCTAGTGCCCATGATGGAGCCAGCTGAGATCAATGCACATAGATCATTTCGTTGAATCGGTTTATTGGTGTCTCACGTACTGAGGTTCAAGCTTGTCTTGGATACTGTCCCCACAGATCAATTCGTTACGTCAGTGCATTGAGGTGGTACAAGGTAAAACAGTAACAGAATGCAGAATGAAGTGTTACAAAGTGGAGTGCAGGTAGACAATGAGGGGCAGAGCAGAGGCGAGGAGTCCATTTTATCACACGAAGAGTCTCTCTTAAAGCCGATGCTCATCTTGGGCAGAAGCCTCCGTAGTACCCAGGACATCTTCAAGGAGCAATGCCTCAATAAGGTGACATCCATCACTAAGGACCCCATCACTCAGGACATGCCCTCTCCTCATTGCTACCATCAGAAAGGAGGTACAAAAGCCCAAAGGCACACACTCAACGATTCAGAAGCTGCTTCGTCCTTCTACGATCCGATTTCTGAATGGACATTGAACCCATGAACACTATCTTCCTACTTTTTATTTCTGTTTTTGTACCAAGTATTTGATTTAACTAGTATATATCTTTACTGTAATTAAGTTTTTTTCTAATGTATTGCACTGCTGGAAAGTCAGTAAATTTCTGGACATGCGCTGGTGCTATTAATTCTGATTCTGACGGGGTTAGACGTCCTTGAGCCTCGTGGTAGGTGCTTTCAGGCTTTTGTACCTTCTGCCTGATTTGGGAGTGGTCCTGCTTCTTTACTGATGCGGCAAGAACTAAAGGCAGAGTTGATGGAGGGGGAGTCAGTCCTGATGAAGGGTCTCGGCCTGAAACCGTTCACTCTTTTTCCATCGCTGCTGCCTGGCCTGCTGAGCTCCTCCAGCAGTTTGCGTGTGTGGCTTTAATTTCCAGCGTCTCTGGTTGGCCACTGGAGGGGCGGCTGGTCTCTGTGCCGTGGGCACAGTTCAGCACAACCCTCTTCAGTTTCTCCTAGTCTTGGGCAGACAGGTTTCCATACCAAGCCATGATGCATCTGGGTGGAATGTTCCCTCTTGTGCATTACACACAACTTCCCGCGGGGGGGGGGGGCTGAAATTATTAACATTAATCATATTATGGAAATCCAAAAGGTAGCTGCTGAAACTTTTGAATGAACAACAACATGCATTTGGAAATGTGAAACAGTGCCTTATTTCGTCGGTTTAACCAGGCTCGGGAGGCTTTGTCAATGGCAGACGTGTTACATTGGGAATTCCTTGCTTGAAGGGTTGGCAGAATTGAGGCTGGTTTGCAAAGCAGGTAGCTCGGGGGTCAGAACTATTAATGGAGTACTCTTTGTGGTCACATCAGGTTGGGGGCAAGGGTGTAGGAGTGTGTCGATGAAAATTTAAAAAAAAAAACACTAGATCAGGGGTTCCCAATTTTTTTTATGCCATGGACCAATACCATTAAACGAGGGGTCCATTGATCCCTGGTTGGGAACCCCTATATAGGTGCTGCAAATCTAAAATAAAAATTAAATGCTGGAAATACTCAAACAACAGGAATTCTGCAGATGCTGGAAATTCAAGCAACACACATCAAAGTTGCTGGTGAATGCAGCAGGCCAGGCAGCATCTGTAGGAAGAGGTGCAGTCGACGTTTCAGGCCGAGACCCTTCGTCAGGACTAACTGAAGGAAGAGTGAGTAAGGGATTTGAAAGTTGGAGGGGGAGGGGGAGATCCAAAATGATGGGAGAAGACAGGAGGGGGAGGGATGGAGCCAAGAGCTGGACAGGTGATAGGCAAAAGGGGATATGAGAGGATCATGGGACAGGAGGTCCGGGAAGAAAGACGGTGGGGGGGGAACCCAGAGGATGGGCAAGAGGTATATTCAGAGGGACAGAGGGAGAAAAAGGAGAGTGAGAGAAAGAATGTGTGCATAAAAATAAGTAACAGATGGGGTACGAGGGGGAGGTGGGGCCTTAGCGGAAGTTAGAGAAGTCGATGTTCATGCCATCAGGTTGGAGGCTACCCAGACGGAATATAAGGTGTTGTTCCTCCAACCTGTGTGTGGCTTCATCTTTACAGTAGATTCCCATTCTGACATGTCTATCCACGGCCTCCTCTACTGTAAAGATGAAGCCACACTCAGGTTGGAGGAACAACACCTTATATTCTGTCTGGGTAGCCTCCAACCTGATGGCATGAACATCGACTTCTCTAACTTCCGCTAGGCCCCACCTCCCCCTCGTACCCCATCCGTTATTTATTTATATACACACATTCTTTCTGTCTCTTTCTCCCTCTGTCCCTCTGAATATACCTCTTGCCCATCCTCTGGGTCCCCCCCACCTTGTCTTTCTTCCCGGACCTCCTGTCCCATGATCCTCTCGTATCCCTTTTGCCTATCACCTGTCCAGCTCTTGGCTCCATCCCTCCCCCTCCTGTCTTCTCCTATCATTTTGGATCTCCCCCACCCCCTCCCACTTTAAAATCTCTTACTAGCTCTTCCTTCAGTTAGTCCTGACGAAGGGTCTGGGCCTGAAACGTCGACTGTACCTCTTCCTAGAGATGCTGCCTGGCCTGCTGCGTTCACCAGCAACTTTGATGTGTGTTGCTGGAAATACTCAGCAGGTTGGGCAGCATCTGTGGGATGAAAAATAGAAACCTTAGTCAATATTTCAGGTCAAAGTGGAGAAAAAAAAATTAGCCATGGTGGAGCAGACTCAATGGGCTGAATGGCCTAATTTAGCTCCTGTATTTCAAGACAAAGGCTTGGAGTGGGGGTGAAAAATAAATCGGCCATGATCGAATGGTGGAGTAGACTCAATAGGCTAGATGGACTAATTTTGCTCCTATGTCTTGTGGTTAGAACTAGGAAGGGGTTCAAAAACTGAAGGGAAGGTTGGAGATGGTGGCAGGGGGGGTGGGTTTGATGTCTCTTGAAAGGGTAGCATCAGGAAAAAGCTGTAAGCGAGGTTAGGGTGAGAACATGGACAACAGAATGCAGGAGTTGTGAAATGCAGAGCAGGGAGATGTGCCTGGCCGCTCAGGCTGAGCATCCGCTCCACTCCTAGAGAGGGGAAAAAATAGTGCCGTGTAGAGGGAGGGGTAAATAAAACAGCAAACAAGACTGAACCACTATCACTGCTGGATGACTGGTACAGACAGAACTCTCCTGTTAGCTGAAGCTTAGACTTCAGTGTTAAATCCAGAAAGCAATGGCATGACCAGATGGCAGGTGAGAGGCTCTTCCTTGAGTTTGCCATGAAGACCACAGAGAGGATGGGAGAGGGATGGGGAATTAAGGTGGCAGCTACAGGGTGTGGGAGGAAACGGCGGCACGTGGGCAGAACGTGCAGACTCCAGGCAGGAAGCACCCGAGCTTGGGATCAAACCCAGGCCCCAGAGTATTTGAGGAGCCCCACTGTGGCAGGTGAGCATTGCACAGTATCAGTTGTAGCAGATTAGGCATTAAAGTTCAAGGTAAACTTTATTATCAGACTACGTACATGTCACCACATACAACCCTGAGATTCTTTTTCTGCAGGCATACTTAGCAAATCTATAGAACAGTAACTACAAACATCAGGAGCTGCTAACTGTGTGCAAATACAGATATAAATAAATTGCAATAAAAAATGAGCATGAAATAACAATATAAGAGTCCTTAAATGAGTGTAGCTATCCCCTTTTGTTCAAGAGCGTGATGGTTGAGGGCTAGTACCTGGTGGTGCGAGTCCTGAGGATCCTGTACCTACCTGATGGCAGCAGTGAAAAGGAGCATGGCCTGGGTGGTGAGGATTTCTGATGGATGCTGATTTTCTATGCCAATATTTCATGTAGATGTGCTCAGTGGTTGGGAGGGCTTTACCCGTGATGTACTGGGATTTTCTACTCAACGGCACTGGTGTTCCATACCAGGCCCGCAGGCAGCCAGTCAGCACACTTTTCACCACACACCTATAGAAGTTTGCCAGGGTTTTCAATATCGTGCCAAACCTCCGCAGACTCCTGAGGAAGTAGAGGTGCTGCCGTGCTGTTTTCACAATTATATTCACAGGAAGACATTAGTTGAAGACGACCAAATCGTGTGCTGATATGATTATTCGCAAGAAGCTTTGAGACTTTGTTATAGCGGCCAGTAACAAGTATTTTTTTTTTTTGTTTGTTTGTTTTGTCTTCCTCAGGACTGGGAGATAGTTGTCCTTGGGAAACTGAAATGGGACCTGTCTGTGACAACTCCAAATGACTTCATTGAACATATCCTCGGGAAGCTGGCGTTTCTAGCGGACCACCTGGAACTTATCAAGAAACACACTCAAACGTTCATCGCCATGTGTGCCACAGGTATGGAGTTGTTGACCGCCTGCCTTTGCAGGGAAGGAGGAAGCTAAGTGTGAATGTAGAGATTAAGAGACCAGTTCTTTTAGAGTCAAGCCCGATGATAACCAAGTGTGCCGAGAGCAGGTAACCTGGTGATGAAAACCTTGGCTGCAGTGTTATTTGTTTATTTATTGAGATTCAACACGGAATAGGCCCTTGGAGCTGCGCCACTTAGCAAACCCCCAACTTAACCCCAGCCTAATCACGGGACAATTTACAATGACCAATTAACCGACCATCCGGTAAGTCTTTGGACTGTGGGAGCCACCCGGAGGAAACCCAGGCGTTCGCGGTTATAACGTACAAACCCCTTAGGGGCAGCGGCAGGAATTGAACCGGGGTCGCTGGTCCAGTAAAGCATCGTGCTTTACCGTGCCACCGCGCGGACGGGTAGATAGAGACGATGCGCAGTATAGAATTGTACATAAATTACTGCTTATGCTGTTTTAAGACAACGAAGGAGTAAAAAAAGTGCAAAAGCAAACTAGAATCGGAGACAAATCCATGATACGCAAGAAGAGGTCAAAAGAAAACACTTACTTACTGCAATACTATAGGCACAGATAAGTAGAATTCACAAGGAAGACAACATAAGCATAAATCATACATAATCCTTGCAAGAAAATCAATTAGAAGAAGAAAAAACAATTTTAGTGCACAGTGGTCGTAGTGTTGCTAAGGTGTAGTTTTAGGCTTGTGCTGGTGGGTTCAAGAACTGAATGGTTGAAGGAAGTAGCTGTTCCTGAACCTTTTGGTCTGGACTTTGAGGCTTTTTTTTTTACCTCCTGCCTGATCGTAGTAATGAGAAGAGAGGACGTCCTGTGTGGTCACGGTTCTCAGTGATGGACGCCAGCATTTCTGTGAAATTGTGTTTTTGATCATCTTTTAAAAAGTTTATTGAATAGGTGAATCAACTGTTGATCGCTGTAAGGTAAATCATCGTCATCAGCGTTATCTGGGGGCAAAGCAGGTGCTACACCTTGCCCAAGGGTGACCTGCAGGCTAGCAGAGGGAAGGAGTGCCTTTCACCTCCTCTGCTAGAGATGCCAGTGTGATCACGTTTGCTGTTGTGTGCTGGGGCAGCAGGCTGAGGGTAGCAGACACCAACAGAATCAACAGACTCATTCATAAGGCCAATGATGTTGTGGGGATGGAATTGGACTCTCTGACGGTGGTGTCTGAAATGAGGATGCTGTCCAAGTTGCATGCCATCTTGGACAGTGTCTCCCATCCACTACATAATGTACTGATTGGGCACAGGAGTACATTCAGCCAGAGACTCATTCCACCGAGATGCAGCACAGAGCGTCATAAGAAGTCATTCCTGCCTGTGGCCATCAAACTTTACAACTCCTCCCTTGGAGGGTCAGACACCCTGAGCCAATAGGCTGGTCCTGGACTTATTTCCTGGCATAATTTACATATTACTACTTAATTATTTATGGTTTTATTACTATTTAATTATTTATGGTGCAACTGTAACGAAAACCAATTTCTGCCGGGATCAATAAAGTATGACTGTGACTATGTATCTCCATCCTGCTCGAAGGTACAGCTCACCTGAAGTTGGGACTGATGATTACAGTCACAAAAAAAAATATGCAACCATGGACCCATTCACTCCACTGCCCAGCACGTACAATGGGTAACCAGGATTTGCTAGCTCAAGAGTTCCCAACCTTTCCTATGCCGTGGACCTTATCATTAACTGGGATCATTAACTGATCATTAACTATCATTCGGGTGAGTTATTCACGTGCACTCTTTGGGACTGTTTCAACAAAATCAGTCAGAATGTAAGCACAAAGGATTCTGCTTGTCTCGGCCCGAAGCCTCCATAGTTTACTTCCCCCCATGGACGCTGCCTGACATGTTGAGTTCCTCCAGTATTTTGCGCCTGTCAGTTAACACACACAGGCAATGGAGGAGCTCTGCAGGTTAGAGGATGGATGATGTGTAAATATGTCTCAACCAAAGGGGGTGTAAGGCACTCCTTCCCTCCACTAGCCTGCAGGTCACCCTTGGGCAAGATGTAGCACCAGCTTAGCTCCCCTGATCAGGGTCACTTGAAACCATGGGGGCAGATGGTGGATATCACAAGTCCTGGTTATGCGACCACTGACGCCAGGCAGACAGTCTCTGAAGAGTATCGATAATGGCTGGGGTCACCCATCTTGTAAAGGCACTGCCCAGAAGGTTACAGCAAACAACTTCTGCAGGCAAATTTGCCAAGAATAATCATGGTAATGGAAAGGCCATGATCGCCCACGTCATGCAACACAGTACATAATGAACAAAGAGCAGGTCAGGCAAGCATCTGTGCGGGTAATGGGCAGTCGATGGTTCATCAGGACTGGGGGGGTGGGGGAAAGATGGGAGATAGCCATTGTAAAGAGGTGGATGGAAGGGGTGGAGTGAGAACTGGTGGGTGATGTGTGTATCCAAGTGAGGGGTGGAGTGGTGATAATCACAATCAGTTTAATATCACTGGGATGTGTGAAGTTTATAGTTCTACAGTAGCAGTACATTGCAATACATTTTTTTTTAAAAACTACAAGTTACAATGAGAAATATGTATTAAAATTTTAAATTAAATAAGGGTGCATTGTCCATTCAGAGATCTGATGACAACAAGAAGACACAGCAGTGTCTGCACTTCCCAAGGAGATTGAGGAAAGTGAGGCCCCCCCCCGCCCCACCATCTTAACTGCATTTTATAGGAGCACCATTGAGAGTGTCCTGACAAGTTGTATCTCCATCTGGTACGGGAGCAGCCGAGCATCAGACCAGGAGTCTTTCCAAAGGACTGTGAGAACAGCCGAGAGGACCATGGGGGTCTCCCCACCATCGCGTACGCAGGGCCCTTAGTATTATCGAGGATCCCACCCAACCATCCAGCATCGTCTTTGATGTTCTACCATCAGACAGGAGACTCGGATGCATGAAAACAAAGGAGCGGTTTCCAGACAGTGTGAGCTTCTCTGTGATAAGCTGGTGGACATCAGCTGCTGAGGGTGTGATTAGTTTATCCTGGGGTTACTTCAGGCTTGGGGGTGCCAAAGTAGTGCAACTGCGTTACAGCGCTTGCGACCCTCGATTGGGGTTTGATTCCCTCCGCTGCTCTGTAAGGAGTTCGTACGTTCTCCCCTTAACTGTCTGGGTTCCCCCCAGGTGCTCTGGTTTCCTCCCACATTCCAGCGACGTATGGGTTACTGGTGGGGTTCACAACCTTTTTTATGCCACGGACCAATACCGTTAAGCAAGAGCTCCGTGGATCCCAGGTTGGGAACCTCCAGGAGTTGGGGGGGGTTGCGGGCCGCCTCCGCGCCCCTTGGCAACTGGGTTCGACACAAACAACTCCTTTTGCTGTACATTTTGATGTGCGTGTTGTCATCACTGTTGAAAAGAAAATCTTTACAGTTCTCGGGCGGGGGGGGGTTGAGGTGAAACGTACAGTGACCCTCTGTGTGGCCCTGTTTCAGATTTTAATTTTGCCATGTACCCGCCGTCAATGATCGCGACCGGGAGCATCGCTGCAGCGATCCGTGGCCTCGACATCACGTGCAGTGACCCCTCGGGGGAATCTGTGACGGAGCTGCTAGCCAAGATTACCTGTACCGAGCTGGTGAGTTCGCATGGAGGAGGAGGCTGAGGGGCAACTTGAGAGGTGTGTGCGATGAGGGGCATAGACAGACTGGACAAGCCGGCACCTTTTTAACCCCACGGTGCCAGTGGCTAATACCAGAGGACAATTGCTGACAGCTTTTAAGCAGAGCAGAAGGGAAGTGTAGAGGGGATGTCGGAGTTAAGTGTCTTACACCGCGAGTGGGAAATGCAAGGAAAACACTGCTGAGGGTGGCAGTAGATAGGCAGGTACATTCGGGACACTTACGAGACTCATAGAGGGCACGTGGATGAAAGAAAAAATGGAGGGCTAGGAGGCGTATATGAGAAAAGAGCTAGATTGATTGTGGAGTGGATGAAACATTGGCTGAAGGGTCTGCAATGTGTGGTATTATGTTTTGCTAAATTCACCTCAAATTCACTCCCCTCCGCCGTGGTCGCAGAGTATCCACCGGCCAGACTCGTTGCACTTAATAAACCGGGCACTTCCCAAATCTAGGGAGACGCAAGGGACTGCGGATGCTGGAATCTGGAGCCAAGCACCATCGTCTGGGGGAGCCCAGTGAGTCGGGCAGCATTTATTTGTTTATTTCTTACATCCAAGGGAGTAAAAATCTTTTTGTTGTGTCTCCATTGTAGTGTACAAGGAATAAGGAAGGGGAACACGGGAGGATATTGCCCGAACACTGGTTGCATACATAATTGTTTTGTATACATGCATGTACAGTCAAATACACAATCAGATCAATGTGTATTGATAAATCTGATGGCCTGGTGGAAGAAGCTGTCCCGGAGCCCGTTGGTCCTGGCTTTAATGCTGTGGTTCTGTTTACCGGATGGAAGCAGCTGAAACAGTTTGTGGTTGGGGTGGCTGGACTCTCTCATGATCCTCCAGGCCCTTTTTTACGCACCTGCTGCTGTAAATGTCCTGAATGGAGGAAAGTTCACATCTACAGCTGTCGGCGCCACTCTCTGCTGTGCCCTGCCATCGAGGGTAGTAAGGTTCCTGTACCGGGCAGTGACAGGATGCTCTCGATGGTGCCCCTGTAGGAAGCCCTGAGGATCTGGGGACTCGCACCAAACATCTTCAGCCATCTGAGGAGAAAGGGGCGCTGTTGTGCTTTTCCACCACATAGCCGGTATGTACAGTGCAGGTGTGATCCTCGGCGATGTGTATACCAAGAAACTTGAAACTATTCACCTTCTCAACTACAACCCCATTGATGTTAATAGGGGCTATCCTGCAATCCACGGTCAACTCCTTTTTGTGCATGCTGGTCTACGGGAGTCAAAAAGGAAATGTTTCCAAGTCAAACCCTTGCTTTGGGACTTTCAGACAGCAACCAAGAAGATCAGGGGCTCAGGCAAATGGGGCTGCCCTTCTAGTTCAGTGTTCCCTTGAAGGTGCACACAGTACACATCTTTTGCTGCTAGCGCGCACGGGAACTTAAACTGCACAAACAAAAGGTGCCACCCTCTCCCTCGGCAAGTTGAGTATATTTCATAATCGCACACAATCACATTTCCTTTTCGGTTTCTGATGCGGACACAGTGTTGACAGCGTGGAGTTTGTGATAATGTGTCTGGTTTGTTTATACTGTTTTTATTGGAAGAATTATTCGGTGCACGCATGTCGTTGTCGCTGGGCAAAATAAAATTGCACGGCACAAGATTCTTGCACACCAGTTAGAGGGAGGAACATTATTCCAGTTTTTCTCTGGAGTTGCAAACCACGCGGACTCAGTAATGCATTGCTGTTGCTTCACTCTTGCTGGGTTCAAATCCTGGAGAGACTTCCCTGACCGCATTGAAGGAGTCCATCGCCAGCAGGCAGCTCACCTGCACCTCTGAAGGGCTTTCAGCGAGGGGCAATAAATGCCGAGCTGGTCCCTGTCAAACCTGTAATCCCGCAGAGAGTGGGGTACCAGCAAGGTGCTGTGAAACAGCATCGTCTGCTCCTTGGAAGGTCATAGGTCAGAGCAGAATTAGGCCATTCAGCCCATTGAGCTTGCTGTACCATTCCATCATGGCTGATTTATTATCCCCCTCAACCCCATTCTCCTGACTTCTCTCCGTAACCTTTGACACCCTGACTAAGCAAGAATCTATCAACCTCTGCCTTAAATATGTCCGCTAGCTTGGCCTCCACAGCCGTCTCCAGCTGAAGAAATTCCTCCATGTCTGTTCCAGAGAAACGGTCTTGTATTCTGAGGCTGTGCCTTTGGTCCTAGACTTGCCCCATTACAGGAAAACTCCTCTCCACGTCCACTCTGGCTAGGCCTGTCAGTATTAATAGATTTCAATGCGATCGCTCCTCATTCTTCTCAACTGCACAGGCCCAGGACCATTGAGCACGCCTCATACGTTAACCCTTTCATTTTCGTGAGCCTCCTCCAGACCCTCTCCAATGTCAGCACATTCTTTTTTTTAAGGTAAGGGGCCCAGACCTGCTCTCAATACTCCACAAGTGCAGTCTGGCCAATGCCTTAGAAAGAACCGGTCACGCCGAGAGCAGGTTCTCAAACTCTGTGCAGCCGCCTCAGTGGAACTGCAGGCAGCTATCCAAGCCCACTGTGCAGTCAGGCGGGTTGTACGGGTACTTTGGACAAGGTTGGTCAATGAGCCTGAGTAGTGGTTTTTTTTTTGACAGCAGTGCTGTGAATTGCACAACGCACAGTGATCATGACTCATCTCAGGAGCTTCAGCCCGACTGCTGTATGCCTGACGGTAACCACCGAGAGGTTCTTTAGATGGATGTGTCAAAGAAGCTCATGCCCGTCAGCACTCTCGGAATATACAATCCGTGGCTGCTCCTGCTGACGATTATTTTGCCGGTTGCTAAACAGGATTGGGGAATACCTGACGTTACAGTAATTAGAAAAGGTGTATGGCTTTTAGATTAGATTATGAAGACACGCAGTCCTCTTT
Source organism: Mobula birostris (assembly GCF_030028105.1). Classification (NCBI taxonomy): domain Eukaryota; kingdom Metazoa; phylum Chordata; class Chondrichthyes; order Myliobatiformes; family Myliobatidae; genus Mobula; species Mobula birostris. Next base: position 90,767,081 of record NC_092383.1, on the reverse strand, counting down.
TATTGTCATTTAGTAATGCATGCATTAAGAAATGATACAATATTTCCTCCAGTGTGATACCACAAAAACACAGGACAGACCAAGACTGAAAAAAACTAACAAAACCACATAATTTTAACATATAGTTACAACAGTGCAACAATACCATAACTTGATGAAGAAGTCCATGAGCACAGTAAAAGTTCAAAGTCTCTCAAATGTCCCACATCTCACGCAGACGGGAGAAGGAAGAAAAACTCTCCCTGCCATACCCGACCACGGTCCGACTCTGAGTCATCCGAAAACTTGGAGCTCTGATCAGCTCTCCGACACCGAGTACTGAGCGCCATCTCTATCCAAACGATTCAACCTCCTTCTCGGTCCCCAACAGCAGGCAAAGCTGGGGATTTTGAGGCCTTCCCTCCGAAAGATTCCTGACCGTGCAGTAACGACAGCAGCGAATGGGTGTTTCAGAAATTTGTCCAGATGTTCCTCTATGCTTTCACATCCATTCTCCATCAAATCAGAATTGTCCACGGCCCCTATTTAAAGGATACAATATCATTTTTCACCGGAGGGCTGCGCACGCGCGGCGCGCTGCGCTCTCTCCTCCCGCCTAATCGCACTTGTTACCGAGATCCAAGATTGATAAACGTAATGCCGGGGGGTGGGGTGTGCTCAGCGGGTTAGGCAGCATCTCTAGAAAAGAGTAAACAGTCAACATTTCGGGCTGAGTCCCTCCTTCGGGACTGAGAGGGAATGGGGCGAGATGCCTGAATTAAAAGTTGGGGGGTGGGGGGAGGCGCTAGCTGGAAGGTGACGGGTGAAGCCAGGTGGGGGCTGGAAAAAGTGGAAGGGTTGGACATGAGAGGAGAGTGGATAATAGAAAGGGGAGGAGGAAGTAGTAGGCAGGTGAGAAGAAGTAAAAGGTCTGGGGGATGGGGGGGTTATTATTGTTCGCCGGGAGCAGACGTCAGTAGTCACACCATCAGGTTGGAGGCTATCCAGATGGAATATGAGGTGTTGCTCCTTCACCCTGAGGATGGCCTTGGCACGAGGACGACATGGTTCGATATTCCGGAAGGGGAATAGGAAAGATTCAAGACTGGACGTTCTTCACTACACGAGTGTTAAGGAGAACAGAATGATTGTTACTCCAGATCCGGTGCGGCATAAAAACACACAAGCATGAACACAGTTTAAAAACACTCACGTGTACAGAAAAGCAATTCTATAAAACACGTGCAATTATTTGAAATACATGGACTGATTGTACCGTATGAGCATGTGACACCAGGGAGTGTGCAGATGCTGGAAATAGAAACATAGAAAACCTACAGCACAATACAGGCCCTTCAGCCCTCAATGCTGTGCCGAACATCCAGTGTAACACGTACCAGGGTCCTGATGAAAGGTCTCAGCCTGAAAAGTTGACTGTTTTCATTTCTGTAGATGCTGCCTGACCCGAGTTCCTCCAGTATTTTGCGTGTGTTACATAAAGTGACTGTAGGCGATGTGTATGTTGTGGCGGGTGGGTTAATGGGCGAAGGTGTTGATTAGCCTGATGGCTTGCGGGAAAGTAACTGTTTTTGAGTCTGGTGGTCCTGTTGTGGATGATATGTAGCCTCCTCCTCGATGGGAGTAGGACACACAGTCTGAGTTGGAGCTGAGGAGCGATTCTTCCTGATACAGCCGGCCGTTCTCCAGCATTTTTCTGTATCTACGTCCTTGATGGCAGCTAGGCTGGCGCGGGTGACACGTTGGGCCGTTTGTACACGGAAACGTGCAGCGAAATGTGTCATTTGCATGAACAGCCAATGGGCCCAAGGAGGTGCTGGGGGCAGCCCGCAAGTGTCGACACACGTTCCAGCGTCTCCACGCTGCTCGGCAGAACACAAGCAACAAAAACAAGCCTGTTTCTCCCGCATGCACACACCATTCTCCGGCCCCAAAATTAGTCTGTGTTCTTCAGCCTACAGCAGGCTCTTGATTCGGACGCGCAGACTTTGGGCCTTCGACCACCACAGAGATCTGCAGACCCAGTGCTCTGGCCTGGCGGGGCCCTGGACTGTCCATCTTCCAATTCTTCCAGTTCCGTAGCATGAAAGCCAGCCTCCCCTCTATAGGCACTGTTTACACTGACCACTGCCTCAGCAAAGCAGTCAACATAGACCCCACCCACCGTGGTCATTCTCACTTCTCTCCCACCCCAACCGTAAGATAAATGCAATTAGAAATAAAAGCAAAGCTTATTTTAGTACATAGTTTTATCAGTGACTATCATGCTGCTAAACCGCGGTGATCAAGGCTTTGCCATTTGGTTCAAGAACTGAGCAGTTGGCAGGAAGTAGCTGTTCTTGAACCTGATTGTGTGAGACTTCAGGCTGCTGCGCCTCCAGCCTGGTTTAATTATTTATTTATTTTGAGGTGCAGTACAGAATAGGCCCATCTGGCCCTTTGAGCCAGGCTGCCCAACTGTCCCAACGCAACTCTAACCTGATCAGCGGACAATTTACAATGACTAATTAATCTACTAACCAGTATATCTTTGGACTGTGGGAGGAAACCGGAGCACCCAGAGGAAACCCACACATTGCAAGGGAAGGCTGTACAGACTCCTTACGGGGTTCACCGGGATCGAACTACGAACTCCACCCCAAGCTGTAATAACGTCATGCTAGCTGCTGCCGTACCGCGGCGCCTGATTAAAGCTGTGAAAAGATGCGCGGCCTGGACGGTGAGAATCGTTGAATGCGGCACCTTCTGTCGATAGTACCAGTGGGGGCGGAGAGATGGGCCCTGACACGTTGGCGAACGTCATACCAGACCACAACATCAGTGCTGTTGGCAGTTGGCTTATTAGTGTTACATTCGGAGTGTTGCCAGACTGTCCTGACTTGGTGGGTGGGTGCGAGGCTGCCACCTGAACCGGAAATGGAGGGAAGGCATCAGTTCCCATGGTAACCACCCAGAAGGAGTTCAAAGCATCTGGGCCTAGCTCACACAGCACAGGAATAGGCCCTTTCACCCAACGTCCATACTGACGAAGTTGTCTACCTGAGCCAGTCCAATTTGCCTGCATTTTGCCCCTATCTTTTTCTATCAAAGTACCTTCCAAATGTCTTAAAGTGATTGAACCTACCCATGGCAGCTCGTTCTATATACCCATCACCATTTTTTCCCTCTCACCTTAATCCTGTACACCCTCTATTTTAGACTCCCCCCCCCCCCCCCCCCCATCCTGGGAAAATGATGACCATCCAGCCTACCTGTACCCTTTGTGAGTTTATAAGGTCTTCATTTAAATGCCTTTTCCCCCAACCCCACTGAGACTGAACCTGGCACTATTATCCCTCCTGGGATCTTGCTTAACCAGAGACACCTGCTAACTGGAAGCTTGAACATCCCAACTCTGGTGGTGCCTTCCACTGCCCAGGCTTGGTGGTGCGTGCCCACTCACCCCTGTTGCTAGACCAGGAGACACCACGTCCAATACCATGACAACTGCTCCCTGCTTTAAAGTCAATTTGAATGCATTTTGCACAAGTCTGTGTGTGTACAAATGCAACGGAAAAACTTACTTGCAGCAGAATCACAGGCATAGAGCATCAGAAACAATATTTACAAGAAAATCATAAATTCGTCAGAATCGGGTTTAATAAGGCATCCGTTAGTCTTGCGAGACCATGGATCTGCACCTGGAAAGTCTTCACTCTCCAGGGCACAGGCCTGGCCAAGGTTGTATGGAAGACCGGCAGTTGCCCATGCTGCAAGTCTCCCCTCGATGTTGTCCAAGGGAAGGGTGTTAGGACCCATACAGCTTGGTACCAGTGTCATTGCAGAGCAATGTGTGGTTAAGTGCCTTGCTCAAGGACACAATGTGCTGCCTCGTCTGGGGCTCAAACTCACGACCTTCAGGTCGCTAGTCGAATGCCTTAACCACTTGGCCACGTGCCCACTAGGGTTAATATCACCAGCGTATATCATGAAATTTGTTGTATTGCAAAACTGAGTAATAAAACTTGGTTGGCACGGTAGTGTAGCTGTTAGTGTTAACACTATTATTAACTATTACAGTGCCAGCAACTTGGGTTCAATTCCCACCACTGCCTGTAAGGAGTTTGTATATTCTCTCCTTGACTACGTGGGTTTCCTCCGAGTGCTCTGGTTTCCTCCCACATTCCAAAGAAGTACAGGTTAGGAGGTTACTTGGTCACATGGGTCTAATTGGCGTGGGCTCATTGGGTTGGAAGGATCTGTTACTGTGCTGTATCTCAAGTAAAGAGGGAGTTGAAAGCTGTTGACCCTCTCCATCACCAATTTCCCAATATGGTGCACTTCCATCGTCCTTCCTCTTCCTGAAATTGGTAATCAGCTCTTCAGTTTTGCCTGTGTTCAGGTGGAATTTAAGTGAGGGCTCATGCGAGTTGGGAGCCAAGTGCGTGAGTGTCGATTGTCCTTATTGGGGACTTGTTCCCGATTGTGGTCAGTGCTGTGAGTGCTTACCGTCAGCACACATCCACTATTATTTACGCTCAGCGGCCGCTTGGTTAGGTACACCTGTGCACCTGCCCATTAATATCTAATCAACCAATCATGTGGCAGCATTTCAACGCTTAAAAGCTTGCTGACATGGTCAAGAGGTTCAGTTGCTGTTTAAACCAAACAGAGTGGGAAAGAAATATAATCAAAGTGACCTCTGACCGTAGAATGATTGTCGGCACCAGATGAGGTGGTTTGAGTATCTCAGAAACTGCTGATCTCCTGGGATGTTCACGCACAGCGGAGAATGGTGTGCAAAAGACAAGAAAACTATCCAGTGAGCGGCAGTTCTGTGGTGAGGACGCCTTGTTAACGAGAGGTCAGAGGAGAACGGCCTGGCTGGTTCAAGCTGACAGTAACTCAAATAACCACGCGTCACACAACAGTGGTGTGCAGAGGATCACCTCCGAACGCACCACACGTTGAACCTTGCCGATGGACTACGTCGGCAGGAGACTGTGGACGTACACTCAGGAGATACCAAATAAAGTGATCACTGAGGGTATATTCTGTAAACCTCTGAAGATCGTTTAGTTGTCTATCTCTTCTGTCTCTGTTCTTAATTTGAATTTAAAAAACAGCAGTGGACGTTAGGAGGGGAGGGGGTGGAATTGGAAAGCAGTAACACAGGCTATTTGAGAGTATAGTTTCCTGCATCTCCTTTGATCGTGGTAATTGGAACCAATTATAATGCAGCAACCCCCCGAAGGCTCTTGTTCTGCTATTCATCCTGAAGGAGAAAGATCGGGATGAGTTTACCTCGAGAGTATTGTTCTTGCTCTTTCATCTCTCTCTCCGTCGAGCACTCAATACCACTCAAGCCCTGCTGTTACCTGCGCTGCGGCGAGCTGAAAGTTTCTGTTCTCTTCACCCCCCCCCTTTCGGAAAGTTGTTCTCTTTTGGCTTCTCAGCTGCTTCCCTCCTGGACAGCTGTTGAAGATTAGGAGAGAAAGCTTTCTCTCTTTGAGGGATGTGCCCGGGCATTGTGAAGCCAAGAACCTGAAGCAAATGGTGCACAATGGATGGCAATGGGTGAATGAAATCTGGCTCCGTCTAAAGTTACGGGACACGGACAAAACCAGCCACTTAGATGTTTGTGTGCGCTGGCTCGTGGGGCAGTCTGCTTGAAAAGGGAACAGATGGAAGGTTGCGTTCTTAGTGATATCTGGCAGTAAAGATCAGCTTTTTTTTAAACTGTTTTCGCATTCTTTCTCTCCCCTTCCAGCACGAAAGTCACAGATTTTTCTAAAAACATGACTATTAGGATGTCAGTACTGAACACAGATCTTGAGGGTGTGAATATGTTCTCTGTTGAGAGTTCCTTTCTTCACTCCCCCCCCCGCAACACCATTTCAGTTATTAAGTTTTTTTTCACACCAGGGTAAATTTCCTGTGGTGGATCTTTACTGCGTTTTATAGGAGCACCACCGAGACTGTCCTGAGAGGTTGCATCTCCATCTGGAATGATAGCAGGCAAGCATTGGGCTGGTGGTCCCTCTACAGGACTGTGAGAATGGCCGAGAAGATCATAGGGATCTCGGGGACGTTTATCAGGAGCGCTGCATACGCAGGACCCTTAATATTATCGAGAATCCATCCATTCAGCATCCTCTGAAATCTGCAGATGCTGGAAATTCAAGCAACACGCATAAAAAAAAAAATGCTGGTGAACGCAGCAGGCCAGGCAGCATGTATAGGAAGAGGCACAGTCGACACTTCGGGCCGAGACCCTTCGTCAGAAGTAGATTGGGAAACAGTTGCTTCCCTCAGGCCTTCAGGCTTCTGAACTCCCTCTCTTTGTATTCGAAGCGTCACCAGTTAATCTATCCGTATCTTACAATAGTTAATTTATGCACTTTATTTATGTGTAATCCATCTGTAGATTTCATCCTTACTTTCATAAGTTATGTGTATTCTGTGTACTACAGTGCTTTATACCCTGGTTCGGAGAAACATCTCATTTGACAGTATACATGTATATCGTTAAATGACAACAGACTTCAACAGTACTGACTGAAACACTATCCTCTGTGTCACTGCCCCCATTGATAAATGGGGCAGGTTCAGTGAAGAGATGAAGTGTGCTCTCGTAAAGTAGCGAGGGGCTTGATGAAGCTGGCCCTTTAATGCCAGTAGCAAGGAGTTTCAGTTTAGGTGTTGGCTTGAAGTAGTGAATTGGTTCGATTGTATAACATTTCAGCTGGATAGGTGCTGTCACTTGTATTTCCACCGTGCAGGAGGTGAGAATTCTTAGTAATGACGTAGTGGAGGTTCTATTTTGAGTTTACCACTTCCTCTGCCGTGCAGTTTGAACCTTGAACCATTTATTTCGAATTCCTGGTAAGAATAGATAGCCTTCTCTTTTAAGTTGTCTTACCAATGAGGTAAAGCCTCTTGATTGTCGCATTATGTGATAGTGTAGTACTCCAGCCTAAAGATATACTGGCAACGTTCTTTAATTCTGCTTTCACTTTTTTCCCCTCATGCCATGTCCCTAATCTGCCAAATGAGACCATAAGATACAGGAGCAGAATTAGGCCATTTGGCCCATCGAGTTTGCTCCGCCACTTCATCATGGCTGATCCAATTTTCCTCTCGGCCCCAGTCTCCTCCCAGAGCAGCTTTCCACGAAAGGCTTCAGCGTCACAATTGTATTGTGGTACTACTGCATTGCAAAAAGGCTCGGGTCCACAGCCGTGTTGTCTTTCTTAGATTGACTGTGCACGTCCACAAGAAAACAAATCTCATTGTTGTATAGGGTGACGTATAAGTACTTAAAAGATGAGTCATCCCAGGTTGGAAACGTTTGAAGAGAACATAGATGATAGGAGTATGGTAGGCTATGGTCCCTGTGCAGGTTGATGGGAATAGGCAGTTTAAATGGTCTGGCACAGACTAGATGGGCCGAAGGGCCTGTTTCTGTGCTCTACTTTTCTATGATTCTATATGTCAGGAAGTTTGTGGTTCTAGCAACTCACCCACTCACCTTCCTTTCCACTCACCTGATCTCACCTATCACCTGCCAAGCTTCCACCGCCACCACACACACACACACACACACACACTCTCTCCCACCTTCTCATTCTGGCTGCTTTCCTCTTCCTTTCCAGTCCTGATGAGAGTCTCGGCCTGAAAGGTCAACTCTTTTCTCCTTTCAGTAGATGGTGCCTGACCCCGCTGAGGTTCTCCAGCATTCTGCGTGAGTGTGCTGTTCTGCATTTCCAGCACCCGCAGAATCTCTTGCTGTTGGATGTACCGACAACTGTTGGGAGTGCGATTTGATTCCCATCCCAGGATAGGACGATTTGTCCCCGCCTCTCCCACAGAGCTGGAGGCTGACGCTTAGTCCGAGAACTTCTGGCAAACCAGTTGGAAAATTCAGGTCAGCGGCATCATCAGGAAATAAGCAATTCCAGATCTGACCTGTGCAGAATAAGTCAGAGTAAGGAGGTTTTTTGACTGGCTGTGACAAAAGAATAATAATGATAACAACAATAAGAAGGTTGTTTCTGCCTTTTTCTAGCTTCTTCACCCTTCACTTTCAGTCCTGATGAAGGGTCTCGGCCCAGAAGTAGACTGTTTATTCCCCTCGCTAGATACAGCCTGACCTGCTGAGTTCCTCCTGTATTTTATGTATGCTACTTTGGTCTTCCAGTCGCAGAATCTATTGTGTTTATGAAGTTACTGAACTACATCTCTCCCCCCCACCCCCCAGGACATGGATGTTGCTGGTCCCCAGATAAAGGGATCTTGATCCAATATGTCAGCCTATTTCTCACCACGGATGCTGCCTGACCCACTGTGTAGTTTGTTGCTCCAGGTTCAAGTGCCTCCTGGCTCTTGTATCTCCAACAATAATGGTCCTGAGCAACAGTGGGTGTCAGGAGTTAACCCTAATGATGGTTCTTGCATTGCATATATACCAGACCAGACCAAATATAGCCGGCTTCCTTCATTGACGGTCATTCATTCACCAGTTCTGAGCAAGGGTCCCCGACCTGAAATATCAACTGGTTTCTCTTTCCATAGCTGCTGCATGTCTGGCTAAGTTCTTGAGTGTTTCTGTATTTGTAAACTAGATGCGTCTGTGCCTCATTTCAGTAGTTTCTATATTATGGTTGCTGTCTTCTTTTAAATCGCAGATTTATTTAATGGTTTGAATTTAAATTCCCCAGGTTTTGAACTCGCCATGCTCTTGCTGCAGCCCAGTCTACTTTTTCTGTCACTGCACTTGAACAAAGTCACAGGAAATTCTCCAAGGGAGACTGAAGTTGTAGGGAGCACTCACTATGCCACTCAAAAGTTCCTTATCGAGTCAAAGAACACTACAGTCAGAAACAGGCCCTGCACTCTCCATACCCCTCCCATCCATGTACCTTTCCAAACTTCTCTTAAATATTGAAATTGAACCTGCATCCTCCATGTCGTCTGGCAGCTTGTTCCACTTTCTCACCACCCTTTAACTAAAGAAGCACCTCCTCAGTTTCCCCTTAATTATTTCATCTTTCACCCTTAACCTCTGACCTCTAGTTCTTGTCTTGCCCAACTTTCCTGCTTGCATGAAATTTAAAGGATCATTTTAATTAAAATAATCCTTCATTTAATTTTGCAGCGTGCTAATTATCGCGCTTGTCCCTGTGTGGTGCCCAAAACTGCAGTCAGCCAAACAACACACCTCCTGTTGGGAAGGTGTTCAATCAGAAAGTTGTGCTTTCTACAAAGGAGTTTGCTGTTTTTTTTGCATTGTTGGTATTGAGAGCTGTAACAGTTTATATAACAGTATAGCACTTTTGCCAACCTTTTAACCTACTCCAAAATTAATGTAACCAACGTTCCTTCTGAGCTGTGCGCTTGTGCGTGCGCAGACGTCTTATGCTACTAGCGCGCAAAGGAATTTGACCTGCGCTCAAAAGGCTCTACCTCGTTGGTGTGTTAGATATATTTCATGATCATACACCATCACGTTTCCTTTTCCGATTTCTAATGCAGTGTTGGCAATGTGGAGTTAGCAATGATTTGCAGATGTTAGAACTGGTTTATTTATATTGTTTTAAATTGAAGGAATTATTGATTCATTATATCAAGTTCCAAAGAAGCAAAGGGTGTGAAATGCTTTTAATTGTCCCTAATGTATCATCAGCTCTCTATTTATGTATCATCTTTGACAGGCACGTGGGTGATAGGAAAATTGGGGCCTATGTGGGAAGGAAGGAATAGATTGATTTTAGAGTAGATTAAAGGGTCGATATTGTGCTGACTACAGCTGGATGGTGGTGTAGTGGTATCAGCACCGGACTTCAAGGCAGATGGTCCTGAGTTCACACCCAGCTGGGTCCCAACCTGGGCAGCAGCCGTATCTGCGCAGAAGAAAGGCCTGGCAGTCTTCTATGGTTCATGAGGTCCATGAGACCGAAGGGCTGGTACAGTGCTGTGGTGTATCAGCCTCTACTGGGGTACATTCCATGCAACCACCACTCTCTAATTTTAAAAAAAAACTTGCTTCTGACATCCAATACTTTCCTCCAGTCTTCTTAAAATCAGAGCCTCTTGTATTAGCCATTTCCGCGCTGAGAAAGTGTTGCTGGTAGTCTGTCTGTGCCTCTTATCGTGTACTCTCTCTCTCAAAGAGAAAAGTCCTAGCTTGCTCAACCTAAGATATGCTCTCTAATCAATTTCCGTCCTGGTAAATCTCTGCACCCTCTCCAAAGATTGCATATTCTTCCTATAATGAGGTCACCGGAACTGAACACGAGTTCCTACGGATTTGACAGCCGGGCTGAAGTTTACTGGTGCGTTCTTCCTCCAGGAACTGGGAAGGCCATTTAGCCCATTTGAGTCTAGGCTGGCTCACAGGGTAACCCCTGTTTCCCACTAATTGTTCTACGCGACGCAGTCCCCTCCTCTCTTACCCCGCCCCCCACGTTCTCATCAGCTCTCACCAGATTCTGACACATGTCCACAAGTGGGGGCAATTTACCACGACAAAGTAACCCACCACGCGGCACGTCTCTGGGATGTGGTAGGAAACCGGAAGTGCACGCGACATCGGGAAAACGCCAGGCAGCGCGGAGGTCAGGCTTGCAAATCGACGCAGGGAGGTTGGTCCCGATTGAGGATCTCGCCAGCTGTTTGTCTGTGTCCGTAGGTGCCACCCGACCTGCTGGGTTCCTCCAGCATTTTGTGTGTGTGTGTGCGCGCCACGCAGGAAGGTCAGTGTGGGTTCGGTTTCACAAGCTCTGCAAGTCCCGCGGTAGGGGTGTCGGCTAGATCTTTGTGCTGGGCTTGAAGCTGAAATCTGCCTGGCAAGTGAGTGCGGGAGCCATTTGTAATGGGCTTACTTGTCCAAGGTGGAGATGGGAACTCTGGATTGGAAGGACCCTTTCCACAGGTTTTAAGGAAGGATGTGCAGCTGTGATTTTTGTGACGGGTGGGATTTTAGTCACAAGGAAGAGATACAAAAATGACTCGCGGATGTTCCCTGGACTGGAAGGCTTGTGTTGTATGGAGATGCTGGGTAGACTGTAACTGCTTCCCCTGGAACAAAGAAGGGGTGACCTTGCAAAGGGTTTAAAAAGTCATGAAGTGTATACAGTGGTATGCAAAAGTTTGGGCACCCCTGGTCAAAGTTTCTGTTACTGTGAATACCTGAGCAAGTAAAATATGAACTGATTTCCAAAAGGCATAAAGTTAAAGGTGACACATTTCATTAATATTTTAAGCAAGAAAACTTTTTTTTATTTCCAAGAAGTTCTAATCAAAAGGTTCAAAGGAACATCTAAACAAGCCTGATGTATTTTGGAAACAAGTCCTGTGGACTGATGAAGTTAAAATAGAATTTTTTGGCCACAATGAGCAAAGGTATGTTTTTAGAAAAAAGGGTGTAGAATTTCATGAAAAGAACTCCTCTCCAACTGTTAAGCACGGGGGTGGATCGATCATGCTTTGGGCTTGTGTTGCAGCCAGTGGCACTGGGAACACTTACTGGTAGAGGGAAGAATGAATTCAATTAAATACCAGCAAATTCTGGAAGCAAACATCACACCGTCTATTAAAAAAACCGAAGATGAAAAGAGGATGGCTTCCACAACGGGATAATCCTAAACACACTTCAAAATCCACAGTGGACTACCTCAAGAGTCACATTCCCCTGACCTAAACATCATCGAGAATCTGTGCATAGACCTCAAAAGAGCAGTGCATGCAAGATGGCCCAAGAACCTCACAGAACTAGAAGCCTTTTGCAAGGAAGAATGGGTGAAAATCCCCCAAACAAGAATTGAACGACTCCTAGCAAGACGGGTGACCCCAGCCATTATCAATACTCTGCAGAGGTTGCCTGGCATCATCAGTGGTCACATAACCAGGACTTGTGATATGAACCGGCTGCTCATATGTCCATCCGTCACCTGATCAGGGCGGCCAAGTGGGTACCACACCTTGCCCAAGGGTGACCTACAGGCTAGCGGAGGGAAGGAGCGCCTCACACCACCTTCGGTAGAAACGTATCTCCACCCCGCCACCTGTTGCCTATTGTAGGGGAGTTCCAAACTAAAGATCACTGGGTTAAGGTGAGAAGGGAAAGATTTAGGAAACCCCAGGGGCAACTTCATCCATACAGCGGTTGGTGGGTATCTAGAAGGAGCTGCTGGCAGAAGGGGCAGGGCCAGGTGCAATCAGGTTGAAAAGGTACGTGGATAGGAGAGGTTGAGCGCAGCTCCACACAGGCCCCTGGCCTCACCGGGACTGGAAATGGGGGTGGGGGGAGGGGGAGAAGGTATGGGGGAGGTGTAGGGGTACAAGGTGATAGATGGAAGAGGTACAGGGCTGAAGAATGAGGAATCTGATAGGAGAGGAAGGTGGACCATTTCAGAAAGGAAAGTTGGGGGGGAACCAAAGGGAGGTGAGGAGAAGAGAATCTAGACCTGCAGTGAAAAGAGTAGCTCAGTATTGTAGTGGAATTGTAGCTTAATTGTTCTGCAAGCTTTGATTGTCAGGATGTGAGAAAGCTGGTACAGTTCAGTTCCATGAGGTGAATTACATGTACAAAGGAGATGAGTTAACTCGAAAGATTAACATGGTTCAGTGACCATTTCAGCCGCCCACTCACTTGTAATGTTCTGCGTGGTGATGTACAAATGCAGTGATTCGAAGGGAGAGCTGTGAACCGACGCTGGGGAAATTCGGTTAGCTTAGTCATCTTTTCTGGGAATGTGTCTTCGTCGTTGGTGAACTGTGAGAATTATTTTTCTTTAAAACACCCAGCAAAACATCAAGAGATTTTCTTCAAGATGAGGCTTTCTTGCAGCAGCACAAGGAGACCCGACTGAGACGTGTACAGCCGAGCACCTTCACTCTCAGGATAGGAAAGGGAAAGCTCTCCGTTGAGGACCATCTTTACGTGGGGTCATTGGGGTTGTGCCTAGAGAGAGGAACGCCCCCTTTGTGCAGTTAGAGACCTGTGTTTGAGTGGCACCCTTGCATCCCGTCACCACTGAACTTGGATGTGTCCAAGACAAAGAAGCAGGCAGGAAAAGTCTTTGCAGACACCACCCACCCTGTAAACTCTCTTCCAAGAGCTCCTTTCTCGAAAGGAGGTGCTGTCTTTTTAGGTTATTAAAACAAAAACCATGCCATCTTAAAAGTTTCTCCTCTTCTTTCCCCTCCCCCCACCAAAATCCGGGGCGATTAATCTGATCAACCATTCCAGTTAGTCTCTCACCCCTCCCCCATTACCCCTGTCACCGCACTGTAAACACTTTATTGAAAAAAATGGTTTAAAGCATCACACACAAAATACTGGAGGAACTCGGCAGGTCAGACAGCATCTATGGAAGTGAATAAACGGTCCATGTTTCGGGCCAAGACCTTCCTTCAGTACCTGGTATAATACAGTTTACATTGTAAATATGCGCTGGTATTTATGCACATTTTATTCCAAATCGGTATTTTGACCTCCAACTTTATATCTTTCGTATAATTCTTTATAATTGTTAGATGTGTTTTATTTTGTTGCATGTTACACCTGGACCAACACACCACAGCAAATTCCTAAAACATGTCAATGTACATGGCAAATAAAATTAGTCATTGATCAACGAGAGACAGCAGGGGTCGTAGAGCACTACGGCACAGAAAATGGGCCTTCGGCCCGTCTAGTCCTTGTGTATAAACTGTCTTAAGTAGGAAGGAAAAGGAAGTTTTCGCTTGTTCGGTGTCTCATCCAAGCACCGCTCCCATGTGGGGTTGTGCCAGGAGAGACCAGCAGCACCTTTGTGCAGTAAAGGAGGGATTGTGCGTTTGTTCAGCGTCCCGTGCGTCCCCTGTCAAGGTATTTCAACACAACTTACAGCTGATAAAATGTTTCCTCTTGTGAAGCAGGGACCGGCTGCACTTTAAGATAATGGCCAAGTAGTTGACTATCAAAGCGGGTCGTTCCCCCCCCCCCCCACCGCACTTCCCTTCCTCCTCTCGTCCACTCCTCTCTTCTATCAGATTACTTCCTCTCTGGCCTTTTATCTTCTGGCCTCCCATCACCTTCCAGCTATCCTTCCCCTCTCTCCCCCCCCACCCCCACATTGTTACTGTGATGTCTCCCCCGTTCTTTTCCAGACCCGAAGAAGGGTCTCAGCCTGAAACGTCGACTGTTTATTCCTCTCCACAGAAGCTGCCTGACTGCTGAGTTCCTCCAGCATTTTGTGTGTGTGTGTGTAGCTCCGAATTTCCAGCATCTGCAGAATTTCTTGTGTCTTAAATTTTTAAAAAAATGAACTTTAATTGTCACACCTACATTGGAACAGACAATGAAATGTGTGCAACACACATCAAAGTTGCTGGTGAATGCAGCAGGCCAGGCAGCATCTCTAGGAAGAGGTACAGTCGATGTTTCGGGCCGAGAGCCGAGACCCTTCATCAGGACTAACTGAAGGAAGAGCTAGTAAGAGATTTGAAAGTGGGAGGGGGAGGGGGAGATCCAAAATGATAGGAGAAGACAGGAGGGGGAGGGATGGAGCCAAGAGTTGGACATTTGATTGGCAAAAGGGATATGAGAGGATCATGGGACAGGAGGCCTAGGGAGAAAGAAAAGGGGGAGTGGGGAAGCCCAGAGGATGGGCAAGGGGTATAGTGAGAGGGACAGAGGGAGAAAAAGGAGAGAGAGAGAGAATGTGTGTATATAAATAAATAATGGATGGGGTACAAGGGGAGGTGGGGCATAGCGGAAGTTGGAGAAGTCAATGTTCATGCCATCAGGTTGTGAAATGCGTGGTGTGTATTAATGACCACCACGGTGCAATGGTTGTACTGGGGGCAGCCGGCAAGTTGTCACTGTGCTTCTGGCACCAGCATAGCATGCCCACAGCTTACAGACCTGCACATCTTTGGAACGTGGGATGAAACTGCAGCCCACGTGGTTACGGGGAGAACGTGTACGGGTAGCGGTGGGAAATGGAACCCCGGATTGCTGGCGCTGCGAAGGAAGCCTTGTGCCTACTGCCGCACTACCGTGCCGAGCTGCAGGGGGAGAGGGGAGGGAACCTAAAACAGGGACCGGAAAGTGCAGATATCCTGCAAGCAGGTCAGGCAGCATCTGTGGAGAGAGTAAAACAGTCAGTGTTTTTGGGGGGGGAGGGAGTGGTCAGTGACTCTGGTCAGTCCTGGGAGGGGGGAGAGAGAGAGAGAGTGGTTAAAACCAGAGAGGTGGGGAGGGATGTGTCAATATTTCCCCACTATTAACCATCCAGTTCACCTCTGAATGGGGGAGGAATGGATTACAGGGCAGTCTGATAGGATTGCCAGCACAGATTCGATGGGTAGAAATGGCCATGCCACCAGCTCGAATGACTGGCAGCACACTCGATGGGCCAAGTGGCCTGATTCTGTTCCTCTGTCTTTTGGTCTTCTGGTTATCACCACTCTGAAAATCCATACCAGGTTTGTTACCACTGACACATGGCGTGAAATTTGTTACTTTGCAGCAGCAGTACAGTGCAAGGCATTAAAAATTATTGTAAGTAATAACACAAAATAAGTAAATAGTGGAAGAGAAACAGCGAGATAGGGTTCATGGATCATTCTGAAATCTGATTGCAGAGGAGACGAAGCTGTTGTTAAAATGTTGAGTGTGTGTCTTCGGGCTCCTGTCTCTCCTCCCTGATGGTAGCAGTGAGAAGGGGGCATGCTTTGAATGGTGACGGCTCTTAACGATTGATGCCACCTTCTTCAGGAATCGCCTTCTACCTTCAGTCCATGACCAAACCCTTGTAACAGATAGGGTCAATGCTTGAGAATTTGACCAACATGCAAAACGCTAGAGCAGGGGTTACCAATCTTTTTTATGCCATTGACCAAACCATTAACTTCAGCTCGGGAACCCCTGCGCTAGAGGAATTCAGTAGGCCATACAGCATCCACATACGGAAATAAGACGCTCAGCGTTTAGGGTCGAGTCGCTTCATTGGGACAGAAAAGACAGAAGGGAGGTAACTGGTGCAAAATGGTGAAGGGAAAGGATGAAGTGAAAGCAGGCGGTTGATTGGTGTATCCATATGTGGAAATGATGTAATAACCTTGCAGGTGATAGGTGGAGGTGACAAAGGACTGAAGAAGATGGAATCTGATAGGAGAGGACAGTGGACCATGGAATAAAGGAGGTGGGGAAGGGAACCAGATGGAGGTGATGGGTAATTGGGGGTTATTTCTCCTTTAGCCCTTTGTCACTTCCACCTATCACCTGCTAGCTTCTGACATAATTCCCACTTCTTCCCTCCCGCCTTACCTGGATCCACACATCACTTGTTGTCCCCCCCCCCCCCCAACCTTTGGAAACCGGCTATCTCCCTTCTTTCTTTCCAGTCCAAACTGGCAAGTGTTGATTTCCCTCTGTTGATGCTGCCTGACAGGCTGAGTTACTTAAGCATTTTGTGGGAGTTTCAATTTTCTCTCCCACCCCCATTGCATTTATCTGTACGCGACCTCATCTATTTCCATGACTGTCTCCGTTGCACCTGTTCCCCCAATGAGGTTTTCCTTTCCAGGAGGTCAGAGGTGACTTGCTTCTTCACAGAGCAGGGTCCCCCACCACCACTGCTGCTGCCCTCGCCCTCATCTCCTCCATTTCCCAAACAGCCGCGTGCACCCCATCTTCCTGCCACCTTAACAATACCAGAGTTCCTCTTCTCCTTACCTACCACCCCACGAGCCTCCATCATTCTCTGCAACGTCCAGCCACTCACAGAGGGGTCCTATCATATCTTTATCTTCTCCCCCCCCCCGCCCACCATCTCTCTACTCTCCGCAGGGATCGCTCCCTCCGTGATTCCCTTATCCATCCGTCCCTCCCGGCACTTAACCCTGCAAGCAACCTAAATGCTACACCTGCCCATTCACCTCCTCCCGAAACAGTCCTTCCAGGTGAGGCAACACTTCACCTGCCAATCTGCTGGGGGACGTCCATATTGTGTCCACTGCTCCCAATGAAACCTCCTCTGCATTGGTGAGACCCCTCGTAAATCGGGAGACCACTTCGTCGAGCACCTCCGCTCCACCCGCCACAAGCGGAACCTCCTGGTGTGCAAACATTTGAATTTCCGTTCCCGTTCTCCCATGGCATTCCACGGCCCCCTCTTGTACAACGATGAGGCCACCCTCAGGGTGGAGGAGCAGCAATTTATATTCACTTAGGTAGCCCCCCGTCCGTCCTGATGGCATGAATATTGATTTTCCCTTCCTCTCTCCTCTTCTTCTATCCCCCACTCTGGCCTCTTACCTATCACCTGTCCCTGAGCCCCTGCCTTCCCTTTCTCCTCTGGTTCACTCTCCCCTCCTGTCAGATTCCTTCCTCCCCAGCCCTTTCTCACCCACGTGGCTTCACCTCTCACCTTCCCCCTTGCCCCAACCTTTCTATTCCGGTGTCTCCCCCGCCCCTCCAGTGCTGAAGGAGGGTCTCGGGCTGAAACATTTGTTCATTTCTGTAGATGTTGCCTGAACTGAGTTTTGTGGGCGTTGTTCTGGATTTCCGGCATCTTCGGACTTTGCTTGCGTTTGTTAATGTTGTTGTTGTTGTTTCTACCAGGACTGCCTCAAGGCTTGCCAGGAACAGATCGAAGCTGCCCTCACGGAGAGCCTAAAGCAGTCTCAACAGCAGCAAGGCCGAACCATGTCAAAGACTGTGCACAAGCCAGACCTCACCAGCACTCCGACAGACGTAAGAGATGTCAACCTGTGACCACCTTGGGCAGCTTTGATTTCAGAAAAGAAATGCAGCTTAGCTTTTTTTAGTACGTCAATATATGCGACCAAGATTCTCTCTCTTTCTTTGATTCAATTGGGGCGGAAACATCGATGAAGACTCGAGACTTGAAGGAAGATTGTGGAAACAGAAATGTAGCATGGATAATCATCTTACGAACACTTGCATCTTGTGACTGTGCGATGTTTCTATTGAAGGGAGCTGGAATGTGATTGGTAGCAAATCTAGTTCTGAATCCAGCCACCCACTTTGTGTGATGGGTGTGTTGGAATATCGTGTTTTCCCCCCACCCCCCTCAACACCTTCCTAAGAGCGATGTAGCTGATTCATTTTTTACTGTAACCTTCCTGTTAACTATGTGCACCGTCTCGCTTTCAGCTAACTTCCAAGAGCTACTGAAAGATTATCTCCTCAAACTTTTGCAGAAATTTGCTTTACAATTTAAAAAAATAAGGATGTAAGCCTTGCAAAAAAAAAAGAATATTATAAGTACAATTAATGGGGACATTCATTTAACGAGCACATGACTGCCTTTGATCTGATTCCCTGCGTGCTTAAATCAGTATTCGTAGCTTGCTTAATGGAGGTGTTCTGGTAAGTGGGCGATTCTAATGTTAAGATGACCCAGTTAGTAGACCTCAACTGTTTTGCACAGTGGCATACGAGGATATAACTCTGTAATATATAGATTAGTTTTGCTACTTGGTTTGAAAGAGGGATGGTAAACCTCTCAAATAAGGCTGTTAAATTGTGATGTACCAATTTGTAGACATCAGTGTTGTTTTGCACAATGATATACAAGGTTCTAATTGTATATAATATTTAAGAAGGCAGTAACAAATAGTGGGAAACCAAAAGGAAAAGAACTGTAGGGGTAACCTGGAATATAAATTACTAGATTTTCAGACTGCTATGACCCCAATTTAAAAAACTATATATACACAGGTGTAATGGAGTACTGATATTCCCCGATAATAGAATGTGTGCTTTGTGCTCGTGCAGTATATTTAATGGTTTTCCCCAAGTTCCTGTCTATAAGTAAAGAAGCCTTGTATTGGAGTGCATTGGGGAAAGTCCAGTGTAGTCTTTATAATATTTGACATCCTTTCTATACTTCAGGCTTTGAACAGAAGCACAGGTATTGTAATGACTACAGTGGATTCTGTCTTGTTGGGGGTGGGGTGGCATGGGCACTTGTTTCATTGAGACTGGCACTTGTCCTGGGTTGCTTACAGGCTGTCTTCTGTAAGCCTGTGTGGAAGTGAGCAGCCGCCACTGTGCCAGGCCTGCCCGAGTAGAACGAGACAGGAGTGACCCATCACTTGTGCATGGTGACATTGCAGAGAATTCTTTGGTTGGGACAGGGCCTTGTATATCCAGTGGCTTCCCACTGGAAAGAAAGCGGGAAATGAGGAGCATAAGGCATTGCAGGATGTAGCAGGGTGTGGGTGCACGTATAGTCCAGAACTCAAAGCCAGGGTAGTCTTCAGAACAGAAGCCGCAGCCACTTTAGAACAGAGGGCAGCACGGGCTCACCATGTCTGTGCTGACCACAGTGCCAATCTATTGTAACCTGCCTGTACGTGGTCTGTGAACCTCCATTTCTTGCCTGTCCATGTGGCTGGCTTAAAAGCCTCCATAAAACATTCCTGCTGTTTCTATTCCCTGGCAGTGTGTTCCACTCCCTTTTACCACTGATCTCCCTCTCGCCTTAAACCAGTGCCTTCTAGCATTGGACAACTACAGTCAGGGGGTGGACAGTGATCCCGCCTGTCATCTCATAAACTTCCGTCCAGTCTCCCCTTGGCCACCGGTGCTCCCAATTTTGTCCAACCTCTCCATGTGGATAATACTCACCAAACCAGTCGGTGGCTGTGAGGGGAGCTTCTGAAGAGATATGAACCAGCTGGATTTAAACAACATGGAGATTGGGATGGGGGGGGGGGGTGGCAATGCAGTGCCCAAAGATTGTATAGCTGGAACAATTAAGGTGCTTGTCATTTTTGCTTTCTTGTGCTGAAATGTATTGGTCAGTTCCTTCCCAGATGAAACCCACCCCCATCCCCAACTTTTGAGTTTTGCATTGAGGGGATTCCTTCTCCAGGAACTTCTCACTTTTCATCATAATTATTGTTAATTTATAGGCCGGAGCTCCTGAGTATTAACTTCAAGCTTATCAGAAAAGCTTTGCTTTGTGTCTGCATCACAAAGCCTAATCTCCTTGGCTACTTAGAAATAAAAAGTAATTTTTGTTTTTTTTAAAAGTTTTTGTTTCAGAAGTCGTAGAAAGAAAGAACCAGTGATAAAGTCACTGGTAGAGTAGAAATTGGGCCTTCAGTTCCACAGCATGGATCCCTGACAGGAGAAAATTTGTAGATGCTGGAAATCCAGAGCAACACAGACAGAATACTGGAGGAACTCAGCAGGTCAGGCAGCATCTCAGGAGAGGAATAAACAGTCGACATTTCAGGCCGAGACCCTTCTTCAGGACTCGACTGTTTACTCTTTTCCATAGATGCTGCCTGGCCTGCTGGGTTCCTCCAGCATTTTATTTTGCGTGTGTGACGTGGACCTCTCCCTGGTATTTAACAGAACTCCTGAAGTCCTGCAAAGCCTGTGAACTGAACTTGTTTGTAGGTGCTGATCAATATCCAAGTATGGCTGTTCCGTACAACCTGGTTTGCCTTGGATTTTTAACAAAACCGTTGACTCTTTCCACAACTGTCCTGAGAATTCCTTACAGTTCTGTTTTATGAAAGGTCTTCTCATGATCTGCTGTTTCCTCTCTACTAGTGATTCAGAACGAGTGATCTCTATATGCTAAGGGAACATAAGAGGACAGGAACAGAACCATTAGGTTACAGGTTCCATTAAAACAAATATCAAGTCTCCAAACAACATTAGAGCAAAATTCCTGGTGAATCTCTTCCGCACCTTTGTCATGGACAGGAGTCTATTTTAAAACAAGTCTGTAATATTTGACCCCTGATCAGAACTTGGGTGCAGTTTTTGTTTTTAATCTTCTAGACCAGGGGTTCCCAATGTTTTACAGGCCATGAACCTCTTACCAGTGACCAAGGGGTCTGTGGACAGCGGGTTGGGAGCCCCTGCTCTCTATACAGTGATTGGTATTTTAAAATACACTTGTTCTTAGATGGATTTAATTCAGAGTAACACACACACACACACACACACACAATGGTGGAGGAACTCAGCAGATCAGGCAGCATCTATGGAGAGGAATAAACAGTTCACATCTCAAGCTGAGGCCCTGCTCAAACATTGACTGTTCACTCCTCTCCAAAGATGCTGCCTGACCCGCTAAGTTCCTCCAGCATTTTGTGCGTGTTGCTCTGGATTTCCAGTATTTGCAGAATCTATTACGTTTTGGATTTTAACTGAAGCCTTCTTCGCCATCTGTTTTTATTTAAGATGCCTCTGTGGATAAGGTTTGAGTGCTTCTTACTAGCTTCAGAAGAAGTTTATAGGTAGCACTAAACACTGGTGTGAATGTTGGGCCCAGTACTTAGTAATTTTCACTTGCAGTTCCTTTGAATTTTGCATTGACTGGAAACTGATTTTCCTTGTTCCGTTCCCCACCCGTTTTCCAGAAATATTTCCTGCACTGAGCATGGAACGTCAGATTTCTTCATGAGTGAATGAAAGCGGGCAATAATGTGTACATTGTTTTTACTTTCCTAGCACTGCATTAATAATTGATTATTACTCTTACCTAGTAACAGAGACTTGCTTGACTGTTGCAAGGTACTGCAGGAATTTCCGAACAAGGCATATGCAGGGATTAGCTTTTGAGGAAGAAGGCTGCTGAGATTTTGCGATGCAAATTGCAACTCATGGGATTGTAAGAAAATTGGTTTGTAACAAGAAATAATACTTAGCGATATAAACCAGGTGGGAACTTACAGGTGCTAAATGTGACAGTAGACGTTTTGTTTCATTTATTGTAAAAGAATTAATAATTCTAAACTTAATCTGATAAACCAGCTTGTCATTCAGTGCACAGAGAGTGGTGTGACCTGGTATCCCTTCAGAGTGGTACCACAGTGCTTTGAGTAACTTGGCTTTTTTTTTTGATCCCGCACTCTATGCAGGGAGTTAGTTTTGGTCCTTAAATAGTTTTTGACTTGCGTTGTACTACGGTCACCATTAAGAAATTAATTTTATTTTAAAGTGCGTTGTTTCTCCCACTGGTGAAACCTTTGAAGGGGCATTTGATTCTTCAGTGGAGCACAGTACTAGCAGGGATAACAAGCCTGTTCTTTCCAATGTGATGCATTGCAAACAGCGTCATAGATTCCTGTTACACATGTGTACACATTTACTTTATACTTTAACCCACAGCGCTGAATTAGCAGACACTTCAGCTGAAACTACTGTATGGTTCAGAACTTCATGTTGAAAATACTGCAGATTTAATCCTTGGTACTGTTGAGGCACTAAGCTCTTTTCATCCATTGAGTCTTCCAGTGTCAACAAAGCAGCAGGCAGGGGGTTCATCTCCTGAGGACGTGCTGTTGAGAATGGACCTTTGCGCCAGCCAACGGGATTGCCCTACTGACGGGGATTGACAGAGCAAACATTTCCGTGTAGTGACACAGAATTCTTCCGCAGACAGCAAAAAGTATGTTCTCCCCGTTACCAAAGTTCTCTTAGATGCTGAAATCTAATCCGCAAGCACTACTTCCACTGGCAGCTCGTTCTGCACGCTCACCACCCTCTTGGGTCAAGATGTTTCCCCTTAAGTATTTCACCTTTCACCCTTAACCTAAGAGCTCCAGGTCTAATCTCACCCAACTTTAGTGGAACAAGCCTGCTTGCATTTATCATGTCTGTAATCCCTGCACATTGTCCTGTATGGCATGTACATAATAAGTTTTTTTAAAAATCCTGGAGAGAAGGTCAAGAAAATGATGGAAGATCTCCATATCTTCTCCGGTGAGGCTCTCTTAATCTCTAAGCCAAAGGTACAGAACCTTCAGAGGGAAGCAGTTAATATATTAGTTGCATCACACGGTGTGAATGAACAATTCTTCTCTATTTCCTGGGGACAATCTGGCGGCTCCACAAGTCAAAAAATAAAAAACCCTTTCCATTTCTCCTTATCACAGTGCTTTTAGTAAGTTTTATCTGCTGATGTGCTCATAACAATATCATTTTTCATAAAAGACTTGCTTTCAAGAAAAGTGGAGTCTCATTTTTTAAGAAAATGGCTATAAATGGTACATAAATTAGTCAGCCAGTGTGAACTCTGGTTCATGAGGTTGATGCCTGTATTGAACTTTGTTGCTGTTATTGCGTATGGTAAAGGAATAGTTTTTTGTTGTTTTTTTTCTGCTGCTAAAAGGGGCCAATGTTTTACATTCTATTTTCCTTGAATTGTTTATTGGAAGTTGCTGCTATTTTTATTTTCATAGGTAGGTTTGCGCATGG
This sequence comes from Mobula birostris, assembly GCF_030028105.1. Lineage (NCBI taxonomy): Eukaryota > Metazoa > Chordata > Chondrichthyes > Myliobatiformes > Myliobatidae > Mobula > Mobula birostris. The sequence continues at coordinate 90,743,863 of NC_092383.1, read as the reverse complement.
AATGCATCTGGTTAACTATTAAGGGCAAGGCTTTCAACTTGAGTTGGCCATGGTAGTGGGCAGTCTTTCATCTAACTCCCCAGGTTCCCATCCTGGGGTTCATGGACTCAGTGAATCGTGGGGGTCCACAGCGTAAAAAAAAACCTGGTCTAACCTGTTGGAAAACCCTCAGATATTGAATATTGCAGTGGACTTCCACTGAGAGGAGAGGGGAAACAACTTTGGCCTGAAATAATCCTGGGTACAAACTATTAAAAGCACTCATATTTACATATGATAATGAGTACCGAGTACTAAACACAGCATGACCCTCACATCCAGACACCACTCTGGAACATGTTCAATGAATTTTGTCTCAGTCTTAGTTTTGATGAAAAGAAATATAATGTTTTTGCTGCTTATGTTTGTTATAAATAAAACGGGGCTTAGAATTTATGACAACGTTGATGTACTCCAATCCCTCTGTAAATTTAACTTTGCTCTGCTTTATTTCTGTGTGTAGCTACTTCACGTACAAGTCTCAGGTAATTATACACTTACACGCCATTTCTGCTTTGGGTTTTAAGATCACCTTTAGTGTCCAGTTTGTAGTTCTTGAGGTGAAGTTTGATGTAAGTGCTGTCGATGGGCAATAAATCACCTGACTTTGCCCCAGGTGCAAGTTGACTGTCTTCAGTATCTGTCTGTTTTGCCTTTTGGTGTTTTACTAAGCATTAAACGTTTTGGAGTTCAGACTATGAGGTATCCTGAACCTCAACACAAAATTTGTTCCCTATGCTTTTCTGTTGAAACGTTACAAATCTTTGCGGACACACAAATAGCTGGAGTAACTCACTGGGTCAGGCAGCATCCTGGGAAGAAGGGGAGATGAGATCTTGTCCAGTCCAGATTTGAGGATCTTGGCCCAAAACGTCGACTGTTCGTTTCCCTCCACAGAGGCCGCCCAACCCGTGAGTTCCTCCAGCGTCATGCATGTGTTAGTCCAGGTTCCCAGCATCTGCAGTCTGGTGTCAGAATTTCTGCAGAAATTTAATAGGTGTGGCTCTGGGCGTGTAAAAGTCAGGGCAGGGTGTGATGAGTAGCTTAAAAGTGGGCCTGACGTGACACACTTCACCAGTGCCCAGATTGTTCTCAGCACTCCAGTTACATGTTTAACTTTAATCATCCAGTCTTTTCACTGTTCTGTCCATAAGCCAAGAGATTTGGTTTATTGGCAGTGTGGTCAGACTTAATTTCTGAAGCCCATAACTTTGATTTTCGAGCTGAGCGTTTTTTTAAAAACTCCACTACGTAATGCTATGTGGGAAAATGCAGCATTTACTGGTGACCTGGGTGTGCGTTACACAGATAAAGATGTAGTTTGCACACCCTTGACAGAAACACACCAGCCGTTTCAGAACTTAGCCATGTAGACCTGGATCTTCAAAGACCCATAATCAGTTATTCAGAGGTGGGGGGTGGGGGGGAAGGGTTGGAAGAAATCTTGATAATATAGTGAGTGTCCCTGCCCAGTTGCTGCTCTCGTGTGTTATTATACGGTGAGATCTCTTCCCACATTAAAAACACGCTGTCAGCACTTGTAGCTGAGCCTTAGACACAGCAAATTGCAAATGATAGACCAGGGAATGGCTGACAACAGAAAAACCAGTTCTCAGATTAGCTCCACCAAGACTAACTGAAGCAAAATAGGATGTATTGTAAGGTTGGTGTTACCAGTCCAGGTTAACTTACAAAAGCAATGAAAGTAAGTGATATATATTCTGGTTGTTTTATGAAGTACTAAATTGAATTATTGTAATGAATTTTAAATAAACATTTACTTTATTTCATTTTCATGAAGAGGGCTTCTTTACCTGCAATTCGTACATGGTTTTATTGTATTTTTAATAACAACACTGTCAGTCAGTGCGGTGTGGAGGCATCTGACTACAAATAACTGCACAGCCAAGGCAACTGTTAAACTAAAACAAACTGCAGCATCTTCTCCCAGCAAAAGCAGGATTATTTCTTTTCGGAAAAGTGCGGGATATTTTATGCACAGGGTTATGAAGAAGTCTGTGGTTCATGGGAGTTTGGCCATCTAATAGATTGATAACCCTCTCTGTTGCATACAAAAAACTACGGCCATGTTCTGATATCAACACACTTCTAAGGCGTCCATTAAGGGTGTAACAGGAAGTTTTGAGCCTTGACAATGACTCTGATTCTTTGTCAAAAGACTGCTGCCAACTATAAAAAAGTAACTTTCATTTTCCACTTCTTGTAAAACATCCTTGCTTATCTTTTTCAAGAAACCACGTGTTCCTGTTGTAGCAGTAAAGAAACACAGGGGGTCTTAAGGTGTATTCGGAGGTAACTGCAGATTTTATGCTTTGTAAATCAGTAGGTAGAATTCCATTCCTTTATTGGTGCACGGAGGTGGTTGTCTCACCTGTGCGTCAGTTCCACCCACAGAGTTCTCAGGCTGCAGTGTTGCCAAGAGGCATTACACTTCCTGCAGAGTGTGGGGCCCAGGGTTTTATCAGTGCCCTCCTATCCATTGCTCTCAATCATTCCTCTGCCCACTGTTTCTGGTACTGAGTCATTGAAATGTCAACTTGCCAATTACCAGCTCTGACTGGAGACTACCCATCAGCAGGAAAGGTGCCAGGAGTGTTTCCAGTTATATAGCAGAATTAATTAGAATAAATAACTTAATGCTGGAAATACTCAGTAGGTCGGGCAATGTCTGTGTGGAGAGAGAGAGAGCTAATTTCAGATTTGGTAACTTCGCCATGAAATTTTAACTGACCTGACAATCTCCAGTTGTCTAAATTTTTTTTTATTTGGATTTTCTGTATTCAGTTTTGCTTTTCAGCTAATATGAGAATCTTCTCGTATTGGCTCGTAGAAACAATCTTCTTAAAATATAGATAGATATACTTTATTAATCCCGAGGGAAATTTGGTTTCGTTACATTCACACCAACCAAGAATAGAGCATAAATATAGCAATACAAAAGAACCCCAACAATCAAACACCAAAATGCAAACTATGCCAGATGGAAACCAGTCTATTGGCTCAGGGTGTCTGACCCTCCACAGGAGGAGCTGCACGTTCGATGGCCACAGGCAGGAACAACCTCCCGTGCCGCCAAGTGTTGTATCACGGTGGAATGTGGCCGAAGTCCCACAATAAAAAGTTCAATATCCAGTCTGCAAACACGTTCCTCGATCATAATATACCCATTCATTGTCAGCCAGAACAGTAAGCACCCAACTCCTTTACGCTTAACGTTCTCAGTGCACTTCCGGTCAGCCGGAACGGTATTACCCACCGAACTCCTCTTCTCCAAAAGTCTCTGTTGTCTCGACCCGGTCCCCTTTCCTCGGCTTTGTGAAATGGGGGGGAAAAGTGTTAGGATGTTAGCAGACTCTGCTGAAAATAAAGATTTTGGTACAGAGGAATTGTGGAAAAAAAATAACTTTGGAGGGCTCAAATTACTGCATTGCTTTTATTAAAGGCCATTTTAATCCAAGTACTGATAAAAGTGGTTAAGGCATTGGACTAGCGATCTGAAGGTCATGGGTTGGAGCTTCGGCTGGGACAGCGTGTGTGTCCTTGAGCAAGGCACTTAACCACACACTGCTCCAGTCCACCCAGCTGAGAATGCGTACTGGCAAAATGCTGAGGGTTAACCTCTTGATAGACTGGCATCCTATCCGGGGGGGAGTCTCGTACTCTCAGTCGCTTCATGCCACAGAAACTGATATAAGCACCAGCCTGATGAGCCTATAAGGCTCGGGACAGACTTTAACTTAACTCTAACTAACTGATAAAATAATTGCCACAGCATCTCAACGGCTTGTTATGATGCGGAAGTCCTGGGGCACGACAGTGTAGTGGTTAGCTCAACGCTTTGCGGTACAGGCAACCCAGGTTCAACTCCCACCGCTGCCTGTAAGGAATTTGTACGTTCTCCCCGTGACCGCGTGGGTTTCCTCTGGGTGCTCTGGTTTGCTCCCACAGTCCAAAGACCTACCGGTTGGTCATTGTAAATTGTCCCGTGATTAGGCTGGGATTGAATCAGGGGATTGTTGGGTGGCGAGGCTTAAAAGGCCGGTAGCGCCTGCTCCACTCTATACCCCAATAAATGAAGTGCGAAGCTTAATTGAATTTGAATAGGTGGCCCTATTGTAATCTAAGTTTGCAGTGGTGGCCACTGGGCGAGACGGGGGAAAGGGAGGACGTGTTGGGCAGTCGTATCTCGCCACACCAGCTCTGACGAGCTTTGCTCAATGGGTTTTAATATCTTATCTGCCACTCCATTTAATCTCCTCTCAACCTGCCACAAAAGAACCCTGTTAGCTGATTATAAAGAGAGCAATTTTGGTGCTGATGATAAAGAATTTTAAGATGGACTACTACTGTGTTTGCCTTTTCGTCTGAGGAGCTACTTCACGGTGAGGGCTGCCACGGTTTGCTATTACAACTCAGGGCTTTCCGGAGTTCGATCCCAGCAACGTTTGTACGTTCCCTCCGAGTGACAGCAGGGGTTTCCTCTGGGTGCTCCAGTTCACCCCCACCCGCCCCCCAACAGTCCAAAAATGTACCGGTCAGTCGGTCACTGTAAATTGTCCTGCGAATAGGCTGGTGTTAAATAGGTGGATTGCTGGGCCCAGAAGGGCCTGTTCTGCATTGTATCTGTAGATAAATTACTAAATAAATAAACATATAAGGGTAAGCCAAGGGACTTGACTGTTCCAGAGGTTGTTAATTAGAAAATGTTCTGTGATCTGAAGTAGGGCTGAAGGGTTAACAATCCATTGACAGTCTTGACAAGATTGTGGACCTGAGGACCCAGGCTTCCTCCTTCATAGAAACCTACAGCACATTACAGGCCCTTTGGCCTACAATGTTTTGCCGACCATGTAACCTACTGTGGAAACTGCTTAGAATTTCCCTACCGCATAGCCCTCTATTTTTCTAAACTCCATGTACCTATCTAAGAGTCTCTTAAATGACCCTATTGTTTCCACCTCCACCACCGTCGCTGGCAGTACATTCCAGACACCCACCCTCTCTGCCCCTAGCTAACGATGCCTCCACCACTACAGACACACACTCACACTCCCCCACCCCCCACCCATCACTCTGGACTCTAGGCCACTGTGTACCCGTGGTATTGGCACAAAAACTTAAAAAGATTTACAAGTAGCAACCATCCCAGAATATGGTCAGGATCTCTGTGCCTGATTGGCGAATCTGCTCCGTAATGTACACAAAATGCTGGAGGAACTCAGCGGATCAGGCAGCATCTGTGGAGAGGAATGAAGAGTGGAAGTTTCCAGCGGTTCCATCAGGACCCCAGCCCCAGCCCTGCCTGACCTGCTGAGTTCCTCCAGCATTTTGTGTGCGCTACGCTGGATTTCCGGTGTCTGCAGAATCTCTAGATTAAGCTGTTTAAAGAGAAAAGTACAGACTACAAACTCTGTATTACACAGGCAGCTGATGGTCATTAAAACTGATGAGCCTCTAAGCAGTGAGAGGACACATTGCCCTACAATATCAGTTCGTTTTCAGCATGAGTAGGGAAATCCTCAATGCATTCCTCTGCAGTCGGATTCCTATTGGACAGCTGGATTTGGATCCTCGTTAGATTGACATTGTGATTTTAAACCTTCTGTACAGTTAGTTGCCATGGAAGTGTTTTTACACATCACCTTTTGTCTTAAGGAACAGAAATTATATTGATATTTGTTTAATAAGTACTATTATTCTAATGGAGATTTTAAACTGCGCTGCAGTTTTCCTTTGCAACTCTGGGCTGTGTACACATTTTTTTTTTGCCCAAAAGCTGGAAATGTTGGTGTCACCGAACAGGGACTTCAGGAGTTGATTTTCCCCCCTCCCTCCCACCTTTAACTAGTGGGTCGCAGGATATCACTGAAGTGCCAAACACAAGCTGAAGTTCCTTCCCCACTTCCTCCCCGTCCCTCTTGCCTCTCCAACGCTGCGTTAACCCAAAGCAGTAGGAAGTCGGGATACAGGGCTAGCCATGCAATTATATGCAGTGGAATAGAGAGAGCCTCGAGAGTTGAGACCTGTCTCACTCAGGCAGAGAGATGTTACGCACCATTTCAATGTTGTTTTTAAGGCTCTTATTTTCGACATGATTTAGTACCTGTTGAAGAAGTGGTTTTTTTTGTCCATTGTGCTTGGGAATAATTATAAGCATCAAATTCTAACCAGGTAAGACCGGTGAAACAAGAGGAAAGGCAAGTTGTTAAATTGTTGTATAAATTGAAGTTCAAGTTTATTGTCATCCAAGTATACACCTGTACAGCCAAAGAAACAGTGTTTCTCCAGGGCCAAGGTGCAAAACGCAGCACGTATAGAACACAGCGTTTGGAGTTATGATCACCGTTTGTTGGACTTGGAGAGGCTGCCATCTTACTGAAGCCTCTTTTTTAAAATAAATAAGGCCTGGCCGTCGGGGAACTTGAACCAGCTGGAAACACTTCGAGCTGACACACCAACTGCTACGCCAACGTTGCTCTGGGCTTATTCTGGGATAAAGGGAGAAGAGAATGATGGAGGCCTTTCAGAACGGGATCCAAGCATCAAAAAATTGCTACATCAGCAAAGGATATACAGCAGTTCCATTCAAATACAATCCAGGTAGTCCCAGACCTAATCAGTTCCCCTCTACCACCACTCTGCTCCGTCTAGTGGAATTAGTCCTTACTCTTAATAATTTCTCCTTTGGCTCCTCCCACTTCCTCCAAACTAAAGGTGTAGCTATGGGCACCCGTATGGGTCCTAGCTATGCCTGCCTTTTTGTTGGGTTTGTGGAACAATCTATGTTCCGTGCCTATTCTGGTATCTGTCCCCCACTTTTCCTTCGCTACATCGACGACTGCATTGGCGCTGCTTCCTGCACGCATGCAGAGCTCGTTGACTTTATTAACTTTGCCTCCAACTTTCATCCTGCCCCCAAGTTTACCTGGTCCATTTCCGACACCTCCCTCCCCTTTCTAGATCTTTCTGTCTCTGTCTCTGGAGACAGCTTATCCACTGATGTCTACTATAAGCCTACTGACTCTCACAGCTATCTGGACTATTCCTCTTCTCACCCTGTCTCTTGCAAAAACGCCATCCCCTTCTCGCAATTCCTCTGTCTCCGCCGCATCTGCTCTCAGGATGAGGCTTTTCATTCTAGGACGAGGGAGATGTCTTCCTTTTTTAAAGAAAGGGGCTTCCCTTCCTCCACTATCAACTCTGCTCTTAAACGCATCTCCCCCATTTCACGTACATCTGCTCTCACTCCATCCTCCCGCCACCCCACTAGGAATAGGGTTCCCCTAGTCCTCACCTACCACCCCACCAGCCTCCGGGTCCAACATATTATTCTCCGTAACTTCCGCCACCTCCGACGGGATCCCACCACTAAGCACATCTTTCCCTCCCCCCCCTCTGCATTCCGCAGGGATCGCTCCCTACACAACTCCCTTGTCCATTCGTCCCCCCCATCCCTCCCCACTGATCTCCCTGCTGGCACTTATCCGTGTAAGCGGAACAAGTGCTACACATGTCCTTACACTTCCTCCCTTACCACCATTCAGGGCCCCAAACAGTCCTTCCAAGTGAGGCAACACTTCACCTGTGAGTCGACTGGGGTGATATACTGCGTCCGGTGCTCCAGATGTGGCCTTTTATATATTGGCGAGACCCGATGCGGACTGGGAGACCGCTTTGCTGAACATCTACGCTCTGTCCGCCAGAGAAAGCAGGATCTCCCAGTGGCCACACATTTTAATTCCACATCCCATTCCCATTCTGACATGTCTATCCACAGCCTCCTCTACTGTAAAGATGAAGCCACACTCAGGTTGGAGGAACAACACCTTATATTCCGTCTGGATAACCTCCAACCTGATGGCATGAACATCGACTTCTCTAACCTCCGCTAAGGCCCCACCTCCCCCTCGTACCCCATCTGTTACTTATTTTTATGCACACATTCTTTCTCTCTCTTTCTCCCTCTGTCCCTCTGAATATACCTCTTGCCCATCCTCTGGGTCCTCCCCTCCGTCTTTCTTCCCGGACCTCCTGTCCCATGATCCTCTCGTATCCCTTTTTGCCTATCACCTGTCCAGCTCTTGGCTCCATCCCTCCCCCTCCTGTCTTCTCCTATCATTTTGGACCTCCCCCTCCCCCTCCAACTTTCAAATCCCTTACTCACTCTTCCTTCAGTTAGTCCTGACGAAGGGTCTCGGCCTGAAACGTCGACTGCACCTCTTCCTACAGATGCTGCCTGGCCTGCTGCGTTCACCAGCAACTTTGATGTGTGTTCCAGGTAGTCCCACTTCCCTTTCAGATATTTACCCAGCTCTCCTTTGAATGTTGCTGGTATATATAAGATGATAAGAGGCATTGATACAGTGGACAGTCAGTGACCTTTCCCCAGGGTGGAAATGGCTAATAAGATGGTATCATTGTGGCTGGATTGTCGGCATCTGTACCATCAACTTGCGTGATATGTCGCTCGGTGTCTTGGACTACGTGTGTAGTTTTTTTTGCTCACTACGTTGAATGTGCTTGTGTATGTTTTGCACCTTGGCCCCAGGGGAACACTGTTTTGTTCCACTGTGTGGATGGCTGATCATTAAATTTGATTTGATTTCATTTGAATTTTAAGGTGATTGGAAGAAAGTGTAGAGCAGATGTCAGAGTTTTTTTTTACACAGAGTGCGGTGCATGGAACGCACTGCCAGAAATGGTGGTAGAGTCAGAAACATTAGGGACATTTAAGGAACATTTAGATAGGCATGCTATGTTGGCAGCAGGATGTGTGGCAACACCTGCCAGAGCGTGTGACGCCCCACCTGAGCTCCATCTTCCTACAATGTATCCCTCAGTCTCTTGAATATCTTAGGTTCCCACCGATCTCTGAAAGTAATAACGTGACATTAAAATAAAATATAATAAGGTTTTATTTAATAATCCACAGAACTGAAGGTGCTTTATTTCAATAAGGTGAGGGAATCGCAATTTAAAGAAAACTAGCAGGCACCTGCATTGTTTACAACAGGAATTCTGCAGATGCTGGAAATTCAAGCAACACACATCAAAGTTGCTGGTGAACGCAGCAGGCCAGGCAGCATCTCTAGGAAGAGGTACATTCGACGTTTCGGGCCGAGACCCTTCGTCAGGACTAACCGAAAGAAGAGCAAGTAAGAGATTTAAAAGTGGGAGGGGGAGGGGGAGATCCGAAATGATAGGAGAAGACAGGAGGGGGAGGGATGGAGCCAAGAGCTGGACAGGTGATTGGCAAAAGGGATATGAGAGGATCATGGGACAGGAGGCCCAGGGAGAAGGAAAAGGGGGAGGGGGGGAAAAAGCCCAGAGGATGGGCAAGGGGTATAGTGAGAGGGACAGAGGGAGAAAAAGGAGAGAGAGAGAAAGTAAGTGTGTATAAAAATAAATAACGGATGGGGTACGAGGGGGAGGTGGGGCATTAGCGGAAGTTAGAGAAATCGATGTTCATGCCATCATTGTTCATTGTTTATCTCGGCCTCACGAGCTTCAAGCTCTTTCACCAGCACCCTGCAGATTAAAAGGACGAAAATCAATAAAACCCTACTGCAAGTAATGAAAAATAGCCTAGCAACCATAGCCTGACCTCCAGGAAGACCACAACCTTGTCGCCATTTGTAGGCTTGTGTGCCTCAATGACTCAGAGAGCAATGCTGGCTGGAGTCAGGGCTTTATGCTTTGGCTCTTGGTAGGGTCACTCATGCCGGACAGGTCAAAGGGTAGAGGCCAGACTGAGAGTGGTCCACTGGTCCTCCAGGTTCTGGGGTTCAGCTCAACCCTGACTGGTCAAACAAAATTGTTACGGAGGCAGCAATGAAGAATTTATATCTGTGTGCAACGGTATGGACAGTGATGGAAGACTTTCACTGCTGCGCTAAACGGCAGTGACACAATGGGCAGTGAGTGAGCAAAAACCTCCTACACCTGAGTGCGACGGTATTCCTGAGGTTCCAGCCGGGAGCTGCGTGGCTGACAGCAGTGAAAACCAAGGAAGCTGCTGGCATGATAGAGGAAAACCTGAGCACTGCCAGACATGGAGGACCCTCACAGCTGCTGTAAATGCCAATGGCATAATGGACAGCTAAGAACCATAGTCTGAGTGACACAAGGCACTGGTAAATATGGGCTTTCAGATCATCTGTTAAATGCTCACTATAATCAAAACAGGCCTCTATTGAAGAGAGTAAAACTCCTTGGCACTGCATTCAGCCATAATCTTTGCTCCTCCACCTTGATACTTGTCCCACAATGTTGGAGAGCTTTAGGCCCATTGAGCCCCTGCTAGCTCATAGAGCAATCCCACCAATACTACACTCCCATTTGAATGGATCTCTTATACCCGAAACACGAACTTCTCATCTCTCAATCTACCCTTCCGAGGGTTCCGAGGGACATTATGTCAGCCATGACTGAACAGCGGAGCAGACTTGATGGGCCAAGTAGCCTGTTTCTGCCCCTCTGGCTTGTGTCTGTGGGTGGGATAAACAGTCGACGTTTTGAGACGAGACCCTTCCTCGGCTGTTTATTCTCATCCATACTTGCTGCCTGACCTCTGAGTTCCTCCAGCACATTGTGGGTGTTGTCTTAGGGTCTTATTACCTACTCAACTTCAACCATTTCAATTATAGTCAGGTAAATTTACAGAATAAAGGCAGATTTATCCTTGTGCGTCAAATGTACGCTGTAGGTACCGCGTACCCTACACCATAGGGTGATGTGCACCTCCCCTGGGGCAGCAGACACCAACAGAATCAACAAACTCATTGGTAAGGCCAGTGATGTTGTGGGGATGGAACTGGACTCTCTGACGGTGGTGTCTGAAAAGAGGATGCTGTCCAAGTTGCATGCCATCATGGACAATGTCTCCCATCCACTACATAATGTACTGGTTGGGCACAGGAGTACATTCAGCCATAGACTCATTCCTCCGAGATGCAGCACAGAGCGTCATAGGAAGTCATTCCTGCCCGTGGCCATCAAACTTTACAACTCCTCCCTTAGAGGGTCAGACACCCTGAGCCAATAGGCTGGTCCTGGACTTACTTCCTGGCATAATTTACATATTAGTATTTAACTATTTATGGTTTTATTACTATTTATGGTTTTATTACTATTTATTATTTATGGTGCAACTGTAGCAAAAACCAATTTCCCCCGGGATCAATAAAGTATGACTATGACTAAATGTAACTCACGCATCGCGGCGACGCAGACTGCAATAACTATGATTGGTCCGCTCGGTAGCATCGCATTTCCTCCTACGCATTTCCGGTTGCTTTTCTTCGCCATGTCTGTACACTGATGCGAAATAAACGGTTGGAGACGATGAACCAAATCATCAAGTCTACCTGCCGACATTGGAAAATATTTGAAATGCATTTCCTCGTCCCTGTCTCTCACGAAGAAACTCAACACAGTGGCATAGAAACCCCACCGCCGACTAGCGTTTTGGCGGTGAATTGCAGAGCGACGCAGACACAACCACGCAAGCTCGCTACGGCGTAGAGCTACGCAAAAGTATAAATCAGCCTTTACATTTACAACAGTCATATATCCCAACTAGCAGAGACCACTTGACTGTTCAATACTGGTGAATGAATATTCACCAGAAATATATACTCCTTTTGTTGGTGAATACACAATGAAGCAGAACGCCAACAGACAAAACAGGTGTGTCCTGAACTGTCACTTAGTGCTGTAGTCAGGATACACATTGAACAATGTGCCAATAGCATCTACTGTCTTCCTCTATGTAGTTTCAATGGGACAAGATCAGAATTGATTGGTTTCAATAACCACAAAGTATCAGTTGGAAATTAAATTGTTTCATTTCCTGAAGACTGGTTCTCATTTTTGTTATCCATAATGTCGTAACTGCAGAATTATTCCTAACAATCCAAAGCACTGACCACCCCTCCTCCTCCAGATGCTGCTCGACACGCAGCGTTCCTCCGGCGGCTTCACAAACGCAAGAAGGTCTGCAGACGCTGGAAATCCAAAGCAACTCTCAAAAAATGCCAGAGGAGCTCAGCAGGTCCAGGCAGCGTCAATGGAAAGGAGTAAACAGTCAACGTTTCGGGTCGAAAACCTTCATCAGGACTGCTGATGACCCTCTGTTCATTGTTACCATCCAGGAGGTCCAGAAGCCCGAAGAACACAGTCAACAATTCAGGAAGGCTTCTTCCCCTCTGCCATCGATTTCTGAAGGGACATGGAACCCATGAGCACAGCCTCACTACTTTTTCCCCCTCTTTGTACTATTTAATTTAACTTTTAAATATATATATAAAGTTACTGTAATTTACAGTAATTGCATTGCAATGTACTGCTGCCACATAACAACAAGTTTCACGACATATGCCAGTGACAGATAATCTGATTCTGATGAAGGAGTGGTGATTGGGTCAGCTTGCCGGGAAGCTGCAGATCAACCTGTGAAGATTAAAGATTAGATTTATTTGTCACATATACATTGAAACATACAGTGAAATGAGGCATTGGTGTCAATGACCAACACAGTCCAATGCGCTGGGGGGGCGGGGTGAGGCCTCCAAGTGTCACCATGCTTCCGATGCCAATATATCAGTCTCGTGGTGGCGCTGTGCCGCTTTATAGTATGGGTGACCTGGGTTCACTTCCCACCGCTGCCTGTGCAGAGTTTGTACGTTCTTCCCGTGACCGCGTGGGTTTGCTCCGGTTTCCCCCCGCAGTCCAAAGACATGCCAGTTGCTAAGTTAATTGGTCATTGTAAATTGCCCTGTGATTAGTCTAGCGTTAAATCAGGGGTTGCGGACCAGCGCGGCTTGAAGGTCCGGAAAGGCCCATTCCGCGCTGTATCTCAAAAAACGAATCAATAATGAAATAAATATGTGGGCACGTGGCCAAGTGGTTAAGGCATTGGACTAGTGACCTGAAGGTCGTGAGTTCGAGCCCCAGCCGAGGGAACGTGTTGTATCCTTGAACAAGGCATTTAATCACACATTGCTCTGCGACGACACCGGTGCCAAGCTGTATGGGTCCTAATGCCCTTCGCTTGGACAACATTGGTGTTGTGGAGAGGGGAGACTTGCAGCATGGGCAACTGCTGGTCTTCCATACAACCTTGCCCAGGCCTGCGCCCTGGAGAGTGAAGACTTTCCAGGCGCAGATCCACGGTCTCGCAAGACTAATGGATGCCTTTAATTTTAATGAAATAAATAGATATGCCCACAGCTTATTAACCATAACCTGTACATCTCCGGAATGTGGGAAGAAACCAGAGCACCCAGAGGAAACCCACGCGGTTGCACGGAGAACGTACAAGCTCCTTACAGATGGCGGTCGAAATCGAACACCAATCACTGGCGCTGTAGATCGTCACACTGACCGCTACGCTACACTGCTGTACCACCTTGTAACCTGTATAAACAGAAGCCATTAACTAGACGTGATCACCGAGGTGGGTTGTGTCTGGAGTGAGAATTTGACCTCATTTCAGGATCAGAGGTGAAGGTCAGTAAATCTAGGTTCCTTCGCGTTATCAGAGGATTTGTCCTGGGGCTAGCAAATAAGTACCATTCCAAAGAAGTCACGGCAGCGCCTGTACTTTCTTAGTATTGTGGACAGATTCGCCGTGTCATCTAAAATTTTGACAAACTTCTATACACGACCGTGGTGGGTCTCGTCAGCAAGAATGATGAGTCAGCATACAGAGAGGACGTGCAGCAGCTAACGGACTGGTGCAGAGCCAACAACCTGTCTCTGAATGTGAACAAAACAAAAGAGATGGTTGATGACGTCAGCAGGACATGGAGCGACCACTCTCTGCTGCACATCGACGACTCCTCCATAGAGATCGTTAAGAGCACCAAATTTCTTGGTGTTCACCTGGCAGAGAATCTCACCTGGTCCCTCAACACCAGCTCCATGACAAAGAAAGCCCAGCAGCGTCTCTACTTTCTGCGAAGGCTGAGAAAAGTCCATCTCCCACCCCCCACCCTCACCACATTCTACAGAGGTTGTATTGAGAGCATCCTGAGCAGCTGCATCACAGCCTGGTTCGGAAATTGCACCATCTCGGATCGCAAGACCCTGCAGCGGATAGTGAGGTCAGCTGAGAAGATCATCGGGGTCTCTCTTCCCGCTATCACAGACATTTACACCACACACTGCATCCGCAAAGCAAACAGCATTATGAAAGACCCCTCATACAAACTCTTCTCCCTCCTGCCATCTGGAAAAAGGCACCAAAGCATTCGGGCTCTCACAACCAGACTATGTTAACAGTTTCTTCCCCCAAGCCAACAGACTCCTCAATACCCAGAGCCCGGCTTGACACCAACCTACTATACCCTCTACTGTGCCTATTGTCTTGTTCATTATTTATTATTATTTATTGTAGTGCCTGCACTGTTTTGTGCACTTTATGCAGTCCTGGATAGGTCTGTAGTCAAGTGTAGTCTTTGTGTTTTTTCTTACGTAGTTCAGTATAGTTTTTGTATTGTTTCCTATAGCACCATGGTCCTGGAAAACATTGTCTCATGTTTACTATGTTCTGTACCAGCAGTTATGGTTGAAATGACAATAAAAAGTGACTTGACTAGAGATTATCCAGACTGCTGCATCACAGCCTGGTATGGGAACGCCAATGCCCACAAACAGAAAAGCCTGCAAAAGGTAGTGGATAAAGCCCAGTCCATCAATGGGAAAACACTCCCCGCCGTTGAGCACATCTATATGGAGCACTGCCACCAAAAGCAGCAACCATCATCAAATGCCCCCACCATTCAGTCCACGCTCTCTTGTCAGTGCTCCATCAGGCAGGAGGTACAGGACCCTTAGGTCCCGCAGCAGTAGATTCAGAAATAGTTATTACCCTTCAACCGTCAGGCTCCTGAACCGGCATGGATAACCTCACTCACATCAGCACCGAACTGATCACTGAACACAACCTATGGACTCGCTATCAAGGATTCTGCACTCCTGTTCTCAGTGTTATTTATTTATTATTATTGTACCTTTATTTTTCTCAGCTCAAGCTGGTAAAATCTGAGGCACTGGCATAGCCAAGCACACTCATTTCTCAATTGCTAGGAACTTTTGGACTATTCTAGTGGTGTTGAGTATCATGGCTTTCTGGAGACTTACATAAATATTGCTGAGTAGCCCTAATCGTTTAATGCTATTGTGTAGTGCCTTTGGGATGACACCAGCTGTTTTTATTACTATTGGGACATGTTCCATGGTCTTTCAATTTCCTCTTTTAGTTCAGCATATTTATGGTGTTTCCCACTTACTGATTCTGTATGTTATGTGTGTTTGGAATGGCTATATCTGTTAAGTTCTTGTTTGTTTCTCCTGTAATATTATATCTGGCCAGTTATGATCATTAGTTTTTTTTTGTATTTGCATAGTTTGTCTTTTTTCACACAGGTTGCCTGTCAGTCTTTGTGAGTAGTTTTTCATTGATTCTATGATTTTTCTTTGTTCTACAGTGAACGCCTGCAAGAACACGAATCTCAGGATAGTAGATGGTGACATACACGTGTGTACTTTGATGATAAATTTACTTTGAACTTTGAACTAATTACAGGAGAATTGAAGTTATCGTCAGCATTAAGAGTTAAAAGCCATGAATGACTGTTAGTTAACAGAGGCTCCGGCTATGTATGGCACTTTATTGTAGGTGATATCACTTCTTATCAACGAATCCTACACCATATAGTGCCTTTGTAATTTCTTGTATTATATTATTTTCAATTCTTTGCATTTTATCAGGAATATTATTTTGCCTTATTAAGTTCTGGGCTGTGTCCCTCTGTGAGCTTGCCGAGATAAACCCCACCCTGATGGACCCAGTGTTGAACACTGATAATCGTATCAGGGAGGCAAGTTATGCAGATGCCAGCGATCAGCGGCTGGAGAGCAGATAGCTCGTAATGGCATAAGATGCTGCTAATGGAAATTGGCCAGAGCATGAAGGGATACAGGGAGAAGGCAGGAGATTGGGGCTGAGAGAAAAATTGGATCAGCCGTGATGAACTGGCAGAGCAGACTCGATGGGCCAGAGGGCTTAATTCTGCTCCGAAATCTTAGGGTCTTGTGGAAACCTGAAGTAAATAGGTTCATGGACCATTCAGAAATCTGATGGCAGAGGGGAAGAAGCAGTTCCTAAAATGTTGAGTGTGTGGCTTTACACTCCGGTAGCTCCTCCCTGGTAATGAGAAGATGGTTTGTGCTGTTGGTCATGTGTGTCCTTGATGTTGGGGTTAGCCCTACCTGTGATGACGCTGTCTGAGCCTACGGCCCTCTGCGGGCTTTTCCCATCCTGCTCCTGTTCCAAACCAGGCAGTAAAGCGAATTCTTGCCGTCAGGGGCAAGAGCAGCTGCTTTGCCAAATGTTGATGCATCCAGATCGGACACTTGTTTTGGAACACCTGTAAAAATCGGCTAGCCTCATGCCCCATGCTTCGTGAGCTGCAGAGTCCGAGTGGCTGGACCTGTTAATTCTAACCTCTCTGGATAACAGTTTATCCCCAGTTTTCGGTTTGGATTTCCTGTCTTCTGTTTTGCACCTCGTGCCCATTCGAGTGCACTGCTTATTGAGTAATAAGTGAGTGCTGAGAGATCAGTAGTGCAAAGGGTGAGCAGTTTCAAGTTCCTGGGTGTCGACATCTCTGAAGATCTATCCTGGGCCCAACATATTGATGCAGCTATACAGAAGGCACAACTGCGGCTAAAGTTCATTAGGAGTTTGAGGAGATTTGGCATGTCACCAAAGACTCTCACAAGTTTCTTACAGATGTACTGTGGAGAGCGTTCTGACTGGTTGCATCACCGTCTGGTGCGGGGGGCGGGGAGGGGGGCACCGCACGGGATCGGAAGACATTGCAGAAAGTTGCAAACTCAGCCGGCTCGGTCACAGGCTCCAGCTTCCCCCCAGCAACAAGGGCATTTTCGAAAGGTGATGCCTCAAAAAGGCAGCATCTGTCACCCAGGACATGCCCTCTTCTCATTGCTACCACCGGGGAGGAGATACAGAAGCCCGACGGCACACACTTACCTATTTTAGGAACAGCTACCATCAGATTTCTGAATGGACAATAAATCCATGAAGACTACTTTTATTGAACTGCCATATATATATATAATTTGTAACTCATAGTTTAATATCATGTATTGGAATGTACTGCTCCCGCAAAACATTTCACGGTATACGCCAGTGATATTAAACCCAATTCTGATTATTTTTACTGCAAGTTAATTTTATTGACAGCTACGATAAAAGCTTGCTGCATTTGTGTTGGGAGGTGTGTGTGTGGGGTGGGGGGAATAGAGCGGAGGGTGACGAGGAGACCCCACCATCCCAGCCCGGCACCCCGGCCGGCGTGGCGTCCCAGGACGGGGAGGGGAGCCGCGCGGCGACACTCGGGAGCTAGTGCGCGTGCGCCGGCCCGGCTGGGTCACCGTCAGGACACAAATCTGCCCGGCAACAGCGCTCGCACCTGCGCAGTAGCAGGCGAAGTTTGCAAAGCGAGTGTCAATCACACTCTCAAAGGGTTTGCACGATTAGAGAACGGTGCCATAATATTTGTATACCGGCCCCCTTGCAACTTGCGGCACACTCGCCAGAAACCATTGCGCTGCGGCGTTGCTTAAGATTATACTTACTTACATTTCCAAACTGTGGAAAATTTGTGTTCACCGTGTTTTGCAGCGAAGACTTCAGCGTCGTGTCCAACTCCTCAGCCCCTCATCTGGTGATCCCCTTTTCTTGGTGAAATAGAGATAATTATGTTCATTTTTATTCATTGTTGCAAGCTAGAAATGATACTTAGTTCAAAGTCACATCGCGAGCTATTGTATGCATTGAAGATTTTGTAAGAAAAGTTATTGAACGCCTTTGTTAACACATACAAGCGCTATCACCGACCCAAACTTTTCTATAATCATAATTTCTAACTTCAAGCAGTGTCTTGCCCCGGAACCTGACGTTAGTAAAGCAGGGTAGAGATGCCATCTGCTGTTCTGCTTTATAACTACGCACGAACGTCATTCACTCAGTGCTCAATGGAAAATATTGAAGGGAAAGACTAACCAAGTCAGCCAAGATGAATATAACTTGTGATGCTGAAGAAATGCAAAATACAAACGCGCTCAGGGGAATTTTAATTTAATATCTGCACAAGTTCCATGACAAACATTTTGCAACCTCCGGATATTTCATTAGGAGGTTGAGATTTGATACTCACGAGTTTCTGCAGATGTACAGTACCCTGGAGAACATTCTGACTGGCTGCATCACCATCTGGTATAGTGGGGGAGAGAGACACTGCACAGGATGAAAGAAGCTGCAGTAAACTGTCAGCTCCATCATGGGCACCAGCCTCCCCAGGATCTGGGACATCGTCAAGGAGTGATGCCTCAAAAGGGCGGCATCCATCATTCAGGACCCCCGTCACCCGGCACACGCCCTCTCCTCATGGAGGAGGTACAGGAACCTGAAGACACACACTCAACGATACAACATTGAATCCATGGACACTAGCTCACCTTTATTCCCTTCTCTTTTTGTAATATTTATCTATTTTAACATAACTGTATATACTTAGTGTGATTCACGGGCATTGTACCGCTGCCGCAAAAACAACACCCTTCACGACGCACGTCCGTGATGTTAAACCTGATTCCAATTCCTGCCTGACCCAATCTCGTTATATTGTCTTCATCTGTGTTCCCGCCACTGTCTGCAAGGAGTTTGTACTTCCTCCCTGTGACCGCGTGGGTTTCCTCTGGGTGCCCCGGCTTAGGACTGACTGGTTATTAGGCTAATTGTTCATTGCAAGTTGTCCCGTAATTAGGCCAGGGTTAAATCAGGTTTGCTGGGTGGTAAAGCTCAAAGAGTCTACTCTGTGCTGTATCTCAAATAAATAATGAGTATTGAAATCAAGATGTTCTGCTAAAGAACCTCTTCTGCTATTTTATAAGCTGAACATTTTTTTTATCCTGCTCATACAGACCTTTTGTATGAAAGGGTGGACTCGACCTCACTCTACTTCGTTATGAACTTGAACTGTAACACACACAAAACATTGCAGGAATGTCCAATGGAGCATCGCGGCCCAAAACGTCGCCTGTTTATTCCTCTCCCTAGATGCCGCCTGACCTGCTGAGTTCCTCCAGCGTTTTGTACGCGTTACCCTGGTTTCCAGCATCTGCAGAATCTCTTGCGTTCATAATTTTGCACCTTATTGTTTACCTGCACTTCACTTTCTCTGTAGCTGCGACACTTCATTCTGCATTGGAGAGTATATTGACTGGCTGCATCACAGCCTGGTATGGAAACACCAATGCCCTTGAATGGAAAACCCTACAAAAAAAAAGTGGATAAAGCCCTCTGCACCATTGAGCACATCTACATGAAATGCTGTCGCAGGGAATCAGCATTCATCATCAGGGTCACTCAGCACCCAGGCCATGCTCCCAGGTTCCAAAGCAGTTACCACACCTCAGCCATCAAGCTCTTGAGCGAAAGGGGATAACTTCACTTGCCCCATCATTAAAATGTTCTCACAACTAACAGACTCACTCTTAAAGACTCTTCATCTCATATTCTTGAAATTTATTGCTTGTTTATTTATTATTATTCTTCCTTTCTTTTTGTATTTGCACAGTTTGTTGTCTTCTGCACTCTGGTTGAATGCCCAAGTTGGATGGTCTGTTATGGTTATTATTCTGTACATTTACTGAGTAAGCCCACAAGAAAACACATCTCAGGGTTATATATGGTGACATATATGTACTTAGATAATAAATTTACTTTGACCTTTAAAGTATTTTTAAACTTGGTCTACCCTTGACGTACTCTGTGATGATGTGACACATTGCGCCTGACGAAACTGGAGCCACACAGAATCTGTTAACTGGGAAATACAAGTCATTGTTCACACAGCGAACCTCCAGGTGAGAGTCATAATATGTTGCTCAGTTAAACGGTTGTTTGTCTTTCTTTTTATACCTTAACTATTTCCATGAACCTTTGGCTATTTGGGGCGGCCGCTTAACTGGGCCAAACTGTACTAATCCCAATGTCTCCCAAGTAAGTAGAATTCAATTAATATGTTAACGTATATGGTGAATAAAGTTGGTTCTTGAGTTTCACAAGGATTAAGTCAATATAAAAACTTGTTAATTAATAACAAGACAATAAGTATCTCCACATCAAGTAGAAATCCAGGCTAGTTGGCGAGATTAAAATCACTTCAAATCCAGATGTTTATTCAGCCAAGAAAACAAAGCCAGCAGGAAGTGAAAACAAATCAGTCCAAGGCCATTCCCACTTCCACGTCCCTCGACTTGGAGTTGACCAGTTCACGGCGGATCTCCGGAGAGATGCTTGGATGATGGTGAATCCTCAGCAGCTCCACTAAGGAGTCCTTCTGCTCAGAGGACAAGTCCTCCTTGTAGCGCTGGGCAAAGGTGAGCAGACACTGGTGCCACAGCACGGGCAGGGTCCTCTTATCCGTCTGGAACCGCAGGAAGTGGAAAACCAGCGCGTCAATCACCCGGAAAGGAAGGGCGTACTTCTTGTCAATCATCAATCGCAGGAAGATGCTGTTCGCTCCATTGTATTCCATCTCCGCAATCTTCAGCATCGCAGCACTGTCAGGGCAAGAAAGATGATGAAGGTCAATAAACATCTGAACAACGGATCAGAAAATGTATATGCCCGGATCACTGAGAGCATTAAGACCACCTCTATCACTGTCTAGTTTCCTGCCACCTCCTCTCTCTCCATGTCCAGGTTGCAGTAAGTAGTTCACTTAGTGGAGAAGATCATTGGCTGTCAGCTACCAACATTAAAAGACCCGTTCATTGCCACAGTGAAGAAAAGAGCTGGAAAGATTACTGCTGACTCCACCCTCCCGAGCAGTCACCTATTCACCAAATTACCATCAGGGAGCCACTACTGGTCCATCACCACCAGGACTACAAATCATCTCCAAAGCTTCTTTCCTGTAACGATACAGCTTCTCACCAAAACTCACTCAGGTGTAATCCCCTCACTGTCCCTGCACAACATCCATTACATGGCCTTTCCTGCTCTCCTTGTTTCGTTGATAATTATTGAGTCTGTTCATATGTTCACATATATTTAAGTTTGATTATTGACATTTGAGAATCTGACTGTTCTGCTAATTGTTGATTGCTCATAGCTGCTTGCCCTATTGCCTTGTGAATTATTGGCTGCTGTTCTGTTGTCTGTTACGGAATTGTCTTGTTTTATGCTTGGCGCTGAACCACAATCAATTCTGGTATAGTTCATATACTGCTAATAAAGTGACTCTGATGAGATCATATCAATTACTGAAATTAATACGATTGTCCATCAGACTAAACATTGTATTTTTAGTGTTATGCATATGCACATTATGCATCATACATTTTTAGTATAATGCATATATTATTGCCTTTTTAGCTTTATTTAGTTGTTTCTCTTGATTTCTAAAGACCCAAGCGTAAACGTAAGAACAAACGCAGAACAGTACATTACAGATCCTTCTACCCATGATCTTCTTTAATCCACCCCAAGATCAATCTAATGCCTCACTCGTGGTTTTCGCCCATATCCCTGGACTTTGCTCACAGCGGCAACTGGAGACACAAAAGATGCTACAGATGCTGGAAATCTTGAGCAACACACACACACAAAATGTTGGAGGAATCTTGTTGCATCATGATGAAGGGCCTTGGCCTGAAATGTCAACAGTTTATTCCCTCCCCCCCGCCCCCGACACCACCCAACTCGCAGAGATCTTCCAGCATTTTGTGTGTTGTCCTCGGTGGCAATCTTGCTCAATCCTCATTCACCTTGAGGTGGCAGCAATGAGCCCTTTTGGAACTGAACATTATAACGTTCCCAGCCAGAGATGATCTGGCCCCTGGCATGGATTCAATCAAAATCATGGAGCAAAGCAGGCCCTTCAGCCCCACAAGCCCATGCTGACCATGGTGCCAACCCAATTAGTCCCAATTTCCCCTGTTCAACCCATATCCCAATAAGCCCTGCCCCTCCTTGTACCTATCCAAGTGCTGTTAGCGCCACCTATCAGTCCTTTTCACATTTGCCATTCCTGTAACCTTGCAGAGTATGAGCTCAAAGGCCAGGCTGGACAAACTTGATCTGTTTTTCCTTGAGGGTAAGAGGCTGAGTGGAAGACCCGATTTAGATTTTTAAGATTATGAGAAGCATATGCAATGGATACCAGTTAATAGGGCCATCAGTTAATCTTAAAGAACAAACACTAATTGAGAAAATTGCCAGGATTCTCTCTGTTTAGTTGGGACACTATGACGCTTAACTGGGACAGATTGTTACCGAATAGGTTCCAACTAACGTCAATGACATGCATTTGAGTTGCCGTTAGACCTATACTGTGCTTTGTGCAGTTTTTAAATAGCATCAGTCGCACATGCTTCTGTTCAAAAAGCAGTGATTTTTGTCACTGAAAGTTGGCGAGAAATAAGCAGTAAGACAATTCCGAACTGTTTTCCTCCCTACGCTTTCAAGCATCCAGGCTTGGAGATGCCAGAAATGGCAGAGCATGAAAATTAAACCATTTCACTATTTCAATAAGTTAGGAACTACAAAGAAGTTGAAGGCATCAACAATCATCTTGAATGAGACAATGAAAATGAAGATTTGGAGAATGCAACTGTTGCTAACATTGTAGGAGGGCAGTCCATTACCTGCACTAGGTGTCCACACTGATTTTGTTCATTGTGTACACTGGGTGAATTCCTCCGTCAATAACTGTTAGGAACTAGTACAGTGTTATAGTACTGTAGTACTATTGGTAGTGTTCCAACTTGTTCTGTAGTTCAATTAAATACATAATTTGTTACCCATTTTTTCTATACCCTTTTAACTATAGCTAACAGGAAGCTGCCTAATTGGGCCAAAATTAACTGGATCCACTGTATCGGGTAAATGGTCAGAATCTTTTCCAAAGGATGGAAATGTCAAACATCGGAGGACATGCTTTTAAGGTTATAAGGGTGGTGGGGGGTGGTTTAAAGCTGAAGTGACAGGGATTTTTTTTTAAAACCAGACAGAGCAGTACATGCCTGGATTGAGTTACCAGAGATAGCAGAGAAAGCAGGCAGAGTCTGGAGGCTGAGACACATGAATATGAACAGAATGGACGGATACTGATGATACACCGAAGGACATTTAATATAAACAGGAATCAAGATCACTGCAACATTGTGGGCTGAATGGCCTGTTCCAATTCCACGTTCTACACTCACTGTCAGAGTAACTACTCAGATTTGTATAGCGCCCTAAATATAAAACAGCTATTTCTGAAACCAAGATGATGACAAAGAAGGCATTTAAAGGGTAGAACAAAAGTACACACATAGAGTTAATTCTGGCTTATTTCTCATTCTCCTCAAGGTGGCAGCAGCGAGCTCCTTTTCGAACAGGGTGCCACGACACAAGTACAACAGAATGCAGCAGTGGGAGACATCAGCTAACGGGCCTTAGGGTAGGCAAACAACACCAAGGTTCTCCCACCCTACAGCAGGGGTTCCCAACATTTTTGTTATGCCATGGACCAATGCAATTAAGCAAGGGGTCTATGGACCCTGGTTTGGGAACTCCTGCCCTGGAGACATGCTCCCGTTCCACTGCCAGCCCTGTACCCCAGAACAAACAGCCGTTACCTGGTATGAAGGACTGGGATAGAGCACTTGGTCAGAATACTGCCAATAATGATAGCTTCTCTTAATGTGCATGTACCAGATTCACACAGAGGAAGTAGAATACCTTTGGAGAGAGAAGGGAAAATTAATATTTGTTGGAATTGAATGCCGTTGTTACTTGCACAATTAAATTCAGAAATTACAGGACAGAATTAACCATTGACCCACCCACAACGGACACAGGGAGTGCAACTCAGCTTCCTAAAATCATTTTATGGAAGTTCAAAGTAAACTTATTACCAAAGTAACCATATGTCACCATACACAACCGAAATCCAGTTCCAAGTTCATTGTTGGTACTGTGAAAAACTTTGTTTTACATGCCATCCACACAGATCATTAGTGTATCGAAGCTGTACAAGGGGAGGAAGGACTGTTGACTGTGGTGGGCAAGCGATATTGGCGTCAGAACGCATGGCGACATTTGCAGGCTGCCCCCAGCAACACATCTTTGGTGTGTGTTGGTTATTAATACAAATTACACATTTCACTGTATATTTTTGATATACATGTAATAATTAAATCTGAATCAGTGCAGAATAAAGCATTTACAAAGAAGCCTCTCAATACACGTGGGGAAGAACATTCTCAATATTACATTTTTATTTAGCGTACTGCCGCGAAGCAGCGTTCGGATCCATTTAACACAGTCCGGTGACTTAGCTTACAAAAAGTAGTGGTCCATCATGGTAAAGTACCCCCCACCCCCCCACCATTGAGCACATCTACATGAAACTCTGTTGCAGGAAAGCAGCATCCATCATCACGGACCCCCGCCATGCAGGATGCACTTTCTTCTCGCTGCTACCATTAGGAAGGTGGTACAGGAGCCTCAGGACTTGCATCACCAGGTTCAGGAACAGTTATTACCCCTCAACCATCAGGCTCTTGACCTGAGGGGATAACTTTACTTGCCCCATCACCGACTGATTCCACAACCAATGCACTCACTTTCAATGACTCTTCATCTCATGTTCTCAATATTTATTATCTATTATTTCTTTCTTTTTGTATTTGCAGTTTGCATCTTGCACAGTAGTAAAACACCCAAGTTAGTATGATCTTTCATTGATTCTATTATGGTTATTACTATATTATGGATTATGTTCTCAAGAAAATTAATCTCAGGGTTGTATATGGCGATACATGTGTATTTTGAACATTAGCTTGTAAATCCACCATTGAAGAAGAGCGATTTCTGGGCACACAAGCAACTAGGGGCTCTGGGGAGAGTGTGGGAATATTTAAAGATAAAGATTAGCTTTAGGTTGCACATAATATTAAAATACACAGTAAAATGCATCGCTTGTGTCTCTGACCATCCATTTCAAAGATGTGCTGGCGGCAGTCTGCAAGTGTCGCTACACTTCCAGTGCCAACATAGCTCATTAACCCTAATCGGGCATCTTTGGAAGGTGGGAGGAAACCGAAGCACGCAGTGGAAACCCACGCGGTAATGGGGAGCATGTACAAACTTCCGACAGCAGTGGGAATTGAACCCCGATCGCTGGTGCTGACCACTACACTACTGAGATGCCCATTTTGGGGTTCGTATCGACACAGATATTAATATATGAACGATATTGAAATGGATTGCTGTGCTTGCAAGGAATGGCCAAGCTCACAGGGCCAAATGAGATCCTAACTGAGACAGCACGGTAGCATAGTGGTCAGTACAACACTTCACAGTACAGGCGACCCGGGTTTAAATCCTGCCACTGCCTGTAAGGAGTTTGTACGTTCTCCCCGTGTGTCTCCTCCAAATGATTCCCCATTCGGTAGGGTTACTGTGTCATGTTTTTTTCCCCCGTGTTTTTTGGAAATTCTTTTATTTATTGAGATACAGGACGTAGAAGGCCCTTTGAGCCCTGCCAACCAGCAACCCCCGATTTAACCCAGCCAACTCACGGGACAATTTACAATGACCAATTAACCTACATCTTCGCATTGTAGGAGGAAACCGGAGCACCTGGAGAAAACTCACTGAACAATCAGATGATTAGAGTAGGGAGTGTTGGATTGGGCTGTATAATTAATATTTTTCTTGTAGTTTTAACATCGTCTTTTTGGGTGACAGGGTGAAGATAAGCCTCTACTAAAGGAGGTGTCAGGCGCTTCTTCCCTCTGCTGGCCTGCAGGTCACCCTTGGGCAAGGTGTAGCACCTGCTTAGACCCCGATCAGGGTCACGTGAAGCCATGGGAGCAGGTGGTGAATGGTCGTATGAGCAGCTGGTGGATCACAAGTCCTGGTTATGTGACCACTGACGCCAGGCAGACAATCTCTAAAGAGTATTGAAAATGGCTGGGGTCACCCATCTTGTAAAGACACTGCCCAGAAGAAGGCAATGGCTTCTGTAGAAGAATCCGCCAAGGTCATGAGACCACGATCACCCACATCATATGACACAACACATAATGATGATGGCAATTGATTTTATTTTTGTCATCACCAGTAATTGTTCAAAGCGTTTTCCAGTGGTTACAGTGGTCTGGTGTAAGATCAGACCACCTTTGTTCTCTTATCTCTTTTCCCTTAGGCTCTCTTTCTCTGCTTCCCCCCGCCCCCCCCACGCTTTCCCATTCTCTCTCACCAACCATCTCCCCTCGTTTTCTTTGTTCTTGTAACACTTAATAAAACAATCGTAAGCAAGAAGTCTGATGCCTCATTATTAACTTCCAAAGAAACTTAAGATTGCAAAAGCATCAGGATCCAACAAGGGCGCAGGTTGAAGGCAAGAGGGTACAGACTGAATAGACACCTGAGAGGCTACTTTTACCACCCCGAGGGCAGTTCGGTCAGTACATGATCCAGAGGAAATGGTTGAGGCAAGGACACTAACAACATTCAGAAGGTATTTGGACAGGTATATGGATAGGAAAGGATTAGAGAAGAGGTTCCCAATGTGTGGTTAAGTGCCTTGCTCAAGGACACAACAGCTGAGGCTCGAACTAACGACCTTCAGATCACTAGACCGACACCTTAACCACTTGGCCACGCGCCAACACCATAGACCTGTACCATTAAGCAAGTGGCCCGTGGCCAGGGTGGGAACCCCTCAGTTAGGTGGATGTGGTCCAAACACCGGCAAATGAGATAAATTTAGATAGGAATCTTGGTTAGCATGGAAAGGTTGAGCCGAATGACCTGTTTCCACACTAATCCCCAAAGGGCCTCATTACACGCTGAGAATTTCTATGATGGTGTGGGATAACTCGGGAAAAGGTTTCAGAGCTCTTTTTTTTTTTGATTACCAAAGGCTGGCCAACTCAGTCAGTAAAGCACAGGAGCCTTAATGCCAGGGTCGTGGGTTTGATCTCCACGATGGGCGCTGGCGTTCTGGAACGTCACGGTAGCGTGGTGGTTAGTGTAACTACATTACAACACCAGCAACCAGGGCTCAGTTCCTGCTGCTGTCCGTAAGGAGTTTGTACATTTCCTCCAGGTGCTCTGGTTTCCTCCCACATTCCAAAGACATACAGGCTACTTGGTCACATGGGGGTAATTGGCTTGTTGGGCCGGAAGCGCTTGTTATCATTCTGTATCTCTAAACAATGTTGCTTTGCCACTGTGTTCTGCCAAACTTTGTGGACTTGCCACGTTGGCGCCAGAATGGGTAAAGACAGCTGCGGGCAGCCCCCCCCCGCACATCCTCAGGTGCGTTGGCTGTCAACGCAACCGTCACATTTCACTGACTGTACATGTGATAAATAAACCTGAATCTAAATCTACAACTAAAGGACAGGAAATCAGTCACCTGCCCTCAGCACAGAGGAAGCTTACCCTTAAACCAGGCTCCAGGTTTGAACAGCGCTTTCTTCAAGGACATGTAAAGGTGGAAGTTAAGGCGTTTGTACTCGACAATGTCGTCTCTCACACGAGGCAAAAGCACCAGGTTGTAGAACCTCTGGGCCATCTTGGCCTTCAGGTTGGCAGCAAAGATCCTGCAAGTTGTGAGGGAGAGAAGTGGGTTAGGAAGAGTACACAGCAAAGTTACTGTTTGCAGCAATGAGACGGCACTGTACTGCCACCACGAAACAACAAATTTCACGACATAGGTCAGTGATAATAAACCTGACTTTGATTCACTGGGAGGGAGGGGCGCTAGGAAAACAGCATGGGAATAATGGGCCAAATGGCCCCTTGTATCGTTTAATCCAGCAGCAGCACAGATGCCCAGTATACCTGCCAGGAAGAGCAGAAACACTCTGGCCCTCCAACATTACAGGAATGCCGACCTCTCACCTGGTGGCCTGGTACATGGCAGCCGCCGTCCAGCTCTCTGGCTCCGTGATGTACAGAATCTGCTCCCAGTTTGACAACGCTGGCACAATCTTGAAGGCTTTTGGAAGTTTCCCACTCCGATACTTGCACAGTACCTTTCGGAAAGCAAAATGTAAAGCTTTACCAGGTCTGAGTACAGCTATCACCTTTGAATTTTTATGTGTTCTGAGGCATATGTCATAATAAACAAACCCAATTTTCCTTTATGGTCAGTGAACGTAACTCACTGTTGAGATTATCACAATCGTTTGTTAAGAAGTTTTGTACATAGCCTGCTGAACGTCGCCGTGGTTCACCGGCGCCATCCTGGAGGAGCGGAGGTTCCGAGGTATCTTACAGGAGCAGCACTTTTAACGAAAATTGCAGAAATTAGCAGCTCCGCAAGTCACCCAAAGAAAATGCCTTCCTCTTCCAAATGCGTCATGACAGGGGCAGGACGGTTGTGTAGCAGTTAAGGTAATGCTACTACAGAGCCAGCTGCGAGATTTGGGTTCAATTCCTGCTGCTGTCTGTAAGGAGTTGATATGGTCTCCCCACGATCGCATGGGTTTCCTCTGGGGGCTCCGGTAACCTCCCACATCCCAACAACGCAAGGGTTAAGGTTACCTGTAGCAAGTCGTAGACATTTGCGAGCTGCCTCCAGCACATCCTCGGACTGGACCGGCCATCGACACGAGCAACCCATCATAAACGTGACAAATGAAGCTAATCCTTACCTCACGGACACCCTTGTACACCTCCAGCACCCTGGGGTCCAGCTGCGGCATCGGTCGGCCAGAGATTTCCGACACGACCGTCTCCACTTCCGTCTGCTTCTCCGTGATCTTCTCCATGATAATGTCAGCCAGAGTGCGCCTTCGGTGCAAACCAAGAGAGCTACATGAGCAACGAGCAAAAGCAGACCTTCATCTGCCCCGCTAGACGAGAGTGCGCTGTCTTTACCCGGGTCTGGCCCGGTATACAACTCCATGCTCGTCAACGGGGACGAGCTAGCCAGAGCCCTCAACCCGAAGGCAATACACACCGACTACTTCAACACCACCAAATCCTTTAAACAAGTTAAACAACTTTGTGGCCGGCACGTTGTGCACTGTGTTGCTGTGAACGTAGACCAGTACAGGCCCTTTGGCCCACAATTTTGTGCTGACCTGTATAAACCTACATCATGATCAAGCTAACCCTATCCTCAGACACAGCCCGTAACAACACCCCCTCCCCATTTTCCTTTCAGCCATCTGCCTACGCTGTTGTGAGGAGCTTTGTACATTCTCCCCGTGATCACTCGTGTTCCCCCCCGCCCCCGAGCGCTGCAGTTTCCTCCCACATTCCAAATAGACGTACACAAGGTTAACATGGGCATGCTACTTTCGCGCTGGAAGTGTGGCAGCATTTGCAGGCTGTCCCCAGCACAAGCTTGGACTGTGCTGGTCGCTGACACAAACGATACGCTTCGGCGTATATTTTGATGCACTCCTGACAAGAAAGCTAATTTCTCTTTAAAATATGCCCACCACCCTGTGATTGGAAAATCATTGCCTTTCAGATCCCCACTCTACACCCATCAACGTTTTACACAGGGAGCTGTCAAATCCCTCTTTACGGACGTCGGCAAAGCAGAAGTAAAGGTTTTCTGAAAGCCTGTTTGCATCAATCCTCCTCAGGAACTACCTGACGTTACCTCAGCGGAGGGTTCTTGTTCATGAACGTATCTATCGCCTTTTCATCCTCCGGGTTCACGACTACTTCCTCGCCGTAGCCCTCCTCCGCAATCGCAGCCGCACTCTCCAGCGTCGGCCACTCATCGTCCGATTCGGAGTCCGAATCTTTACCCTTCGAACCTGAGCCTGTGAAAAGATTAAAAAAAAACAAATACAGTGTGAGCAACCTTACCCCATGGATCTGAGTTCTAACCTGTTGTCCCAACACCCTTCACATGCTCTGCCCTCAGTTTAACATGTCCCACCTTTATCAGGATCAGCTTGTGATCTCCAGCGTGAATCTGAAACAAGCTGCTGGAGGATTCCTTCCTTCTGCAGTTATAGATGAACAAGAGGGGTATGGAGGGCTTTGGCCCAGGAGCAGGTAGTTTATAACAACATATTTATAGGACCATAAGATTATAAGAGCAGAATTAGGCCATTTGGCCCATTGAGTCTGCTCCACCATTTCATCATGGCTGATCCATTTTCCCGTTCAGCCACAATCTTCTGCACTCTCCCCCTATGAGAGGGTAAACAGCTTTAGGTTCCTCGGCATCCACATCTCCAAGGACTTCATGTGATCTGCGTGGTGAAAAAGGCACAACAGCACCTCTTTCACCTCAGATGATTGAGGAAGTTTGGAATGGGCCCCCAAATCCTAAGAACTTTCTATAAGGGGCACAATTGAGAGCATCTGACTGGCTGCATCACTGCCTGGTGTGGTAACTGTACTTCCCCCAATCGCAGAACTCTGCAGAGAGTGGTGCAGACAGCCCAGCGCATCTGTAGTTGTGAACTTCCCATGATTCAGGACATTTACAAGGACAGGTGTGTAAAAAGGGCCCGAAGGATCACTGGGGATCCAAGTCATCCCAACCACAATCTATTCCAGCTGCTACCATCCGAGAAACAGTACTGCAGCATAAAAGCCAGAACCAACAGGCTCCCGGACAGCTTCTTCCACCAGGCCATCAGACTGATGAACTCACACTGATTTGAGTGTATTTCTATGTTACATTGACTGTTCTATTTATTATAAATTACTATGATTGCACATTGCACATTTAGATGGAGGCGTAACGTAAAGATTTTTACTCATGTATGTGAAGGATGTAAGAAATAAAGTCAATTCAATATATAACAACTTACAAAGCACTTTTGTAAAGATGATGCTGCTCAAAGTGCTTTACAGTGCAAACATGAAGATAAAAGACAAAATTATGTTAGGTAAAAGCAAAGTTAAATAAATGGTTTTGAGCTGGCCTTTAAAGTTGCCAACTGAGTCTGCATTCCTCACAGGTTTTGAGCTCCATAGTTTAGGAGCGTAGTTCAAAAAAAGCTGACCTGACAATTAGTTGGGACCAGGCAGCAAATAAACAGGATTAGATGGGCTGGAGGGCTTTTTTCTGGACTCTATGACACTCTCCAATGGAGATGGGAACGCTGTCACAGACTAAACTGCCAGCTTGTCAAAATGGAACTTTCTTCCTGAGGGGGCCCCTCGGGGATCACGGATGAGTTTCTGCTGGCCGGGCTCTGGGGGGGAGGTGAGGCTGACGAGGGGCCTGCGGACTTTGCCTGCAGTTGGGATCGAGTGTGGAGTTGGAGAGGCAGTCAGACCCTTTCCACTGCTAGTGTTGGGCTTCCTGCGCTGCTAACCCTTGGGCTCGAGGCCACAGTCCAGCTGGAATGTGCCAACTCAAAGCCCCTTGCAGTCAGTGTAGATACAGGCCTTTTGGCCCAACTCATCCATGACAACCAAGAAGCCTGTCTAAAATGATCCCATTTGGCTCATATAATTCTAAACCAGAGGTTCCTAAACCTTTACATGCCACAGACCTATACCATTAAGCAAGGTTGGGAACTCCTGCTCTAAACCTCCCCCATTAGTATAGCTCCCCAAATATCTCAATGTACCTGCCTCAAACACTTCTTCAGGCAGCTCATTCAATATATGCATCGCTCCGTGTTTTCCTCAGGATCCCTTCCTCCCCAAATTTAAGCCTATCCCATCCAGATGTTGCAAACAAGAGAAAACCTGTAGATACCGGAAACCCAGAACAACACACACAGAATGCTGAAGGAACTCAGCAGGCCAGGCAGCATCCATAGAAAAAAAGTGCAGTTGACGTTTTCGGGCCAATACCCTTTGGGGTGGAGGGGGGGGGGTCGTCTCTTTAACCCTGCTGAGTTCCTCCAGCATTTTGTGTGTTCCGTCCAGATGTTGACACCCAATCCTTTGAAAATGTCTTTTCCCTTCACGAATTTACAGATCTCTGTGAGGTGCTCTCATCCTCCTACACTCCAGGGAAACAGTCCGGTCTCTCCTTATATCCCAATCTCTTCAGCCCTGATAACATCCTTATAAATCGGTTTTAACGCCCTCTTCGTTTTAAGACATCCTTCCCATAGTGACACAACTCTGCAGATGCTGGAAATCTTGAACTAACACACACACACACACACGGTGCTGGAGGAACTCAGTAGGTCAGGCAGCACCTACAGAAGTGAATAAATGGTTGACGTTTCATCGGATGCTGCCTGACCTGCCGCGTTCCTTCAGCATTTTGTGTGTGTGCTTTCTCGCTCTCGCCTCCGCCCCGGACTCAAAACACTCACCTAACACGGTAGTTTTTGTGGTGCGGCCCGGGTCGTCGCCGCCGCCGCCGCCGTGCTCGGCCTCCAACTCCTCCTGTTGCGCTCGGGCCTGCTCCAGGATCCTGCGGCTCAGCCGGGCGTCAACATACTCCTCCTCGTCCCGGGCCCGGGCCTCCTGCCTGCGGTGCCGCTCCTTCTGGCGGCCGAGCGGCTTCACCGCGTCTCCCTGCAGAATCTGCTCGGCCAGGCCCAGGCTCCGGGGGGCCTGGCCGCCCTTGCCCGGCTTGGCTTTCGGCATCACTGTGAACCCAGCCGGGGGACCCGAGCACCCGGCAGCTCACCAGCCCACGTGGGACTGCCACATCGCGCCTGCGCGGAACGTATCGGCTCGGTGACGCCACGGCGGCGAGCCATTCACGTGATCCGGGGTCCGCGCATGTGCCAAATGTATCCGCTGGCCGTGCAACTACGACTCGCACTTCCGATGTATTTCTTGTCTCCGCAAATGCTCTCCGAATTGCCAAGCATTTACACCGCTTTCTGTTCTACATCTTCACCGCACTGAGATGAAGAGCAATCAGTGGATCGAAGTTCAAAATAGATTTATTATCAAAATACGTATATGTCACGATGTACTAGCCTGAGATTCATTTTCTTACAGGCATTCGCAGTAGATATAAACAAATCAGTGAAAACTACACACCTCACAAGCAAAGACGGTAGAACAACCGTGTAGAAGACAAACTGTGCAAATAAAAAAGAAAACATAATAAGAAATTAATAAATAAATAATAAACATTTTGAATATTATTTTGTAGAGTTGTAGAGTCCTTGAAAGTGAGTCCATAGGTGCGTTCATTGTTAGTTCAAGAGGCTGATGGTTGAGGGCTAATACCTGATAGTGTGGGCCAAAAGTTTCCTGTACCTCCTGCCCAATGGCTGCAATGAGAAGAGAGCATATCTTTAGGATTCCATTCCCACCACAAATGCTGTTCCTCCAGCAGTGTGTTTGTTGTTCTAGATTCCAGCATCAGCTGTCTCTTGTGTCTCTAACTTGTTTTTCTTCTTTTGCAAAAGCTCCAGAACCCAAAATGTTAAATGTTAACTTCCACAAATTCTGCCTGACCTGCTGAGTGCTCATTCCATCTTAATTCCATGCTCAGTCCCTTCCCACCTACATCCATGCTCTCGATTTCTTCAATCACTTTCAATTCCTGGTCACCTTATTTTCATAGTGGATGTCCCGTCCCTATACACTTGTACCCCCATCAGGAAGATCTTAAAATCTCACCACTTTCGAACCAGTTCCCCTCCACCACCACCTTCCTCCATCTGGTGGAACTCTTCCTCACCCTCAACAATTCCTCTTTTAGTTTCACCCACTTTCTCCAGCCTTGTGGGAACTCACATAGGCCCTAGCTGTGCCTGCCATTTCATTGGCTATGTGGAACAGCCTATGTTCCAAGCCTACCCTGGTAACACTTCCCAAATTTTCCTCTGCTATATTGACAATTACATTAATGCTGCTTCATGTACACATGCCAAATTTGTTATTTTCATCAACTTTGCCTCAGTCTTCCACTCTGCCCTCAAATTTACTTGGTCCTTCCCAGACACTTCTCTCCCCTTTCTGTGGTGAAAAAGGCACATCAATGCCTCTTTCACCTCAGATGGTTGAAGAAGTTTGGTGTGGGCCCCCCAAATTTAAGAACTTTCTACAGGGGCACAATTGAGAGCATCTGACTGGCTGCATCACTGCCTGGTATGGGAACTGTACTTCCCCCAATCGCAGGTCTCTGCAGAGAGTGGTGCGGGCAGCCCAATGTAACTGTAGATGTGAACTTCACACTATTCAGAACATTTACAGAGACAGGTGTGTAAAAAGGGCCCGAAGGATCACTGGAGACCTGAGTCACCCCAACCACAAACTGTTCCAGCTGCTACCATCCAGGAAGTGGTATCACAGCATAAAAGCCAGGACCAACAGGCTCTGGGACAGGTTACTCCACCAGGCCATCAGACTGATTAACTCATACAGACGCAACTGTATTTCTATGTTATATTGACTGTCCTATTGTATATACCATTTATTACAAATTACCATAAATTGCACATTGCACATTCAGATGGAGTCATGACGTGAAGATTTTTACTCCTCATGTATATGAAGGATGTAAGTAATAAAATCAATTCAATTCAAGAAAGACTGTCTCCTGAAATCTTTTATGAATCCGCTGACTTTCTCAGCTATCACGACGATCCCTCTTCCTTCCCAGCCACTCGTAAAAAATCCTATTCCCTTTCCTCATCCCCTTCATTTTCGCCACATCTGTTTCCAGAACGAAGCTTTCCATTCCAAACATCTGACATGTCCCTCTTTCAGAGAATGGGGTTTTCCCTCCCTCTGCCAACGATGCTGCCCTCATCCACATCTCCTCCATTTCCCAGACATCTGACCCCAGCCCACCTTCCTGACGCTTTAACAAAGTTTGGAGTAAATTTATTATCAAAGCACATATGTAATGGGCAACAGATGACATATATTTTTCATAACAGAAACTCTTCTATATATTTCACAAACACCATTATTGAGTTGTTGTGTTCACTTTAAGAGACACTGCCTGATGTAATGACGTCAGTGTAAGACAACTGTTTTTGGCTTGTTTGTAATGGAAGAAGGGGGCTGTGGTTTTTGCTAAGTATATAAAATGACTCTCGCAGCTTTTATTCACAAAATCCTACACGTACGAGACCATATACTACCCTGAGATTCATTTTCTTGCAGGCATTCACAGTAGAACTAAGAAATACAATAGAATGAAAAACTACTCACACAGGTTGACAAACATCCAATGTGCAAAACAAGACAGACTGAGCAAATACAAAAAAAAAGGTAATAGGTTAATAGTCGGGAGAATATGAGTTGTAGAGTCCTTGAAAGTGAGTCTATAGGTTGTGGAATCAGTTCAGTGCTGAAGCAACTAGAGTTATCCATGCCATCAGGAGTCCGATAGGTGAAGTTTCCTGAACCTGATGGTGTGGGACCCAAGGCTCTTGTACCTCCTGCCCAATGGTAGCAGCGAGAAGAGAGCGTAGCCTGGATGGCAGGATAGTTTCCCTTGTCATAGATGTTAAGGACTAACGTGTAAATGTTTAATGTTATATTTCAAGCCAACTGCATCCTTGTATCTCGAATTACCGGACGACTAACTTGAATGGAGAAACGCGTGGTGCTCCGCGCCCGTAGGGACACTGCAGCTGGAGGCTGCAGCGGGTTTGGTTGAAGAAGTGGTTAGTCCTCCTGGCCCGTGGCGGCGCGGTAACCGATAGAGATTTTGGTCTGGCCTCACGGCGGGTTTGACTGAAGAAGCAGTTGGTCCTCCCATCTGCAGGGGGCGCTATGACCAATACACACACGGCCAGGTCTGGCGGCGGCGGGTTTGGCTGGAGAAGCAGTTACTCCTCCCAGTTGGAGGGGGCGCTGTGACCGAAACGGACACGGCCCGGCCTGGCCTCACGGCGGCAGGTTCGGCGGCCTCGGACGGAAGGAGGGCGCCCGGTCCGGGTGTGAGGTGGTCCGGATCTGAGCGGAGGTCGGCGACGCAGGATGGGGGTCACCTGGTGAGGAGGCACTCGATTTGACGATAAGGGACAGTCACCGGCAGGACTCAGCTCGAGTCCTGGAATTGGTTGGGAGGAGAATGATTTTATTTTAAAATGCAGCATGGTAACAGGCCCGCGCCTCCCAATTAACCTACTAACCTGAACGTCTTGGCAATGTGGGAGGAAACTTGAGCCCACTCCCACATCGAGGCAGATAAATTGGGGACAATTAAGAGACCGATATAGGCACATGCTGTAAGATGGAGGGCTATGTTGCAGGGAAGAGTTAGATTTGATTTATTATAGCTGGATCCACCATCCAGACTGTGCTCTCTTACTACTGCATCAGGCAGGGGGTGCAGGATCCTCAGGTCCCACACCACCAGGTTCAGGAACCATCAGGCTCCTGGACCAGAAGGTATAACTTCACTCACCCAACTCTGAACTGAACACACTTTGGAGGATTCTACATCTCATGTACTCAATATTATTTATTTATTATTATTCTTTTGGTTGCTTGTCAGTCTTTGTGAGTAGTTTTTCATTGGTTCTATT
Source organism: Mobula birostris (assembly GCF_030028105.1). NCBI lineage: Eukaryota > Metazoa > Chordata > Chondrichthyes > Myliobatiformes > Myliobatidae > Mobula > Mobula birostris. The sequence goes on along the minus strand of NC_092383.1, from coordinate 90,707,302 downwards.
GTATTTCTTTGTTGTGCTGTGAATGCATGCAAGAAAATTAATGTCAGCATTGTATATGGTGGCATATATGTACTTTGTACTAGTTACAACTGAATTGAAGTTATGCAGAAGTTTTAGGCACACACATATATAACTAGGGTGCCTAAGATTTGCACATTAAAATTACCAAAGAACACTTAATACTATAGAGTAATACAAAGCTAAGTCCTCTTATTTTTGTTTCCCAACTACTCTCCTGTTTTAACTAATATACAGTACTGTGCAAACGTCTTAGGCACACTAGCTATAGGTAGGTGCTGAAGACCTTCACAAGTTACTGTAGTTAGCATAAAGAGTTAAAACCATGGAAGGTTGTTAGCTAACAGGTTGCAGAGATGTAAAGTACTTTATTGCAGATTATATCACTGTTTATCAAAGAATCCCACAATGAGGCAGATAAATTGGGACATTTAAGAAACCTTTAGATAGGTACATGAGTGATAGAAAATTGGAGGGCTGTGTGGGAGGATTGTGGTTAGATTGATCTTAGTTGGACCTGCCACCCAGGCCATGCTCCTTTCTCGATGCTGCCATCGGGCTGGAGGTACAGGAGCCTTAAGGAACAGTTATCAGGCAGATAACTTCACTCACCTCAACTCTGAACACAACCTATGGACTCACTTTCAAGATCTCTACATCTTGTGTTCTTGCTATCATTTACTTATGTTTGTATTGGAAGTTTGTCTTTTGTACAATGGTCACTTCTCAGTCTTTGTGTGCCTGTAAAATTCAAATATCTAACTTCTGAAGCTGTAAAATCATGAGGTTAGAGTTCATAATTGACGATGATAGATGAATGACTTTGGATACTGGTTTGACATTTTGTATTGACATAGAGTGTGGAACAGGCCCTTCTGGCCTTTTGAGCTGTGCCGACCAGCAACCCCCCAATTTAATCCAAACCTAATCAAGGGACAATTTACAGCGACCAATTATCTTACCAACCAGTACGTCTTTGGAATGTGGGAGGAAACGGAAGCTGTCATGGGAAGAACTTACAAGCAGTGGTGGGAATTTAATCTGGGTCACTGGTACTGTAAACTGTTGTGCTAACTACTATGTTACCGCCCCACCCTTTAAGTTTATAAAGAATGAGGCAGTGAAGTGTAAAGGTGAGTTTAGGGGAAGACATATGGTATGGTAAGGTAAACAAGAGGAGCTGAATGGTATGATACAAGACCAGGCAATAATCAATGAACTAGCCCCTTTCAGAAGTCAGCCACAAATCACCTATATCAGTTATCTCAAATCACATATTGGCCAGAAACACGTGAAAAGACTCTTGGCTTCTCTGAGAAGAATTGACTGGTTTGATGGGGGTAACTGGGAAATCCAGGGGCTAATTGACCACAAACTCAATACATTCCACCCTGTCTCAAGAAAGAGGAGGGATAGCAGCTTTCTTGCTGAAGTCGAGGGTCTGGCAGAGAACCTGTGAGCTGAAGAGGAGGTGGTGAGTAGAATGTGTACAACTTGCTGACTGTCACATTGTGCGAGGGTTCTTCAACACTCAATGTCACCTACAAACATCCAAAGCCCATCCCACCCAGAATCAACACTGGCATCAGATTTATCATCACTGTCTTACAGGACCTGTAATTTGTTTATTTGCGGAAGCAATAGAGCCAAAGACATTAAATTACTGTAAGTCACAAAAAATAGATACTGCATAACAAAGGAATAATAGGTTCATGGACTATTTAGAAATCTGATGGCGGAAGGGAAGAAGCTGTTCCTGAAATGTTGAGTGTCGGTCTTCAGTCTCCCATACCACCTCCCTGTTGGTAGGAATGATAAGACGGCATGTCCTGGGTGGTGAGGGCCCTTCATAAGGGATGCCACCTTCCGGAGATGACTTCTCTTAAAAATGGCGTTGATGGTGGGGAGGTTTGTGCTCATGATGGGGCTGGCTGAGTACAACCTCAGCCTGTGTATAAGATGATGAGAGGTGACCTGATAGAGGTGTATAAGATGATGAGAGGCATTGATCGTGTGGATAGTCAGAGGCTTTTTCCCAGGGCTGAAAAGGCTAACACGAGAGGGCACAGTTTTAAGGTGCTTGGAAGTAGGTACAGAGTTGATGTCACGGGTAAGTTTTTTACGCAGAGAGTGGTGAGTGCGTGAAATGGGCTGCTGGCGACAGTGGTGGAGGCAGATACGATAGTGTCTTTTAAGAGACTCCTGGATAGGTACATCGAGCTTAGAAAAATAGAGGGCTACGGGTTACCTTAGGTAATTTCTAAGTAAATACATGTTTGGCACAGCATTGTGGGCCGAAGGGCCTGTATTGTGCTGTAGGTTTTCTGTGGTTCTGTGTGACCCTCTGCAGCTTCTTACATTGGAGGTGAAGGGTGAGGGCAGTTCCCTTCAGGAAGTTGAACTCCACATCCATGACTCTGGTTTGGTTTTGCTAATTTGCTGATTCTCTTTCTCAGTGTTTCTCAGATCCCCGCAGTTGAGGGGAAGAGCGTCCAGCAAGCGGTGGAGATGCTCACGAAGAAGTTGGAAATGCTGGGTGCTGTGAAGCAGGGCACATTTTGTGTGGACTGTGAAACTTATCATGCAGGACCGACTGTGACCATCCCAGGTAACTATCGAGGAATAGCAGTGGGTAGAATAAAAAAAGATGCTGGAAGTTATCGAGTTTGGCTGTATCTATGGAAAGAGCAATAGAGCTAGCGTTTCAAGTGAAAACTAAATGACGATAAGATGTGGGTGCAGTATTAGGCCATTCAGCCCATTGAGTCCATTCTGTCATTTTGCTGAGGCTGAAATTGTTTCAACCCTATTTGGGGGAGAAGAGAATGTCCAGGGTTAATTATAGTGGCTGCTTTACCGAAGAAGCGAGGTGAAGATAGAGTCCATGTAGGGGAGGCTGGATTCTCTGATGTGCTGAGCTGTGCCCACAACTCTGGGCTGAGAGGTTGCTGTACCAAGCTGTGAGACTTCCAGACAGGATGCTTTCTATGGTGCATCGATAAAAGTTCATGAGGATCAAAGGGGTCATGCCAAGTTTCTTTAGTCTCCTGTTAATGTGTGATGTTTACAGAGTTGAAGGATAAAACAAAAGAATAATTTTGACCTTGCCGCCCTGATCTCAAGCAAACTAGAGGAGACCGGGAGCTGGGCCAGGGTTTGGATATGTTTTCTTTTCCACCCTATTCTGCAAATGATGTGGTCAATGGCAGCTGTTCAGCGATACCAAATTGGGAGTATTTATAAAGTCAGTGAAGTTTCGGTCACTTAGATTATAAAACATCCAACTCACACACTGGCTGAATCAGCTGAGTGGCCTCGTAGCAGCAGTACAGCGCAAGGCATACAAAATTACTGCCAGTCGCAATAACAAATAAATAGAGGAATAGTGAGAGAGTGTTCACGGACCGTTCAGAAATCCGATAGCAGTGGGGAAGAAGCTGCTCCTTGAGTGTGTACCTCCTCCTCCTGATGGTAGGAATCACTTTTGACTATGGACTCACTTTTAAGGACTGCAACTTGTGTTCTTGATATTTATTGCTTATTTATTACTATTATTTCTTTCTTTTTATATTTGCACATTTTTTTTTGTACACTGGTTCGTCTATCTCTGTCGTGTGGTTTTTCATTGGTTCTGTTGTGTTTCTTTTTATTTACTGTGAATGCCCACAAGAAAGTGAATCTCAGGGTAGTATAAGCTAACATTCGAGTACTTTGATAGTAAACTTACTTTGAATTTTGAATATACCTTCTGATGTTGGTGATGAGAATCATGTTACAGATCCTGGAACTTTATTTGAATTTATGTATCAAAGTTCAAAGTAAATTTATTATCAAAGTGCAAATGTATCACCAAATGAGATTCATTTTCTTGCAAACGTATACAGGAAAAAAAAGACATTTATTTTAAAAACTGTACATAAAGGCTGACAAACAACCAATGTGCAAAAAAGACATACTATGTAAATGAAAAATAAATAATACTGAGAACATGAGTAGAGTCCTTGAAAATGAGTCTGTAGGTTGTGAAATCTGAGAGTTGAGGTGAGTGAAGTTTTTTCACACCAGTTCAGGAACTTGATTGTAAGGCAGAGGTTCACACCCTTTTTTATGCCATGGACCAATACATTAAACAAGGAGTTCATGGACCGCAGATTGGGAATCCCTGTAGCAAGGTAATAACTGTTCTTGAACCTGGAGGTATGGAACCTAAGGCTTCCTGCCTAATGGTAGTAACCAGAAGAGAGCATGGCCTGGATGGTGGGGTCCTTGATGATGGGTTCTGCTTTCTTGTGGCAGTGCTCCATGTAAAGGTGCTCAGGGGTGGAGAGCTTGTGATGGGCTGTATCCACAGTCCTTTCTATTCCTGGGCTTAAGTGTTTCAACCTGTGATGCATGCAACCAGTTGGAATACTCAAAATTCATATTATTGTGTAAATTTAACACACTTTTGTACGGTGATAGCAATTGCTTGTTGCAATGTTAAGAGTTATTTAAAAAGCTAATGGACTCTTTATTTCAGGGAGTTAAATACAATAGGATATCAGTTGTGTAACAGGATTACAAAGCTTTCATTAGCCTTTACATACAGTGTTGAGAATGGTGTTCATTTGGGGGGTATTGTATTTTGGAATGGGTAATCTTACTGTCAGAATGGATGCATTGCAGATTCCAACACTTTAAGGATTAAATTAGGAGCATGTTGCATAGACAGGCCTGAATTCTCTTTACTATATAGGATTAAGAGATGACCTAATTTAAGTGCTTAAGATGATTAAGAGATATAATGGTGAGATAGAGAGGAGCTGTCCCCTCTGATAAGAGGATTGTAGAATGTGGTGCCCAAACAGTAAAATTAGAACCCGCCATTTATAGTTAGTTTCTTCACACACAAAATCTGGCACTTTCTTTCTCAATAAGTGGAGACAGGAAGGTAGTGTAGTGGTAGTGGTTAGCACAACACTTTATAGTACCAGCAACCTGGGTTCAATTCCCACCGCTGTCTGTTAGGAGCTGGTACGTTTCTCCCCGTGACTGCGTGGGTTTCGTCCAGGTACTCTGGTTTCCTCCCACAGTCCAAACATGTACCAGTTGGTAGGTTAATTGGTCATTGTAACTTGTCCTGTGGTTGGGCTACCATTAAATCAGGGGATTGCTGGGCAGTGCAGCTCGTAAGGTCGGAAGGGCCTGTTCTATACTGTGTCAGGATAAAATAAAACTGCGAGTGACTGCTTTTATGCATATCCAAGATGGATAGATAATTATCATAAATAAATCAGCTGCAACCTCATTGCATCCAGCTGAATGACGGGAAGGCTTGTGTAACTCCTGTTTCAGTGTTCCAACTAGGGTCACTGAAATTGCCTCAAATGTCCCCATCCTGGAGAGAGAGAATATGCCTGCTCCTGTCCTGAAATAGTATACATGTGTGTGCCATATGTGAAGCTACACACTGCTCACTATTGCATGTCCTAGGAGGTGACTTGTTAAAGCAAGGCTTTGATCTTCCCTCTAGGTGGTAGAATTCTCTTCCTGTTTGGACATTTTGCTCTTTGTCCTTTGAAGTCTGATTCACCAATACTTAGTCACATCTTAAATATATGTTTACTGAAGTATTCTGCAGAAGAATTCTCCTGTTGTGTATTTTTGTCTTATCTAAGTTTCCAGTTCACTGCATCCTCTCACCCTTCAATACAAGTGAAGTTCAGCCAGAAATCATAGTAGGGAGAAATGTCAGCATTTGGCCAGAGTTCCTGAGCAGAACGGGGGAATTATCCTGATGTTTTTGACTTATTCAATGGAAAATGTGCAGTGGGACACTGCGTCACTTGGTGTGATATAACTGGAGAGCTGATAGAATGTTGAAATGCGCATACAAAGAATGACCATCTGGTCGAGGTACCAGCGGTGATCATTTCTAATGGAACCTGAAGCCAGCTTGAACATATGCCTTCAAAGGAGACTAAGTGGGTCAATAAATATCTGATGACAGTGCCCCGCTACGCGAAGACTCAGATTCTGTGTGTGCAATGGTGGGCAATTTACTGCGTCTTTGTTAGAAGCGGTGGCTGGATTGAATGTGACCTCTATGGGGTTGAAAGTACAAAGAGGGTTTAACCCTTCGTGCATCCTGCGACCATTCCTTCTAATGAGATCCATCTTCCTGTCCTCAGCCCCTCAGCACCCTTCATCCCCCTGACCCCCCCATGCACTGCCACTTTATGTTTACAGTCCACATCTCATACCTGCACTGGCGTAGTCACTAACCTACTATTTCTTCAATTCAGTTCAAGTTTTAATTGTCATTCAGCCATACATGAATACTCATGTAGCCAAACGAGGCATCATTACTCTGGGGCCAAGATACAAAACTCAGTACTAACAGTCACACACAGCACAAGGCACACATAGCAAGTACAAAATAGCAAGCATATTAAGGTATCAGTAAGATACAGCCACGCGATGGACAAGGCCATCGATGCCACAGAAATCTGCAGTTGACCACAACAGAGCTTTGCTTCTGCCAAACGAACACTGGGGGGGTGCAGCATCAATTCCACTCTGGATGAGGCGCCACGCTGCCCCAGTGGAGCACATTGGCTCCGATGCCTCTCTCCTGGCAGCTTTATAAACCTAAAGCCTCACTTTATGTACATACATTCAGTCCATATAAGCTAATCTATGTATATATGGCCACAAAACAGTTACTGTACGTTATGTTTTATAGGATTGCTTTTATATTTATATATTTTTTTTATCCTTATTGTGTCTTTCTTTTTATGCTGTATCTGATCTGGAATAACAATCTCTCTGTTTCTCATCTGAAAGATTAAGGTGCATGGGATCGATGGTGAATTGGCTCTTTGGATTCAGAACTGGCTTGCCTATAGAAGACAGGGTGGTTGTCAAAGGGATTTATTCTAGATGGAGGTCTGTGAATAGTGGTGTTCTGTAGGGATCTGTACTGGGATTCCTTCCTGCTTATGATATATGTAAACCTGTATGAAAATGTAGATGGTATGTTAGTAGGTTTGCAGATGATACAACGATTGGTGGTGTTGTGGATAGCATAGAAGACTGGCAAAGAATACAGCAGAGTATAGATCAGTTGCAGATAGGTGGTAGAAATGGCAGATGGAGTTTAACCCAACCAAATATGAAGTGTTGCACCTGGGTAGGTAAAATGTAAAGAGACGGTCCACTGTTATGGAAAAGATGTTAATGAGCAGTGGGACATTGCAGTCCAAGTTCATAACTCGCTGGAAGTGGCTACAGAGGTTGATAGAATGGTTAGGAGGGAAATATGGCATGCTTGTCCTTATTAGTCACGACACTGAGTTCGAGAGTCAAAGTTACGTTACGGCTTTTTAAAGCTCTAGTTAGGCCACATCTGGAGTACCAGCCTTCTCCTTCCCACCCTCCCCCCACCTTCTTTACAGGGCCTCTGCCCCTTCCCTCTTCAGTCCTGACGAAGGGTTCCGGCCCGAAACGTTGACTGATCATTTCCACAGATGCTGTCCAACCTGCTGAGTTCCTCCAGCGTGTTGTGAGTGATACTTTTATTTTACTTGTGCACAAGGACAACAGCATGGCCTCTGTCACCATACTGTTGTGAAGCCAGCATAGACAACTGCTATTTCTATACAGAATTATCTTTATCAGTTACGGATATTGGCCATTTGGTAAATTATGTATGTTTGAATTCCTTACTTGCAAGATCAATTGCCATTTACAATAAAGGTGTTAAAAGTCAATCAAAGCTTCAAGCTGACAACCAACGATATTTTGAAGTTAGTAAAGCAATTATCCTTTAGTTGTGAGGTGTAATTTACATCCTTCTGTTGTCCTTATCTCATCTGCCTCTGCCCCACTGTGTAAAGTGTGTTAAGGGAAGCTATGTTCTTCTAGGTTCATTACACAGTGCCACAGTCATTCCCACCTGTCTGTCTGCAATGAGCAAGGTTGGCTCCGGCAGTTTCACTTCAAAGCTCTTCCTTGTCTGGGTTTGACTACACACCGCTGGCTCGACTTGCCTGGATGTTGTCCTTAACCCTTGCCTAACTGCAGGTTCCACAGGCAAAACGTGGGCTGAAGGGCTTGTTCCTCAGTTGCACTGTTCTATACACTCGTGCTGAAGAACGACAATAAACAATATTGAATCTATCTTTCATCAGGGCAGCCTGCGAAGTTCATGTACGTTATGCACAACACTGAGTATCCTCTTAGCTGCTTTGCACTTTTTGAAAACGGGCCTTACCTGGTTGCCGACACAAACTTCGACACGCTCATGGTCAAGCTGAAGGGGTTTTTCCAGAATGCCAAGAGTAACAAGATTGAAAGCCGAGGGCCTCGCTATCAGTATGGTGACTTTCTGATAAAGGTTGGGACAGTTACCATGGGACCCAGTGTCCGTGGCATAACTGTTGAGGTAAATCCATTAAATCATCTCTATTTAGGTTACTGATGATTATGCTGTATTCCTTTTTAGATATTTGTGACACTGTTTCTAATTAAAATCAGAATCAGGTTTAAACAGAAATCAGTATTTCTGTTTTTTGTACTTTTTTAATCTATTCAATATACGTGTACTATAATTGATTTACTTATTATTTTTATTTCATTTATTATTATTTTATCTATATCATGTATTGCATTGAACTGCTGCTTCTAAATTAACAAATTTCATGTCACATGCCAGTGATGATAAACCTGATTCTGAAGTGGATAGTACTATTTTATTGGCTGAATTTTCATGAACTGTTTGCATACATCTTAAACAATAGCAGTGGACAATGGCAACATCATTGACAGCTTGAAGAGACAAATTCTGACCATGTAAAACTACTTGCTTGCAGATATAATCTATTAATACCACCTTTATGTCTCACAATAATGTGAATGCGTTGCATTTAGATTTAAACTGCCTGAGTTTGAAATGATTTGCTGAGAATGGGTCAAAAGCAATCAATAAACTGAAATGTACAAATGTACAAACTTAATATTACCGGCCTATGCTAAAAAATTTCTTGTCTTTGCATTAGTTATACAGTGCAATACATAATAATAGAGAAAAAACCTGTAAATTACAGTACTTATATATAAAATACTTAAATAGGTAGTGAAAATAGAAATTTAAAAAAGTAGTTAAGTAGTGTTCATGGGTTCAGTGGCCATTCAGAAATCGCATGCTAGGGGGGAGGAAGCTGTTCCTGACTTGTTGAGTATGTGTCTTTAGCCTCCTGTACCTCCTCCCTGATGGTGGCAATGAGAACAAGGCATATCCTGGGTGATGGGGGTCCTTAACAATGGATATCGCATTTGGCGAGGCTAGTGCCCATGATGGAGCTGACTAAGTTCACAGCTCACTGCAGTTTATTTTGATCCTGTGTAGTACCCCCCTCCCCCACCATACTAGACAGTGATGCAGCCAGTTAGAATGCTTTCCGTGGTATATCTGTAGAAATCTATGAGTGTCTTTGGTGACATACCAAACCTCCTCAAACTCCCAATAAAATATAGTCTTACTTCAGTGGTTGGTAAGTTGATGGAGAAGATCCTGAGAGGCAGGATTTATGAACATTTGGAGAGGCATAATATGATTAGGAATAGTCAGCATGGCTTTGTCAAAGGCAGGTTGTGCCTTATGAACCGGATTGAATTTTTTGAGGTTGTGACTAAACACATTGATGAAAGTAGAGCAATAGATGTAGTGAAAATGGATTTCAGCAAGGCATTTGATAAGGTACCCCAAGCAAGGCTTATTGAGAAAGTAAGGAGGTATGGGATCCAAGGGGACCTTGCTTTGTGGATCCAGAATTGGCTTGCCCACAGAAGGCAAAGAGTGGTTGTAGACAGGTCATATTCTGCATGGAGGTTGGTGGCCAGTGGTGTGGCTCATCCATCTGTTCTAGGACCCCTACTCTTCGTGATTTTTATAAATGACCTGAATGAGGAAGTGGAGAGATGGGTTAGTAAATTTGCTGATGACACAAAGATTGGGAGTGTTGTGGATATTGTGCAGGGCTGTCAGAGGTTACAGCGGGACATTGATAGGATGCAAAACTGGGCTGAGAAGTGGCAGTTGGAGTTCAACCCAGATAAGTGTGAGGTGGTTCATTTTGATAGGTCAAATATGATGGCAAAATGTAGTATTAATGGTAAGACTCTTAGCAGTGTGGAGGATCAGAGGGTTCTTAGGGTCTGAGTCCATAGGACACTTAAAGCTGCTTCACAGGTTGACTGTATGGTTAAGAAGGCATACGGTGCATTGGTCTTTGTCAACCATAGAATTGAGTTCAAGAGCCGAGAGATAATGTTACAGCTTTATAGGACCCTGGTCAGACCCCACTTGGAGTACTGTGCTCAGTTCTGGTCACCTCATTACAGGAAGGATGTGGAAACTATAGAAAGGGTGCAGAGGAGATTTACAAGGATGTTGCCTGGATTGGGGAGCATGCCTTATGAGAATAGCTTGAGTGAACTTGGCCTTTTCTCCTTGGAGTGACGGAGGATGAGAGGTGACCTGATAGAGGTGTATAAGATGATGAGAGGCATTGATCGTGTAGATAGTCAGAGGCTTTTTCCCAGGGCTGAAATGACTAACATGAGAGGGCACAGTTTTAAGGTGCTTGGAAGTAGGTACAGAGGAGATGTCAGGTAGGTTTTTTACGCAGAGAGTGGTGAGTGCATGGAATGGGCTGCTGGCGACGGTGGTGGAGGCGGATACAATCGGGTCTTTTAAGAGACTCCTGGATAGGTACATGGAGCTTAGAAAAATAGAGAGCTATGGGTAACCCGAGGTCATTTCTAAAGTGAGTACAGTACATGTTCGGCACAGCATTGTGGGCCGAAGGGCCTGTATTGTGCTGTAGATTTTTTGTGTTTCTGCTCCCCCTGAGGACTGGTGTGTGTTCCCTCGTCTTATTCTTCGTGAAGTTCACAATTAGTTCATTGGGTTCTTTATAATATTTATACTTTGGAAAAGTAGAGTCTGTTTTATCATTCCACAACTGGTAGATTGGTCCAATCAAAGCTAAAAACTGCTTGGTGCAAATATCAAAGTTGACTGGTACATTTAGCATCCTCACTAAATTGCACTGTTGTCTGTTGATTAAATCGTCACCCAGCAAATTGAATTTATACAGTTAGTTTAGCCCATCACCCCTACAGGGGTATGGGCCAGTGACAGCAGCTGGTCAGAGTCTCTGTCCCGGGCCAGTCTGGTGCTGGTCCAGGTTGATAGAAGGTTGATTAGCCCTGTGTCTTCCATGGACTAGAGGCTTTCATCACATGGTTTTGTACATCTTCTAGGTGAAGATCTTCCCTTTCCCAGGGATGAGGTCTTTGGAGTTTCTGTTGGTGTTTCTACAGCACCAAGTTTTTACAGGCAGTTGCTAGCCTCATGTCCATTCCTCCTCCTTTCACAGCCGAGGCTGGGATCATCCATGGCAGAGTTGAATCTATCCAGTTATCTGCAAACCAGTGTATTAACACACTCTGCTGAAGAGAAACAATTCCTCTCTTTCTGTCAGTTGTCTTGGGACTTTCAAATAATACACACCAAGTACAAGCAGATTTTATTCTATTAAAAGTTGGAGAAAAACTGTACCAAAAATGTGTAATTAATTTCAAAAACATGCGAAAGGAGGAAAGAATTGTAAAAAGATTAGGTCAAATGCTTGAATCAAGATCATAGAGCACCAAAGCACAATACAGGCTCTCCAACCTGCAATATTATGCCAACCTGTTAACCTACCCTGAGATCAAACTAAAGAATGTGTAATTAATCTCTTCCCTTCTACATAGCCCTACATTTTTCTAACATCCATCTGTCTATATAAGAGTTTCTTAAATGCCGCTAACATATCTTCCTTTACCACCACCCTGGACAAGGTGTTCCACGCACTCACCACTCTGTGTGTTAAAAAAAAAAGCACGAACAAACCTACATCTGACATCCTCCAATAACCTTAAAATTATGTCCCCTTGTAGTAGCCATTTCTTCCCTGGGGGAGAAAAGTCTCTGGCTATCTGCACCTATCCATACACGTACTTGTGTGTATAGAACATAGAACAGTACAGACCCTTCGGCTCACAATGTTGTGCTGACCCTTAAACCCTGCCTCCCATATAACCCCCCCACCTTAAATTCCTCCATATACCTGTCTAGTAGTCTCTTAAACTTCACTATCTGTCTGCACCACTGACTCAGGCAGTGCATTCCACGCACCAACCACTTGCTGAGTAAAAAAACCTTCCTCTAACATCCCCCTTGAACTTCCCACCCCTTACCTTAAAGCTACGTGGTCTTGTATTGAGCAGTGGTGCCCTGGGGAAGAGGCGCTGGCTGTGCACTCTATCTATTCCTCTTAATATGATCTTGACTTTGTGAAATTCTTTGAGACATCAAGAAGGATGCTGTATAAATCTAACAGGTACCTTTTAGTAATGATGAAGAACCTGCACTGTAAGTATAATTTGCAGTTAAGTAAATGGGATTTTTTTTTATCATTCCAGGTAGAGTACTGTCCCTGCATAGTGTCAAGTGACTGCTGGAATCTCATGATGGAATTCATGCAGAGTTTCATGGGAAACCATACCCCTGGAATCCCGTCTGTATTCTCGACAAAGCACGATGGCATTTATACACCCACGGACACAGCCGTTCAGTACATGGAGCTGTTCAATAAAATTCGGAAACAGCAGCAGGCTCCTGTATCAGGAATGAGATAGGCTGCTTTGCACTGACAAATCTAAACTACATCTTCATTGAATCTGATAAGTTAATCCTTTCAATGAGGAGCATTTGGTATCACTCAAGATACCACAACAATTTTGCAATGCTTTTCTTCTTGTGAGAAGAATGGGGCAAAATAGTTTATTTCCTTCCATCTCTGCTGGTAGGTAGCCTCGCACCTGGTTTCCAATGGCCAGAAGTTTTCTGCAATGTTGACCCTTATTTCTTCTTAATTCTCCTCTACGCACACTGACTAGCCTGCCTGTGAAATAAATAGAGCAGCATTGCTCAATTAAAAGTAGCCATGGCGTGACATGAAGAAGCCAGTGACCAGTGACATGAGCTTACAGCACTACTTTCTCCAATTCAGCTCTACCAGGAAGGCTGGATGGAGTCACTCGCTCACAGGGTCGCAGACAAGAAGTGGGCTTGATTCATCATCCTAATTAATTAAATTCAGGGATCGTTTTTACATTGGCTAATTCAGAAATCTTGTCTAGCTGTGGACGGTGTGTGAAATGGTGATGCTAAATAGCAGAGAAGGCTGAAAATAGTGGGGAAAGCCTCTTAACTGAATAACTCTGAGAAGAAAAATGTTGGAGACGCTGGAATTAAAACAAAGTGTTGGAACTGTTGAGTGACAGGAGAGCATTTAGGTGGTTTGATGCATCATTGAAGAGAGTTCTTTGAAACGTACTGAGCTTAAATGTTAACGCTCTTTTGATGCTATCTCATCTGACAATTTTCTGTTTTTATAACAACATAATTTTTCGCCTTCTGTGCAGATACATAGTTATTTTTAGTAAATTATCTATAAAGCAGGGTTGAATAGCCTTTACTAGGGAGTTTTTTTTTACATCGGTGGACTGATTGACTCTAACCACCTAGGGGGAGTTACTTTTTAAGATTTTACATGAAAATACTTCCTGGTTCAGTAATGCCGCCACCCTATGTGTGCCAGTGCTCGATATTTTAGAAAACACTCAAATGTAGCCTGTGCTCCCATTGCTCGTCTCAGTGAAGTGACTCCTGATTAGATTACAGATATCAGTGGACAGCACAGTTAGTGGAATTTCTGCATCAGAGGTACAGTGACCCAGGTTCAGTCCTGACTACTGCTGTCTCTGTGGAGTTTCCATGTTCTCCCTGTGGCCATGAAGGTTTTCTCTGGGTGCTCAGGTTCCCTGCAAAGTCCCAAAGGCGTGCAGGTTAATTACGGAATTACCCTTAGTGTGTGAGTAGCCGAACCTGGGGCATGGTGAGGCAACCTGATGGGAATGTGGGGAGAAGAAGTTACAGAGATAACTAGCAGGTGATGGGATTGCTCTGAGCTACTATGGACTCATCGGGCCAAATGGTTGCCTCCTACCTCGTAAGGAAATATCGAACATGTTGCCTCTTTTGACCAAACACCTTGCCGAGGCATGTTCAGCAGCATTCTATGGAAGTGTCACCTGTATAAGACAGTAAGTGGAGCCAAAGGTGTGACTTTATTTTACATATATTTTGGATTTTTTTTGTTGGATCTGACCAATTAATTTTTTTTTAATTAAAGAATTTGATGGTTTCGTATTTTACTAGAGTGGCTGAAAATTGAAATTTTTTCTGATGGGAATAATGATGAAATTTAATCTATGTGCTTTAAATTCAATACAACTTTTCCTGTTAAGTGATTCAAAGCCTGATGGATTTGTGTAGCATTAATAGTTTGTATGAGGTTTTGAAAAAGAGTAAAGATTTAAGATTAGTTTTATTTGTTAATGTACATCGAAATATACGGCGAAATGTGTCATTTGCATCAATGGCCAACTCAAGCTAAGGATGTGCTGGGGGCAGACCACTAGTAGCGCTACGCTTCCAGCACCAATGTAGCATGCCCCTGACTCACTAACCCTAACAGTGTGCCTAGAATGTGGGAGGAAACCGGAGCACCTCGAGGAAACCCATGCAGTCATGGGGAGAACGTACAAACTCCTTATGGGTAGCAGCAGGAATGGAACCCTGATCTGTGATTGCTGGCACTGTAAAGTGATGCGCTAACCGCCACGCTATCGTGCTGCCCGTAGAGTATTGTGTCTGAGGGTAAGGTAATTATAATGTATAGAAAGAGCTTGTGCCATCTCAAATTTAAGTGATTCAAATATCCTGTAAGACTTGAGCATAAAGTTTACTGTGTGCCCTAACCCAGAGGTTTCTTGCTAGTTTTGTGCTAAGGAGTGCTGAGGTAGAATTAGAACATAGAACGTAAAACACTGTAGCATAATACAGGCCCTTCGGTCCACAATGCTGTGCCAACCTTTTAATCTACTGGAGGATGAAGCTAACCCTTCCCTCCCACATAGCCACCATTTTACAGTAGAGCATAGACAGTATAGTACAGGCCCCTCAGTCTACGATGCTGTGCTGACCTTTTAAAGTATTCCAAGATCAATCTTACCCTTCCCGCCCCACTAACCCTCCATTTTTCTATCGTCCGTGTGCCTCCCTGAGGGTTTCTTCAATGTTGCCTATGTACCTGTCCCATTGTGGAATGTGGGAAAATGCTCCGATTTCATCCCGTATTCTAAAAGCGTACGGGTTAGTAGATTAATTGGATACATGGTAATTGGTAGGCACAGGCTAAATCTCTTAAATATCCCTAATATATCTGCCTCTATCATCACCCCTGACAACACATTCCACACACCTATCTCTGACATTCCTTCCTATACTTTTCTCCAATCACCTTAAAATTGTGCTCCCTTGTCTTAGCATTTCCACCCTGGGAAAACACTTTACACTGCTGGTGTTTAGGGCAGCAATGAAGATTCTCCTTCTCTGTCTGTCCTTGGCCACCATCTCTGTTATGGTTCAGGGTCCTTATTTCTACCTCTATGGTAGTTGTCTTTGGTCTCCCATGTTTCCTCCACCCTTCAGAGGGTCCAATGAGGTGCTGTCTTAATGGTGGAGTTGGCCTATCTTCTCATCACGTGTCCAATCCAAACAATGTTTCCTCCTGATGATTGTGGCCATGTCCTCTTGATGGCACTGAAGGAGCCTGGGAAAACAGCACTGGCTATAGGCTGTTATCAATGACTTATCATCCAGTTGTTAGATTTATTAAGTACTGCTGGGTTTCACATCATTTATTTGCGTTGTAATGGTAAGATTGATTTACCTAATCAAACGAATGGATAACACAGCTGGCCTGCAGAAATCTCTGGGTGTGCTGGGGATTTGCAATGAAGACTAAATGCTCAATCCTTCCGGTTACATGGAGAAAACGGCTCTGCTGAAGGGTGCACATTTGAAACTTCAGGAACCTTATCTTCTTTTATTATCACTTGCACAATGATGTTCTTCAATCAAGGGAGTTGGCGAAATATGACTGGGTTACCAAAGTCAAAGTAAGTGTGTTGTCAAAAGTGCGTGCAACTGTATTTCACCATTTACCAATTTGAGATTCATTTGCACTTATATACAGGTGACCCGGATTTAATTCCCACCACTGTCTGTAAGGAATTGTTCTGTCTCCCTGTGACTGGATTTTCTCGGGATACTCCTTTCACAGTCCAAAGACGTACTGGTGGGTAGGTTAATTGGTCATTGTAAATTGTCTTGTGATAAATCGTTGGGGATTTAATCCTAAATGTGTTGCCACAGGTGGCTGTGTATTGTATTGATGTAGTAATAAGATAAAATATTATGAGTTGTAGAGTTCCTGAAAATGAGTCTGTAGGTTGTGGAATCATTTCGGAGTTGAGGCCAGTGGAGTTATCCACGCCGAGGTGATAACAGTTGATGAACCTGGTTGGGTGGGACCTAAGGCTTCTGTACTTCCTCCCAATGGTAGTAGCAAGAAGAGAACAGGATGGGTGATCCAAAGCTTTGATCGAAGATGAGCATTAAGAATGGCCTTGCAGCTGAAAGAACTCGGGATTCAATGAAGTAGTAAGCACTGAGAGCACAATTGCCAACAGTGTATTGCAGAAATGAGTGTGTGAGAGCAGTGGGCTTGTCTAGGAGCACGAAAGAAATCTGGTTCACTCCCCTCAACTGAATTGATTCCACAATCTACAGACTCGTTTTCAAGCACTCTATGATGTATCTCAGTATTATTTTTTTTTAATTTGCACGCTTTAGGCAGGAAGAGGGGAAGGGAGCTAAAGCACCAGGGAGACATTCTGTAATGATAAGTAAACCAACTGTTTGGATCAAATGACCTTGCCTAGTGTCTCAGGGATGGGTGAGTCTGCACCTGTGCCACTCCCCGCTCCGGCATTCCTTCTCTGCCACCTGTCCTACACCATCCCGCTGCGCTCCACCCTCGCCATTCCCAACATACTTTGCTCCCGTCAGGTTTACAAACTCGCTCTCCGCTCCACGTTGACAAACACGGTTCTGTGCAAATGTCTTAGCCACCCTAACTATATATGTGTGTGTCTTAGAGTTTTGCACGGTACTATTATACCTGTTTCTGATACTGAAGGTTTATGGGGCAGGGTAGGACCTTATTCTTTGCACTGTCAGAGGCAGGGTGAAACCACACAGGCTTTTAACGAGGGAATGGGAGTCTAAGGGTAGAAGGCATAGGTTTAGGGTGAAAGGGGGAAAGATTTAAAAGGGACCTGAGTAACACGTGGTAAAAGTGGTAGGTATAAGGAACAAATTGCCAGAAAAAGTAGCCCAGGCAGGTGCAATAACGAATTCAAGGTTAAATATATATCATGTGTACATCGTAACATACAGTGAAACGCGTTGTTTCCGTTAACAAGGGGTGTGCTGGGCACAACCTATAAGTGTCGCCACCAACACGGCGTGCCCGCGATGCTCTGAAACAACAGAACAATAGCAAAACAAGCTCCGTTCCTCCCTCCCCCCCACCCACCCACGAACCACTCACCAGTCTCCAGCGGAATCGAGCTTCAAGTTCCCCAGAGGACTTGCGGAGATTTGCAGGCTCGGCTCCCACCAACAGGCCTCGGTTTCACGACTTCCGATTCACCCCGACCCCCGGGACGTCGGCGTCGACATTTGGATAAGTATGGGAAAGGTTTAGAGTAGGGGTTCCCAAACTAGGGGCCGTAGCATTTTTTTTAAAATGGTTTAGAGGGCCATGGACCAAGCTTAGATGGGCCCCATGATTGACATGGACTTGATGGGCGGAATGGCCTGTTTTCAGGGCTGCGTGACTTTTAAAACAAATTACGAACATGTTCTTTGTCTTTATCTTCTGAGTGACAAGATTTAGGGCATAGGACAGTTCGGAAACTGCATACAGTTCATGCGCCATTGCCGGGAAGTACAGGTTGAATAATGCTTACTACAAGCATAAAAGGGAACTGGATCAAAACCACCTCATTAATTGTTGGCAAGTGACTAACTGTTGTTTTCTGTACCACATGCTTTGTGCGAGTGGCCAGGCTGCCTGTGATTTACAAACTGAAGAGCATTTAATCTTTTGCCAAGTCCTTGAGACACGCCTCGTTCAGCTCTCAGAGATGATGAACCGAGCAAATTAGTTTTCGCTCGTTCTTCACCGGCAATGTAATATATGCCAAGGTCAATGGATTCTACTTAACTAGGTGTCATTTCTGACATGTAGTATATTTTAAAGGCACATTACTTAAACTTTTACCTGGTCTTATTTAATTATTACCAATTGTCGCATTAAAATGATCTGTCAACATCAGGGAGTTATTAAGAGCAAGGTTGAACATATGGAACTGTTTATTTTTACAAGTGACAGATATGAAAGCGCATTGCGAGTTACAGATGAGGCTTGCATTGTGCGTTCGGATTTGCCTCTTGCACCTGGGTCAAGTTTATTGTGAAATTTTGGTTCTGGAGGAAAAAAAGGTCTTAAAGCTCGTGTAAGAGTACTGTAGTCTTTATAGAAAACATTTACCTTTTTTTTGGCTTAAAAAAAGATGTTCCTTACACAAGAGATTCTGCAGATGCTGGACATCCGTAGCAACACACACACACACACACAATGCTGGAGGAACTCAGGAAGTCAGGCAGCGTCTATGGAGAGGAATAAAGAGTTGACAAGACTACATCAGGACATTGCATTGGGTCAGGTCGTAAATAGATTGAAATGCCAAAGGCGAAGTTTAACCCCAGTGTCCTGGACCAGGTGAAAGAATATTATCAAGGGACATTTTCTTGTTCTTAGCACAAAAAAAAACTGCCGGAGGAGCTCGGTGGTGGTGGTGAAGGGGGAGGGAGGGAGGGAGGGGTCCGGTAGCATCTGTGGGGAGGAATGAATTTGCATCATTGGCGGTTCATTTCCCTCCAGAGGTGCTGCCTGATTCCCTGAGTTCCTCAAGTAGTTTGTCTTGCCCCAGATTCCAGCTTCAGAATCAGGTTTATTATCACTGACTTATGTGTCGTGAAATTTGTTTTGCGGCAGCACTACAAGTGCAAAGACATAAAATTATTACGTTACAGAATAAACTGCTAAGAAAGGGAATAACAAGGTAGTGTTCACGGGTTACATGACACGTTCATAAATCTGATGGTGGCGGGGAAGAAGCTGTTACTGGATCGTTGCGTGTGGGTCTTCCTGGTAACATCTTTTTTGATGGTGAAGAGGGCATCAGGTGGGTGGTGTAGCAGATTTATTTCATTTATTTATTGTGATACGACGCGGAATAGGCCCTTCCGGCTCTTCGAGCTGCGCTGCGCAGCAACTCCAGCCTATTCACCCGATAGTTTACAACGACCTGTTAACCTTTCAACCGTCCTTTGGACTGTGGGAGGAAACCGGAGCACCCGGAGGAAACCCACGCAGTCACGGGGAGAACATACAGCGGTGGGAATTGAACCCGAGTCACTAACCACTACGCTACCGTGCTGCCCTAACAATAAGGGGGGCAGTCTGATTGTGAGCATCTGTAGTCTCCTGTGCTCTCCGTCTGTCTCGTTACTATCCTGTGGGTAAACCTAAATGCAAGAGCAGGATCAGTTTTGATTGTAGTGCATTTATGGTCAAGGAACTGGAGTGAAGAATAGGCGAACCAACCCAATGGAATGTCTCATTTGTAATGTAGTGCCTAAAAGTGTGATGAAAAGATCCTTCAAAAGAAATTATTTCTTCAGTTCTAGTCACCTCATTATAGGAAGAATGTAGACAGTTTAGAGAGAGGATTCACCAGGATGCTGCCTGGATTAGAGAGCATGTCTTACGAGGATAAGTAAGAGAGCTAGGGCTTTTCCCTTCAGAGTGAAAGAGGATGAGAGGTGATTTGATAGATTGTACATGATGATAAGAGGCGTAGGTAGAATGGACAGCCAGAGGTTTTTTCCCAGAGCGGAAACAGCTAACACAAGGGGGCGCAATTTTAAGGTGATTGGAGGAAAGGACAGTTTAGGAGAGGGGATATCAGAAGTAAGTTTTCACACAGAGCGCTGGGTGTGTGGAATGCACTGCCAAGGGTGGCGGTAGAGGCAGATACGTTAGGGACATTTAAGAAACTCCTAGATAAGAGTTGGTAGAAAAGTGGAGGGCTATGTGGAAGGGGGAGTCAGATTGATCTCAAAGTAGGTTAAAAGGTCAGTACAACATTGTGGGCTGGAGAACCTGTACTGCGTGTTATGCTCTGTGTAGATTGGACAAGAAAATCTTTACAGGCCACAAGGAAAGAAGAGTGGAGTCAATTAGCACGGTCTTTCGGCATGGTAGCATAGTGGCTAGCGGAATGTTTTACAGCTCCAGTGATTGCCCATTCGATTCCCGCTGCTGTCTATGAGAAGTGTATACATTCCCCTGTGACTGTGGCGAATTTCCTCCCACATTCCAAAGAGGCATGGCGGCGCTCGCAGGCTGCCCCCCCCCCCCCGCCCCCAGCGCATCCTCGGACTGTGTTGGTCGATAGCACAAACGATACATTTCACTCTGTCTTCTGATGCTAACCTAATGCCTGACTTAAGGATGGTGGGTCTGCTGCTTGGACAATCTGTGTTCAATAAATTAGCCTGAAAGTCACTCAAGACACACGAGAACTGAACACCATCAGTGGTAGGAGTTTTATATCAGCACCCTAGTGTGAGAGAACTTTAAAGAAAGTGGTGGTGGTGGTGGCGGGGGGGGGGGGCGGGTTGGAAAGAAAGTACAGTGGATTTTGGCTATTTGGGAAACATCAGGACCTGTAGATTCTGGCCCAAGTAAGCGGCTGTCCCAATTAGCCGAAGTTTCATGGAAATAGTTACAAAATATTAATAATACAACTGACTAACAAATTCAAGCAACATACTTCAAAGTTGCTGGTGAACGCAGCAGGCCAGGCAGCGTCTCTAGGAAGAGGTACAGTCGACGTTTCAGGCCGAGACCCTTCGTCAGGAGTAACAAATTATGTATTTAAATGAAATATAGAACAAATTCGAACACTACCAATCCTACTGGCGGTTGTCCATCGCATCCGACGTTGACAGGAAACCTGTGCAGGAGAGTGGAAAGTTCGGTTCAGTGGGACGAGTAGACATCACAACTGGTGTCTTCCTGGGATGCAGCGGATGACCGAGACCCCTCTCTCACGCCACGCCCTTGGCTCTCCACCGAGCGTTGCAGATCCTCCTTCCTGGCCGTGGGATCTCACTGTTACTCTCATCCGCGGAGCTGATTCCGCATACGGCCCTAGGTAACCGGGGTATGAGGCCGCCGGCTACTCTCACCTGGTTTAACTGCCTGTCGAAGCGATGTGCCGGTGTGTGGCGGCCGTCCCATTGCAAACAGATAAACCCCGTTCCTGACATTTCCGAGACTGAATGCCTGAAACCGCAGTGAACAAGAGTTCTGAATTGTCCTACTGCTCATTTCTCGCAAAAAATCACTGCTTTTTGAACACAAACACTCGCAACTGATGCTATTTTAAGAACTCTTCGCTCTAAGGACACAAAAGCGCAGGCGACTGGCGCTCGTTTGAAGCTGTCTGGCAAGTCACCTGCCCTAATTAAGCAAAAGTGTCCCAAATAAAGGAAGGGAACCCCAGCTATTCTATCGATTAGTTTTTGTTCTTTAAGAGTTAGCACAAATAACCAGCTGTCCCGATTAACCGATGGCCCGATTAACCGGAATCCACTGTAATTTTTGACTGATGTCTGGCAAGCCGGCTAAATCACTCAATTTGAAACACAATTATCAAACACATTTAATGTCTATCTATCGAAGAGTTTTGTTTCAAGGTGAACGGGACTTTAAAGTACGATTAATTTTAAATCCTGTAACAATTACAAGAGTATAGATCGCTTAAAATAGGAATTATTAGTCTTTAATGAAAAAAAATCGTTTTAATCTGTTCTTGTAATCTAGAATTTAAAAATTGTAAATAATGAGGAAATCTTGTCTCAGAAACTAACATGACTCAATGTGCCGGGTGTGGGCCGGTGACCCAAAGTATGTATTATACAATGGTTGTTAAAGGAACAGGTCTGGTTCACAAAATGTTACCGTAATACTGAAGTTAGACCTTAATTACCTCTGACTCCAGTGAATGACGGAAGAACTGCTAAAGGGCTCAGTGACATTCAGGTTAACCACTTCAGAGAAGTAACAAATTCAGTCTTTTAACCTCTCATTTCCAGACTATATGCTCTTTTTCCTCCTATATCTTTCTCCTTCCTTTCTCTTTCTCTCTCTCCCGCCCCTCCCACACACTTCCTCTACCGCTTTCTCCCCTCTCCCTTATCCCCCCATCCCTCTCACTCCCCTTCCCCCTCCTCTCCCTTCTCTCTCCCTCCCTCTTTTCTCCCTCCCCGTCTCCCTTCCCCTCTCTCTGCCCCTCCCCTCTACCTCATTCTCCCCTCCCCCTCTCTTTCTCCTCCCACTCTCTCTCTCCCCTATCCTCTCTCTCTCCCCAATCCTCTCTCTCCCCATCCCTCTCTCCCCTACCCCACTCTCTCCCCTCCACCTCTCTCTCCCCCTCTGCCTCTCTGTCCCACTCCCCCTCTTTCTCCCCTCCCCCTCCCTTCCCCTCTGTTCTCCCTCTCTCTCCCTTCCCTCTCTTTCTCCCTTCCCCTCTCCACCACTCTCTCTCCTCTCCCAACCCTCATCACACCCTCCACCCCCTCTCACACCCTCCACCTCTCTCAATCTCTCCCCTTCCCCTCTCTCTCTCTCCCTTCCCCCTCTCCCTTCCCCCTCTCCCTTCCCCCCTTCTCCCTTCCCCCCTCTCCCTTCCCCCCTCTCCCTTCCCCCCTCTCCCTTCCCCCCTCTCCCTTCCCCCTCTCTCCCCTCCCCCTCCCCCTCTCTCCCCCTCCCCCTCTCTCCCCCTCCCCCTCTCTCCCCCTCCCCCTCTCTCTTCCTCCCTCCCCCTCTCTCTTCCTCCCTCCCCCTCTCTCTTCCTCCCTCCCCCTCTCTCTTCCTCCCTCCCCTCTCTCTTCCTCCCTCCCCCCCTCTCTCTTCCTCCCTCCCTCTCTCTCTTCCTCCCTCCCTCTCTCTCTTCCTCCCTCCTCTCTCTCTTCCTCCCTCCCTCTCTCTCTTCCTCCCTCCCTCTCTCTCTTCCTCCCTCCCTCTCTCTCTTCCTCCCTCCCTCTCTCTCTTCCTCCCTCCCTCTCTCTCTTCCTCCCTCCCTCTCTCTCTTCCTCCCTCTCTCTCTCTTCCTCCCTCTCTCTCTCTTCCTCCCTCTCTCTCTCTCTTCCCCCCTCTCTCTCTCTCTTCCCCCCCTCTCTCTCTCTCTTCCCCCCTCTCTCTCTCTCTCTTCCCCCCTCTCTCTCTCTCTCTTCCCCCCTCTCTCTCTCTCTTCCCCCCTCTCTCTCTCTCTTCCCCCCTCTCTCTCTCTCTTCCCCCCTCTCTCTCTCTCTTCCCCCCCTCTCTCTCTCTCTTCCCCCCTCTCTCTCTCTCTTCCCCTCTCTCTCTCTCTTCCCCCCTCTCTCTCTCTTCCCCCCTCTCTCTCTCTCTTCCCCCCCCTCTCTCTCTCTTCCCCCCTCTCTCTCTCTCTTCCCCCCCTCTCTCTCTCTCTTCCCCCCTCTCTCTCTCTCTTCTCCCCTCTCTCTCTCTCTTCCCCCCTCTCTCTCTCTCTTCCCCCCTCTCTCTCTCTCTTCCCCCCTCTCTCTCTCTCTTCCCCCCTCTCTCTCTCTCTTCCCCCCTCTCTCTCTCTCTTCCCCCCTCTCTCTCTCTCTTCCCCCCTCTCTCTCTCTCTTCCCCCCTCTCTCTCTCTTCTCCCCTCTCTCTCTTTTCCCCTCTCTCTCTCTCCCTTCTCCCCCCTCTCTCCCTTCCTCCCCCGCTCTCACACCCCCCTCACACTCCCCCCTCTCAACCATCCCATTTTGTAACCTCCCCCTCCTTTTCTCCCCTTGCTATCTCTCACACCCCTCACTCTCTCTCTGTCTCCCTACTCAGCCTCTCCCCTCTCTCCCACCACCACACTGTCTGTCGGCAGTATTTGCTCTTGCTCCTGCTGTCTAATGCTTTCATTTCTGTTGCAGGTTTCTGGGTTGAGGCCCCATGTGACGGGCTCTGGCATGTTGTTGCTTTAGTGCTGCCCTGAAGTGTCAGAGCTGTTCCTTCGGGATCAGGTATTAAATTGACAATCTCCTCACTGTTCTGGAGTAATGGATGTCATGGGATTGTGCAAAGAGTATCAGTTGTGTCCTCCACAAAAATTATATCTTAGTCAACGTCAGTAACAGAGAAAGCATTCTGTCTGGATGCATTATGGCAACTGCTCTGCATATAACTGTGAGAAATTGCACAGAGTCGTGGACACAGCTCAGTACATTACATCACACAAGCTGGCCTCCCCTCCATGGACACTGCCTACACCTATCGCTGCCTCGTGAAAGCAGTCAACATGACACTGGACAACAAAGATTTTGCTTCCTGAATTCTTTTGGGTGCCTCTTATAGATTTTGGGCTGCTGATCATGAAAATCACTAAGAAATGTTCCTATTATGCACCATCTAAAAAAAACTACAAACGTTTGTATATTTGTTGTTTCAATTCAAATTCAAGTCAGAATAGCTGATGCCAAGATTAAGGAAGGCATTTCTGTTGCTCCACAAATCAAACAGGTCATCAATGATAGGCAGCTTCTAGCGGGACTGGAGGAAATCACATGGAAGGCATACAAGGATGTTGCTGAAAATTTTACAAAGCACTAAACTATGTGCAGCTGATTGACAACATGTTTCACGTGACTTATCACTAAAGGTTCATTTTCTGCATTCCCATTTCGACTTCTTCCCTGCAAATCTAGGTGCTGTCAGTGACGAGCATGGTGAAAGGTTTCACCAGGACATTGCGGTCATGGAGAAACAGTATCAGGGCAACTGGAATCCGTCAATGCCGGCTGATTAGTGTTGGACACTTAAGCGAGAAGCCTCAGACACTGAGTACAAATGAAAATCATCAACAAAACATTTTTAGCTTAATTGAACTATTGCAAAGCGTCAGCACTGTTATGCAATTAAACATATTATATTCAGTAAAACTTAGTTTCCTCTTTCTCCCAATTCCTGTGGGATACAAGTGGTCTGAAATTATATTTGTGTTCAGCTTCAAGTGGTCTATAAGAAACCAAAAAAAAAAATTCCTAGAAAGCAACACTTACAAAAGAATTTGTTGTTTAGTGTAATCAAAAATGCCACCGACCCGGGACACTCTCTCTTCTCCCCTCTCCCAATGGGTGGAAGATACAAAAGCCTGAAAGATGTACCACTACACTCACAGTTTTTGCTCCGCTGTTATATGACTATTGAATAGATCCCTAGTAAGTTGGACTCTTGATCTCACCATCTACCCCGTTATGATCTTACACTTTATTGTCTGCCTGCACTGCACTTCCTTTGTAGTTGTTACACTTCATTCAGAGTCAAATCAGGTTTAATATCACCAAGATACGTTGTAAAATTTGTTGTCTTTGTAGCAGCAGTACAATGAAATACATAATAACAGAAAAATGTGAATTACTCTAAATTAAATAATTAGTGCAAAAATAGAAATGAAAAGAATAGTGAGGTAGTGTTCATAGTTTCAATGTCCATTCAGGAATTGGACAGTAGAGGGGAAGAAGCTGTTCCTGAGTAATTGAGTGTGTGCCTTCAGGCTTCTGTACCTCCTACCTGATGGTAACAATGAGAAGAAGGCATGTCCTGGGTGGTGGGGGCCCTTAATGATAGATGCAGCCTTTTTCAGCCACCACTCCTTGAAGATATCCTGGATACTCTGGAGGCTAGTGCTCATGATGGAGCAGGCTAATTTTACAGCTCTCTGTAGCTTACCTCGATCCTGTGCAGTAGCCAAACCACACCCCCTCCCCATATCAGACGGAGGTTTTGTTTATTTCTTCAAGGTTATTGCTTTACATTGTTCTTGCTTAATGCACCGTGTAAAGATTTAGTTGTATGGACAGTATGCAAGACAAGCTACTCACTGTATCTCAGTACATGTGACAATAATAAACCAATTTCAATCAGATGGACTGTTCACTTATCTCTTCAATGTCGTGAGGCCCTGCTAGTGATGGTGAATGGTACGGAGAGGCTGTTTCTTATTTTACTGCATCTCAGCTTTGTGTACCACAAGTTAAAAATGTGTTAACCTGCAACTTTGAAACAATAATCAGAATCAGGCTTATTTTCACTGACATGCGTCATGAAATTTGTTGTTTTGCAGCAGTAGTACAGCGCAGAAGGACGGCACGGAAAGCACAATGCTTTGCAGGACAGATGACTTGGGTTTGACTCCCGCTGCTGCCTGCAAGGAGCATCACGTTCTCCCTGTGACCATGTGGGTTTCTTTGGTGCTTTGGTTTCCTTCCACAATCCAAAACCTACCGGATGGTAGGTTAATTGGTCATTGTAAATAGTCCCATTATTAGGTTAAATCTGGGGATTGCTGGGAGGCGTGGTTCAAAGGACTGGGAGTGCCTGTTCCGCACTGTATCTCACTAAATTAATAAAATGACTATATGTTGCAGTAATACCCACACGTGTGGTTTGTGTCTACGAGTATATATATAGTGAAAAAGAAATCTCCCACTTGGAAAGTTTGGCCTATGGAATATGAATCAAGTTTGCTATTGATAGACATATTTTGAAAAAAAATATCCTTAGGGAACTACTTGATGTGTCTAATTGTTTAGATGAAAACTTCTCAAGTGCTCTCTTTATAGTTTGAGTTTACTGTACCAGTCAGTGTTCCCTTTAAGATGTGTGGCCGTGCAGTAGCTGAAATGCTCCAGCGCCCATAGCCTTTGTTGCCACGCAGCTGGAATGTTCTTTTCTATAATGTTTTATTAAAGTGCCGTGCAGTTTTCAGGCCGTGTGAAAATTTCCTGCTCAGAGCAACGGTTGGAGCGTGTAGCTGGAAAAGAAACAGAGAGGACGTCGTTGACAGTGACCAGCACAGCGTGGCGTGTGCGCTCACACCCGTGTGCAGTGAGTGTGTGCACATTTCCTTGTGCAGAGCTACTGTGTGCGTGTGTTCGTATCCCCGTGAGCCGAGAGCACGTCCGTACAGCGAGTGGCGACCCACACCGATCCCCTGGTCACGTGCCTGCCCGCTGAACCCTGACCGCTGACGTCACGGCAGCAATGGCGCCGCCCCGCCACTTCCTGCGGCGGCCCATTGTTCTGGGGGTGGATGGAGGCGGCGGGGCCCGGCCGGGCCTGGAGTGCCCGAGGCCGGTCAGTGACGGCAGGGCGGCCCGCTGTGGCAGCGGCAGGCTGGTGGGTGAGTGACTTAGTGGGGCCGGGGCGCCGCTCAGTGCTTCATTAAAGGAGGGAGGCAGGGACCTGTGGGACCCGGGGGAAGGTACTCATCCCTTAAACCCAACCCTCAACCCCCTTCACTCTTCAGTCCCCATCCCCAACACTCAACACCCACTCATTCTGAAATCCTCACTCCTCCTCCCATTCCACCCTGTCCACTTTCGTCCCCCTCCATCTCCTTTCTCCCTGGTCACCCTCCTCTACTGATTCTCTCTCCTTGATTCCCCTCTCCCTGATCCCTCTGATTCCCATCACTGATCCCTCCCAATTCCACCTCCTCGCTCTGATTCTCCTTCAGATCCCCAGATTCCCCCACTCGGAACTCCCCCAGATTCCTCCACTCTGAAACCCCAGATTCTCCCACTCTGATCCCCCCAGATTTCCCACTCTGATTCCCTCCCCAGATTTCCCACTCCGATTCCCTCCCCAGATTCCCCGCTCTGATCCCTCCCCAGATTTCCCGCTGTGATCCCCCAGATTTCCCACTCTGATCCCCTCCCCAGATTTCCCACTCTGATCCCCTCCCCAGATTTCCCACTCTGATTTCTCCCATTGTGATTTCACCACTCTCTGATTGCCCCCTCTGATCCCCCCGATCCTCCTTCTCTGAACCCCCACCTCTGATTCCCCTCTCTCTGATACCCTCTCTGAACCCCCTCTCTGATTCCGCTCTGTCTGATCCGCCCCTCTCTGATTTCCCCCCGATTCTCCCCTTCTCTGATTCCTCCCTCTGATTTCTTCCCCTCTCTGCTCCCTCTCTGATTCACCGCCACCTCTTTGATCTCCCCCCCCCCACCCTCCTATGATCTCCCCTCAGCCCCACTCCCTCCCTCCGTCTGCCCCGGGGTGTGACATGGCGATTATGATGCCGCCGCCGTCGCCGCCGTCCGGCAAGTAATCCCGCTGCCATCAATGAGTGCAGATTTATCTCAGTGACTTCAACTTTCAGTCCGGTGGAAAATCCAGATTTGCGCCTCGACGTGCTCCCCCTCCCCTGGGCAAGGAACGTAAGGCAAAGCTCCCTTTCTTCCCCCTCCCTCCCTCCCTCCCTCCCTCGGGTGTCGTTGCGCCGATCCCATCTCGGCGGATTGGATGAAGTGTTGCCTGTCTGTCGTGTTGCTCTCATGATGGCTCCTGCGCTCGCGTCGCATGGTCTTTTTGTTGTTGTTGTTGCCGCTTTTCAAACGGTGAATTTGTTTAAATCGCAACGCGCGTGTAAATCGTAGCTGCTTTTACTCGTGTCGGATCCTCCGCGGGCAAAACCAGGTTGGACAGGTCAGAAGCGAGTGTTTTTTTCTGTAAACTTTGTGTGTGTGTGTGTGTGTGTGTGTGTGTGGTGGTGAGGTATGGGATCTTGGTGGCTTCATCGCTACAAAAGGGTTCCCCATGTGTGTACAACGTGTGAACTGTCCCACGCTACCTTTTCGGCATTGTTTCTGGGCGATGGAAGTTGTGATTTATGACGCCAGTGTACCATCCTTTGAATTTTCTGCCGTAATCGTTGACAGATGTAGATATTTTTTTTCCCTTTGCGTTCTGCTTTTCGTGGACTTGGTGGAATGGCTGCGCCCACTGATCTGGTTTAAAAAAAGAGCAGGTGGCTGTAACCCGCCACCTTTGAGGGTGAAATGTGCCTTGGAGGGTACGTTCTCTTTTTTTTTAGCATTGAATGGTGTTCTTTTGCAATTTGCCAACATATTCCACATCGAGGTCCGTGGTTATATCAGAGGTGCAAGTTCTGAAAGTGCAAAATGTCAGGGAGAAACTATGCATACTGATCACCTTGCTGTGGAATTCCTGAATGCGCTGAGCTTTTTGTTTGCAAATTATTCAAGATTATTTAATGTCATTTCCAGTACACAAGTGTATAGGAGAACTAAATAATTGTTACAGCACAAAAAGAAACACGATAAGATAAAGAATACAATAATTTAAATACATAAACTAGCTTATATTCATTGACTGTATGTCCATGAAGTGACGCTAGGCACAGGAGTGGCTGTACATAAGGTGACTGACAGGAAACGATAAAGTAGTGGTGGTTGGGGATGTGGTGGGGTGGGTTTGTGGGTGGAGGTGTTTTCCTTACTGCTTGGGGAAAGCAACTGTTTTTGAGTCTGGTGGTCCTGGTGTGGATACTACGTAGCCTCCTCCCTGATGGGAGTGGGACTCACAGTCCATGAGCAGGGTGGGTGGGATCATATTTAACTGGCTCTTTTCCAGCACCTTTCTGTATACGTATATGTCCTTTGATAGCAGGTAGGCATTATGAAGGTGCGTTTTTCTGGTCTTTGGGGAGCAGACATGAGAAATATAACCACAAGCGAAAATGCTATAGGAACTCAGCGTGTCAGGCAGCATCTGTGGAGAAAAATGGACAGTTGCCAATTTGCGTAGACTGAAAGACATAGGGATGATAAATATGGGGAGAAAGGATCAGGCGAGATAGATGGATCCAGATGGGGAGGGGGTAATGACAGGCAGATGGAGGAGGGGCTGGAAATGTTGACTGTCCATTTCCCTCCAGAGATGGTGCCTGACCCACTGATTGCCTCCAGTTTTTTGTTTAGAAGCAGGTATTGGTTTTGCCACATGGACCAGTGAAGAAGCTTGTCTTGTGTAATGTTTATACAAATCAGATTGAGCATCTCCATCAGGACCCAGGTCCTGGCCTGAAACGTCGACTGTTTATTCCCTTCCATAGACGCTGCCTGACCTTCTGAGTTCTTCCAGAATCTTGTGTGTGTTGTTCTGGATTTTGAGCATCTGTGCAGAATCTGTTGCATCCTTTCCAGCTTGACAATGTCTCTCCTGTAACAAGGTGACCAAGTTACAATGAATCTTCAAAGAAAAAAAATCACTTGATTTGGCCACAAATGGAATTTAGAGTCCAGTTCTCAGCCCTACGTTTTAAGAGAGATGTAAAATCTTTGGAGAGGGCATGTGCAAGTGACTTTAAGGAATGTAGATCTGCTGGAAATATTGCATTGATTACTTGGGATGGATGAGACTGTGAGAAACTTTGATTAAAGTAGTTAAAATTATGGAGCGATACACAAAGGTTGAAGGAAACTGTTCCATTTGGCATGGGAGCTGGTGTCAAGAACGTGCGGACCTTGAATGTGATTGGCAAAGAAACCAAATGTAAGACAGTGGAGAGTTGATTGTCTGAAGGCAGATTTTAATTGTAACAAAGAACATACTGTGGAGTGGTAGAGCAGAGTACAGGCCCTTCAGCCCATGATGTGGTGCCGATTTTTTTC
Source organism: Mobula birostris (assembly GCF_030028105.1). Lineage (NCBI taxonomy): Eukaryota > Metazoa > Chordata > Chondrichthyes > Myliobatiformes > Myliobatidae > Mobula > Mobula birostris. The sequence goes on along the minus strand of NC_092383.1, from coordinate 90,676,596 downwards.
TTAATCCACCCCAGGATCAATCTAACGCTTCGCTCCTGCATATCCCTCCGTTTTCTTTCAGTGAGATTCAGATTCATTTATTTATCACACGTACATCGAAACACGCAGTGAAATGTGTTATTTGTGTTAACGACCAGCGCAACCTAACAATGTGATGTGGCCAGCCTGCAAGTGCTGCATGTTCTGGCGCCAACGTAACATGCTTATCTAAGAGTTTCTTAAATGTCCCTAATGTATTTGCCTCTACACCACCCCAGTGGTGTGTTCCACGCACCCACCACTCTGTGTAATAAGAATCTACCTCTGACCCCCCCCCCCAATAGTTTCATCCAGTCATCTTAAAATGATACCCTTTCTGTATTAGCCATTTCCACCCTGGGGAAAGGTCACTGGCTGTTCACTGTATCAATGCCTCTTATCATCTTATATATTCTAGCAACATTCAAAGGAGAGCTGTGTAAATATCTGAAAGGGAAGTGGGACTACCTGGATTGTATTTGAATGGAACTGCTATATATTCTTTGCTGCTCTAGCCTTTTTTTGATCCTTTGATCCCGTTCTAAAAGGCCTCCATCATTCTCTTCTCCTTTTATCCCAAAATAAGCCCCGTTAGTAGCAGTTAGTGCGATGCTGTTGCAGCTTGGGGCGTTTCAGAGTTCAGTTCTGGTACCGTTCTGTAAGGAAGTCTCTGTACGTCCTCCCTGTGGAAAGCATGGGGTTTCCCTGGGTGCTCCGGTTTCCTCCCACAGTCCAAAGGCGTACCAGTTAGATTAATTGGTCATTGTAAGTTGTCCCATGGTCACATTAGGGTTAATTGGGGTCATGGATTTGCTGGGACGGGGTGACTCGACGTACTGGAAGGGCCAACTCCGAGCTCTATGGTTAAATAAAGATACCAGTGGGTGAGAAATAGTTATACTTCACGTCAAAAACGCATCAGACTGCCACCTCCCACACTCAGTTTCCATAAGACCGTAAGATCTAGGAGCAGAATTAGGCCTTTTGGCCCCTCTGTTCACACTGGCTCCTCGTAATCAATGCCTCCATGTTACAACCCTTTCTACAGGACCTTGTGCTTCTTTCCACCTACTGAATACCGATCCAGCATCGCTGTCCTCCAACTTTCACCGTAATCAATCCTGAACATACTGGCCACTCTTAATAATAATAACTTATTGATAGATCACTTTTCCTACAGACATTGTCATTCAAATTGCTTTACAATGGGCTAAAGTGCAAACATGAAAATAAAAGACAAGATATAAATAACATGAAAATAAAAGACAAAATATAATTAACTTGAAAATAAAGGCAAAAAGCAAGGTTAAATAAGTAGGTTTTAAGCTGGTGTTTAAAAGTGTCAACTGAGTCTGCAACCCTTCTAGTTTTAGATATTGAAATTCCACAGTTTAGGAGTGTAGTTCAAAAAAAGCTGCCCTGACAAGTATCTTTTAGGGAGATAGTTTAAATTGACTGAAGAATTCCCGAGAACTTGAGCAGGATTGTGAAACAAAAGCAATTCTGTGATGTACTTCAGTTTCTGAACATTCAATGCTTTAAAAACAAGCAAGAAACTTTAAGATCAATTCTAAAAGATACAGAATCTTCAGCTGACAAGGCCTCAGGCTCAGGTCTTTTGCATGCTTCTTTGACAATACAGGTTCACTCTAGGATTTTCCTGGGTTCTGTTCCAGTTAACTGCCCGTAACCTGAACCGTTCTTGTCAGAAATCAAGCCAGTCAAAGTTCCTACATGGTAGATTCATCCCACTGGTATATGTGTGGGCTGTTCGGAAGTCAGAGTTATACAGCCACCCAAACAGGCCTGTTGGTTCAGCAGATCTATGTGGACCAAGGTGTCCCATCCAAACTTGTCCCATTTGCCCATGTTTGGCCCATAACCTTCTAAACTTTTCCTTTTTGTGTACCTGCCTCAGTCTTTTAGAAGTTGGTATTGTACCCAACTCAACCACTTCCTCTGGCAGTTGATTCCACATAGATACCACCCTTTGTATTTAACAAAAGTTACCCCTCAAGTTCCTATTTAATCTTTCCCCTCTTCTTTAAACCTGTGCCATCTAATTGTTGATATCCCATCTTGAGGAAAATATTATATATTCACCTTGTCTACGCCGCTCATAATGTTATACACCTCTATAAAATCATCTCTCAGTCTCCTACGCGGTAAGCAGTAAAGTCCTCACCTGTCTAACTGCTCTCGGTAACTCAGTCCCTCTTGTCCCGGCAACATCCTTGCAATTCTTTTCTTCAGTTAGTAACGCCTTTCCTATTAGCAGAGAGACCAAAACTGAGCACAGTACCTCTCCAGGTTTTTCTACCTAATGCCCTGACTTAATGAAGGTGGGGAGGACCTGGACCCTTATTCCTCCTTTCATGAATTCTGAAGCACACTGAGTGCTTTTGTCACATTATACAAATGAACAAGCTTGTCACTGTCTAAATGCACAAAGATACAAAATTATTCTAATAAGCCTGTGATACACAGTGAATTTCAGTTAATTGGGACACATCGGGAGCAGGACATTTTGGTCCAATTAGGCAGTTTCCTCAATCAGCCAGAGTTTCGTGGAAATAGTTAAAAAGGTATAAAAAGATAAACTACTGTTTAACCGAGCAATAGATTATGTATTTAATTTAAATACAGAACAAATTAGAATACTATCAATATTACTACAGTACTATAAAACTGTGTATAGTTATCGATAGAGCAACTCATCCAGTGTATGCAGCTGTGTTCTTTTGATTGACTGGAAATGAATAAAATCAGAGACAATACCTAATACAGGTAATGGACTGCCTTCATACAATGCTATTGGCAATTGCATCCTCTGCATTTTCATTGTAACTTTCAAGATGACTGTCAATAGCTTCAAATTCTTTGTAGTTTCTAACTCTTTGAAGTAGTGAAATTGTTTAATTTTCACTCCTGGCCATTTCTGGTATCTCCAAATCTGAATGCTGGAAACCGCAGTCAGCAAAATAGTCCTGAATTGTCTTACTGCTTATCTCTGGACAACTACCAGTGACAAAAATCACTTCTTTTTGAATACAAGCACATGCAGCTGACACTACTTAAAAACTGCTCGAAGCACAGTGTAGTGTCTAACGTGCAGATGTGGACTCAACTGACACTAGTTAGAAACTGACAGCAATCTCCTACCCCAAATAAACAACATTATATCCCAAACAAATGAAGGGAGTCCTGGCTATATTCTCAATTAGTTTTTGTTTTTTAAGAGTTGTCCCATATGTGGCCGCCCTGATTAACCGGTGACCCAATTAACCGGATTCACTGTATTGCTAAATAGTCCCTTTCATTTCAAAATTCTTTCCTCACAATGCAATTACATAACATAGTTTCTTTTATTTGTTATAGTCCTTGCAGACAATACAAAAAACATCACCTGCACATTTCTTTCAGTTGCTCTTCTTAAAGCAGCACCAACTTTGATAACTGACACCCACACAACTGGCTTTTTAAAATTCTATTCAGTTGCAGATGAATTCCTTTTTTTTTGTTTTTGCCATTTAATATGTGAGAACATCACCTTGTACTCCAGCAGTAGCCACCTTATTAGGTAAACCTGCTTGTTAATACACATATCTAATCAGCCGATCATGCAGCAATCCCATGCATTAAAGCATGCAGACATGATCAAGAGGTTCATTTGTTGTTCAGTCCAATCATCAGAATGGGGACGAAATGTGAGCTCAGTGACTGACTGTGGAATGGTTATTGGTGCCAGATGGGGTGGTTTGAGAATCTCAGAAACTGTTGATTTCCTGGGATTTTCATGTACAGCAGGCGCTATAGACGCTACAGAGAATTGCGCAAGGGGAAAAAAAAATCAAGTGACTGGCATTTCTGTGGGCGAAAGCACCTTGTTAATGAGATTGGTCAGAGGAAAGTTGCCAGACTGTTTCAAGCTGACAGGAGGGTGACAGTAATTTAAATAGCCATGCGTTACGACTGTGGTGTGCAAAAGAGCATCTCTGAATGCACAACATGTCGAACCTGGAAGTGGTTGGGCTACAGCAGCAGAAGACCATGGACATACACTCAGTGGCCACTTTATTAGGTACAGGTGATACTTAGTAAAGTGGCCACCGAGTACATGGCAGTCAGTTTTCACTGGGATTCTACGTTAACAGAGTAGAATCGGAGTTGTGGCTCAGCTCTGGCTTCCACTCAGAAGGTTAACAGTTTGAAATCCATCTTTAGAGACTTCAGCTTGGGACTTCAGTGTATTAGAATTTGACGGTGGCACAGTAGCCAAGCAGTTAGCGTAACACTAACTGATTAGGGTTCAATTCCCGCCACTGTCTGTAAGGAGCTTGTACGTTCTTCCCGTGACCATGTAGGTTCCCTCTGGGTGCTCTGGTTTCCTCCCTTATTCCAAAGATGTATGGGTCAGTGTTAGTGAGTCGTGGGCATACCATGTTGGCACCAGACATCCTCAGACTGTGTTGGTCATTGGCACAAGTGATGCATTTCACTGTATGTTTTGATGGCAAATAAGGAGAATCTGTAATCTTTTCACCAGATTACTGCTCAGATTGGAGAGTAATAGCTATAAGCTGATATTGGATGAAGTTGTTTTCTCTGCAGTGTCTGTGGCTGAAGGGGGAACTGGTAGAAGTGTATAAAGCTATGGGAGACTCGGATAAGGTAGATCATCTTTTGCCCAGGGTGGAGACGCCAAATACTAGAAGGCATAAGTTTAAGGTGAGAGGGGAGAGTTTAAAGAAGATTTGAGGCAAGTTTTCTTTCCCCCACACGGTTCCTGGAACATGCTACCTTATCAGATGGGGTGTTAAGCTTACCTACTGTCTTGAATATAGACAAAAGAACCGATGAATCTCTTTTGCAAATGATCGGGAATTATTCTAAAGATTAAAGATTAGATTAATTTGTCATGTCCAGTGAAATGTGACGTTTTTTGTCAATGACGAATACAGTCTGAGGAAGTGCTGGAAACGGCCCGCAAGGGTCGCCATGCTTCCAGTACCAACGTAGCATGCCCACAATTTATTAATCCTAACCCTTACGTATTTAGAACGTAGGAAGAAACTGCAGCACCCAGAGAAAATGAACATGGTCACAGAGACAGTGCACGAACTGTCCTTACAGATTGTGGCAGGAATTCTCAAATTCCTCACAGTTCCTAATTCTCACTCGGCATCACTGAGAAACAATTCTCGGACCACTGTGCCACTGTGTGTAGGACCTTGCTGCGTATGAAAATGCTGTCACATTGCTCATAGAAAAGGCACCCCCAGAGCTTCTGAAGGACTTTATACCGAATTTCATTGATTCTGTTATGATTATTATTCTATTACTGGACTTAGTATGCCTGAAGAACGTGAATCTCAGGGTAGTATATCGTGACATATATGTGCTCTGATAATAAATTTACTTTGACTCCATCGCTAGCACATCTTCCTTTCTGTTAAATGCATGCAATATTTTAATTAGCCCTGAGTAATTTATTTATTTATGGAGATACAACATGAAACAGGCCCTTCTGGCCCTTCGAGCCACAGTAACCAGCAATCCCGCGATTTAATTCAACCCTAATCACGGGACAATTTACAACAACCAATTAACCTATTAATGGGTGCGTCTTTGGACTGGGAGGAGACCCACGTGGTCACTGGGAGAACTGTCAGGCAGTGGTGGGAATTGAATCTGAGTCACTGGTACTGTAAAGTATTGTGCTGGCCACTAGGCTGCCTTGCCATCCCCGTTGTTCACAGCGACCTAGGAAAATCCCAAGGTGGTGGGTTCGGAGAATTTAGTGACCATTGCAGTGATAAGGCTGCTGGTCGCTCCTTTCTCCTTTGGAGCAACGACTCCAACTACTTACATGTAGGTGTTAGGTGGGATTGAGTTTGACTGGGTACTGATGGCCTTCCTTTTCATGTCACTTCCTTCACTCTGCTTCCTTGAGTTCACTTTTTTCTAAAAATTTAGTGATTATTAAAGATTAGCTTTATTTGACAGGTGTGTCAGGGCCATAGGTAACACCCAGTGTACACCAGGTTATTGAGCATTGATGGGATTGAGGGTAGAGGGTTTGAATCTGAGGCCCTTTGTATGATTTCATTCCTTGTTAGTCCTTGGATTGTTGTGGTGTATCTCAAGTTTCTAGTTTGAATGATGGTGCCTCTCGTTTTCTGATCTTGAAATTGCATCAAGATGTTGGTTCTCGAATACATCTCTGTGACATGTTAGGAGTGCTGGCCGGCTTTTCTGCAGCATGTTATGCTTTTTGTTTTGATGTTAGAACTCTGCAGCCTCTGGCGAATTCTAGTGCGGCAGTGAGTGAATAGCTGGAGTGTTTTGATGGCTTAGAATTACCAATAAATTGCACCACTCTTCGGAGAAAAACTCTGCAATATTAAAATGACAGTTCACTGGAGGGCATCAAGAACTACACTGTGGAATAAAAACTGGAGGAGATTGAATGGGCATTTAGAGAAGGGTAACAGAGGATGCAGATGGACAGAGATGGACACATTGGAGTAGGAGATCAGGAAGGTAATGTTGGAATACTAGGAGATATTGAATCTGTTGAAAATAGCAGAGAATAATAAGAGGTGCTGAATTTTGAACAAACTATAGAGCGTAGGGCACTGCATACTCTATAGTTTTAGCAGTTTTGACTGATAGTCTATATTGGTGGCTTTCATATTTTATAAAATTTTTTTGGGTCTCCCCTCAGTCTCCACCGTTCCAGAGAAAACAATCAGAGTTTGTTCAATAATCCTCCACTATAAGGGCATAGGATGCTACTTAAGGGTCGCCGACTGTACATTTTCCTCCTCAGATGCTGTCTGATCCACTGAGTTCCTCCGGAAGCTGGTTTTTGTCTCCAGATTCTAACATCTGCAGGAGGAGAAAAAACACTAGAGATTCTCTGGATGCTGGAGGTCCAGAGCAACACACACAGAATGATGGTGGAACTCAGCCAGTCAGGCAGCATCTATGGAGAGGGATAAACAGTCCGCGTTTTGGGCTGAGACCCTTCCTCAGGAGCGGATGAAAGTCTTGGCCCGAAATGTCTGCTGTTTATTCCCCTCCGTTTATGCTGCCTGACCTGCTGAGTTCCTCCAGCATTTTGTGTGATGAGAGAGATATAGAATGAAATATGACGTGTTTGAAGAACTATTTCAAGAGAAAATGAAGATCCTGCCTTTTTGTGGGGCCTTCATAAACCAGAATGATGTCCAAAAATGCTGCTGCTTGATGGGAGTGGGGTGGGAGTCATTTTCTATCATAGAGCACTGGAGGTATTCAGCAAGTACCTCTAGCTCTTTGTTGTTCCAGGTTTCAGCATCTACAGTCTCTTGTGTCTCCTTAGTCATTTTCACACTGTGGCTTCAGCATTAAAGGTGCTTATTTAAGACTGTAAGATATAGGAGCAGAATTAGGCCATTTGGCCCATCGAGTCTGCTCTGCCATTTCATCATGGCTGATCCAATTTTCCTCTCAGCCCTTTAATGTTGAGATATGAATTAGATGGTCAATCTTAACCACACTAGGAGACGTATATCCATTTGAGCAGGAAGATAGTACATCAGTTCAACCCATTCCGTGTTGAATTGCTAATCTGTGTAAGGATTGAGCTAACGGTTCTCCATTTGGGTGACGAGGGGCTAAAGATTGCCTCTGACTTCCAGGGGAATTGAACTCTCTAAAGTCAATAGGATTTATTTGGTAAACTTGGTTAAGCCTCTGGATCAGTATCAGATTTAATATCACTGAAGGGGAAGAATTTTGAAAATGAAAGGGAAGTCTTTGTTACGACTTTTTTTTCTGCAGGTGGTTTAAGCAGTCAGCAACAACTTAATTAATGTAAACACAGGAGATTCTGCAGATGCTGGAAATCCAGAGCACCACACACAAAATGCTGGAGGAAGTCAGCAGGCCGGGCAGCATCTATGGAAATGAATAAACAGTCGATGATTCGGGCCAGGACCCTTCATCAGGACTGGAAAGGAAGAAGGAAGATGCCAGAATAGGAAGCTGGGGTAGGGGAAGGAGTACAAGCTAGTAGGTGATAGGTGAAGCTGGGTGGGTGGGGGAGGGGGGTGAAGTAAGAAGCTGGGAAGTGATAGGTAAAGGGATGGAGAAGAAGGAATCTTTCCCGTTTCTTCTCTCTGGCATGAGTAGAGTGTTTACTTTCTTGGTTGGTACACTCTGTAATAGAATTGTAAGGTGTTTTTTACTAGGGGGATTGTCACTGATTACAAATAGGAAACTCACTCACTTCAACACCGAACTGATTCCGTTTTCAAGGGCACTACTACTCATGTTCTCAACAGTATTTCAGAATCAGGTTTAATATCACTGGCATATGTTGTGAAATTTGTTGTTATGTGGCAGCAGTACATTGCAACAAACTGTAAATTACAGTAAGAAGTGTGTGTGTGTATATGTTAAATTATTAAATAAGTCATGCAAAAGCAGAAATAAAAAAGTTCTGAGGTAGTGTTCACGGGTTCAATGTCCATTCGGAAATCTGATGGCGGAAGGGAAGGAGCTGTTCCTGAATCACTGAGTGCGTGCCTTCAGGCTCCTGCAACTCTTTCCTGATGGTAGCAATGAGAAGAGGGCACGTTCTGGGTGGTGGGGGTCCTTTATGATGGACGCAGCCTTTTTGAGGCACTGCTCCTTGAAGGTGTCCTGGATACTGGATTATTTATTGTTTAGTTTGTGTTTGCACAATTTGTTGTCTTTTACACATTGGTTATTTGTCTATCTCTTTTTCATTGATTCTATAGTGCTTCTTTGTATCTACTATGAATGCCCGCAAGAAAATGAATCTCAGGATTGTGTGCATACTTTGTTAATGAATTTACTTCGATTTGATATGACTTCTCCAAGCAGGTTTGAAGGGATGGTGGGCTGGCACAAAGTATTTTTCCTTTTGTGAAAAGAAAGCGAACTGAAACTATAAACGCACCCTGCTTGCCCTTCCAACAGAGTCAGCCTCTGCTGTTGTTCTGAGACATGACTAAACTGCAAGACCTCACTCGATTAGCTTTGACTGCTCACGCCCCTCCTTCCACCCCTGCTGTTTCCTGCTTTAGTAAAGAAACAGGACAAAGTGGTTGAAAGATGAAGGGAATAACTTGTGGAGATGGGGGGGGGGGGAGTGCTTTCTTTTTAAGGAAAATTCCTGCAGATAAACCTACTGAACATTTGTTTCTCCTTTAAAACAAAAAGCTAATCACACTGTTCTTTGACAACTGAATTTTTAAAAAAATGGAATGTTTTCTTTTGAGATGTAAACTAAAGAAAGAGTCCCATCTGAAATTAATATTTATTCTGTCTGTCAGCTTCTCTCCCCTCCATACCTCCCCCCCCCCCCGGCCTTTTATGCTATTGATTTCCCCCTAGGCCTCTTTCTTTTAACCATTGCTGATGGTTGCTGAAGTTGACCACTCGCTCTTCTAGCGATGGGCTTTTCTTTTCAAAATAACAGCAGCCTTCAATACTGGCGCATTTCTTTCTATGTGTGGCCCAGTTCATCCCACAGCCAGCAGCCGCTTTTCTAAATGAACCTGTGGTGCAGAGAATAAACTGATCGACGCAGCAATAAAGCAGGAGCAGTAACGTTCACTGAAAATGGCAGCAGCACTCAGATGCGTGCATGGATGGAAAGAAAATCAGGGAAGCGGTGATTTGCATCGGGAAGACGTGTATGCAGCTGCCTGTCCACTCAGGGTGGAGAATCGAGCTTCAGTGGGATCGCTCCGAGGTTGGCTTAAGCAAGGATTTATGCTGGAATCCTGAACAACTACAGCAGGACATCATCTCCGAAGTAAAATAAATAGCAGAAAAAGCTGGATTCACAGCAGGTTAGGCTGCATTCCTGATGTAAATATGGGCTACTCTGCAGTCATAGACATCAACTCAATTATAACTTCAGAGGGAATTTAGGGTTTTTTTTCCTGAGATGGTTCATTTGCTGTTTAAAGTGTTGATGCCCATGTCTCCTATTCGTTAAAACAATGCACCGAAATATTCTTTTGAAGATAATGATCTTAGTTCTCTTGATTATGCCTCTGATGTGTGCATTTTCAATGTATCTGTGCTTGTGTTTTGTAAGGCGAAGAGTGGTGAATGCTGAGGTACGGCCCATCTGATTCCCACACGAGGGTTCCACATTTGTCTTCTGTTCTCCCTTTTGTTTCCTTGAAGCCAGCATGTCCTTCTATTCTGAAATTTGTTTGCAAATCTAACTCCACTTGTTCAGCGTCAAAATCAACGTGACAGTGTATAAGAAATTGTTCTTAATATTTTTCTAGCCTGTGTTAAGAGAAATGTGGGCCCTCTGTGTGTGTTTGTGGCTGGGGTTGAAGTTTTGTGTATTCTGACAGTCTCCTTTGCTGCACGATTTTGATGCGGAATGAAATATTTCATTTTCTTGAAAACCAACTTTGGCAAACTTGAAACGTCCTTTAACTTTGGTAGTTTTTCCCCACTATTCAGCTAAAAGTTTGACAACCATTAGTGTTTTCTGGTCACTTTCTTCACTTGAAAGAACTGATAAGGCTTTGTTATTGATCAAAAGTAAATAGTCATGAATAAAGCGATTGTACCACGCCTTTTTAAAAGTTTCTTCTCCCAGGCAGTTAATCTGATCACCACTTTTAGTTAGTCGCCCTCTTTCTACAACCCGTCACTACTCTGCACTGTAAACACTTTAAATCACTTCTTATAATGCTGTGTACACTGTCACACACAGGTTTCCTTTTACAGTCATAGTCATACTTTATTGATCCCGGGGGAAATTGGTTTTCGTTACAGTTGCACCATAAATAATTAAATATAAATAAAACCATAAATAGTTAAATAGTAATATGTAAATTATGCCAGGAAATAAGTCCAGGACCAGCCTATTGGCTCAGGGTGTCTGACCCTCCAAGGGAGGAGTTGTAAAGTTTGATGGCCACAGGCAGGAATGACTTCCTATGACGCTCTGTGTTGCATCTTGGTGGAATGAGTCTCTGGCTGAATGTACTCCTGTGCCCAACCAGTACATTATGTAGTGGATGGGAGACATTGTCCAAGATGGCATGCAACTTGGACAGCATCCTCTTTTCAGACACCACCATCAGAGAGTCCAGTTCCATCCCCACAACATTACTGGCCTTACGAATGAGTTTGTTGATTCTGTTGGTGTCTGCTACCCTCAGCCTGCTGCCCCAGCACACAACAGCAAACATGATTGCACTGGCCACCACAGACACATAGAACATCCTCAGCATCGTCTGGCAGATGATAAAGGACCTCAGTCTCCTCAGGAAATAGAGACGGCTCTGACCCTTCTTGTAGACAGCCTCAGTGTTCTTTGACCAGTTCTGTTTATTGTCAATTCGTATCCCCAGGTATTTGTAATCCTCCACCATGTCCACACTGACCCCCTGGATGGAAACAGGGGCCACCGGTACCTTAGCTCTCCTCAGGTCTACCACCAGCTCCTTAGTCTTTTTCACATTAAGCTGCAGATAATTCTGCTCACACCATTGTCAGACACGACGGTCAATCACCAACATTTGGTAGTATATGTTACCAAATGCTACCCTGAGGTTCAATTTTCTTGCAGGTGTTCACAGTAAAACAAAGAAATAGAAATAGAATAATTGGGTGCCACGGACATTATCACAGCTCAGGGTATCGGAGTTTGTAGTTTAATTCCAGTCTCATCTGTGAAGAGTCTGTATGTGCTCCCTTTGGAATGCTTGGTTTTCCTCTGGGTGCTCTGGTTTCCTCCCACAGTCCAAAGACTTACTGGTTGGTAGGTTAATTGGTGGTTGTAAATTGTCCGGTGTTTGGGCTAGGATTAAATCAGGGGCAGCACGGGGGCCGGAGAGGTCTATTCTGCACAGTATCTCGATTAAGTATATAGAATCAGTGAAAAAGACTGACAAGCAATCAATGTGCAAACACAAAAATCAATTAATAAATAAATGAATAACTTCATAATATTGAGAACATGAGTTGTAGAGTCCTTGATAGTCGTGTTCAGTGACCAGTTCAGAGTTGTGGTGAGTGAAGTTATCCCCTCTGGTTCAGGAGCCTGAAGGTTGTAAGGTAATAACTGTTCCTGAACCGGTGGTGTGGGAGCTGAGGCTCTGGTACCTCTTTCCCAATGAGAAGAGAGCATGGCGTGGATAGTGGGGGTTGTTGATGGTAGATGCTGCTTTCTTGTGGCAGTCCTTTAACTTCAGTGTTGTTTTATATAATTCTGTATTCTGAGGCTAAGGGCGTGCTCCAGCTGCTCTAGGCTTTGTGTCACTTTTGTTCTGAATGCTGTTGCTTACTTTTATTGTTTGCACAATTTGTGTTTTTTTCCTCTCTCTCTCTGCTCATTGGGTGGTTGTTAGTCTTTTTTAAAAGGATTTTGTCAGGTTTTGTGGCTGCCTGTAAGGAAATGAAACTCAAGGTTGTATTATTCATACTTTGATAATAAATGTACTTTGAACTTTGAAGTTGTATATTGTTTTTGTTGCATGTTGCACCTTGACCAACATACCATAACAAACTTCTGGTCCACGTAAATATATATGGTGAATAAAGCTGACCCTTCATCCTTGATCGACACTTGAAATATCTGGGTTTGAGGTCATTGATGTGGAGTTGTCATTTTGAACAGAATCAGATCTGGAGTGAGTGCTGTGATCAGCTTGATATCGTTCCAGAGATTGAAAAGAGCCAGCAGACACTTACAGGATTAAGGGCGTGCTAAACCTACCTTTCGAAATAGTTTCAAATGGTGGGTTCCCCTAAGGGATTGTTGCAGTCAGACATTCAGAAAAGAAAGAGCTGCCTTAAATTGACTAGCGTGTAAAATCCAATGCACTAATTATTATTTTTGAACTGTTTGGGTAGCTGACAGATGACACATTAAGAAAATCCTGCAGCCATAACCATATGTGCTATTGAAATAAGATGGCACGTCAGCTTATTCTCACCTTTCATGAATGGACTATTAACACATTCTGAGGCCTTTGTTGTGTGACTATCCGTCGTTAAATGGCTGATTAATGGGGCAGTCCACCGGACAAAGGGTGCAAGGTCACTTCAGATCACTGGGGGGTATGTGCTGCAGCTGGGCAGCAGAGAGAAAAAACAACCGCACTTGTGTATAACCAGAACAGCTTTTTCTTATCAGGAGATTTAGTGGTTGAGGAATGAGTGAAGGCAAATCCTGCACATGAGCTGAACTCTCTGTGGTATTGGTCCTCTCAGGCTAGTAGTTCTTGACGTGAAACATACTAGTTAGAACTAAACGCTTTTTAAAAAAAAACTGGTGTGGCTTATTTTGCATTAGATTTGGTTCACATTTTTCCACCTATATGCAACTTGAAAAGAAGATTTAAATGAGATCCACGTTTTTTTGTGTGTGTTTCGTTGAGCGCACAATAGACTCATTATCTTTGCTGTCTGACCCAGAGACGAGATTTTGTGAGCCGTGAACCTGTGAATTGCGGTGAATGTAAAAGCAACTGTTAAAGTGACATTTGGAGCTCCTGGCAGCTATTTAATTCTGCGCGATGCTTGAAGGCTGACCAAGAAAACACGGTGAAACTTGTCGCATTGGATGCACAAGGCAAGTGACATTGACAAGTTATCCAGAACTGTTTCAATTCTCACTGGGGATATTCAAGTCTGGCGCTGGCTATGTTTATTGACCACACTTTCTATGTTCGTTTTGTTGAAACTACCTTACTATATTAATGGAATGGAGCCTGATGCTGAGTGTAAATAGCTGCCTTATCGTTCGTTCAAAGATCAAAGTACCTTTATGTTGCCAAATCCTATCCTGAGATTCGTTTTCTTGCAGGCATTCACAAAAAATACAATAGAATCAATGAAACACTGCACACAGAGACTGACAAAACAACCAATATGCAAAAGAAGACAAATTGAGCAATTACAAAAGAAAAGATAAATAAAATAACACCGAGAACATGAGTTGCAGAGTCCTTGAAATGAGTCCACAGGTTGTGTTCGGTGTTGTGGTGGGCGAAGTTGTCCCACTGGTTCAGGAGCCTGATGGTTGAGGGATAGTAGTTGCTCAGGTCAGGGCGTTGGGGCAGGAGGAGAGGGATGGGCCAGTGGGTTCCAGCTCGCTGTTCCCTAGGGTTTACTCATCTCTGTGGTGAACTGAGGCGGTGGCCTGTAACCACCAGGCTCCTGAAAAGGCTGCGGTGATGACTGGCTTCGTGTCCGAGAGCTCACTTTCATGTTTGCTTACTTTTATTGGTTGCACAATTTGTTTTTTTCACTGCACATTGGATGTTTGACGTTTATTTTCCTGTTGGTTTTCTTTGTCTTGTGGCAGCCTGTAAGGAGACGAATCCCAAGTTTGTATATAGTATACAGATTTTGAACTTACAACTTTGAATTGTTTCTGAAGCTAGTGCTGTGGGAGCTAAGCCTCCTCCTATACCTCCTTCCTGATGGCAGCAGCATGCAGTTCTCACTGTAAATGTGCTCAATTGTGGTGGGGAGAGCTTGGCCTGTGATGGACTGGGCTGTATCCACCATTGGAGGAGTCCCTGAGAATGGAACATGAGGAAATGTCTTACCATGCACGGTTGAAATTCCTGTTTTATACAGACTGCATTATTCAAAGGCTATGGACCAAGTAAAGGGGATGAGTATAGTTGGGTTCTGAATGATCAACATGAACAGGATGGTCTGAAGGAGTCTTATTCAATGTTTGACACAAAAAAAAACGTGAAGCCATTTCACCCATGGTCCACTGTCCTCTCCTGTCAGATTCCTCTTTCTTCAGAAGAGATTCTACAGATACTGGAAATCCAGAGCAGGGCATAGAAGGCTGGCTGAACTCAGAAGGTCAGGCAGCATCTACGCAGCTTCACCAGACTTGGTCCTGAAAGGTCTTGGTCTGAAAGGTGGAATTCATTGCCACATGTGGCTGTGGAGGCCAAGTCATTGGTTATGTTTAAGGCAGAGGTTGATAGATTCTTGATTAGTCAGGGCATGAAGGGATATGGGGAGAAGGGAAGGCGGGCAATTGGGGCTGAGAGGGAAATGGATCAGCCATGATGGAATGGTGGAGCAGATTCGATGGGCCAAATGGCCTCATTCTGCTCCAATGTCTTATGGTCTTATCCTGAATTGTTGACTGTTTACTCACCTCCATAGATGCTGCTTAACCTGCTGAGTTCTTCAGCCCTTTAACTCTTCCACCTATCCCCTTCCAACTTCATATTTCAGCACCCCCCCTCCCTTACCAATCCACCTTCCCCCTTCACCGGGCTTCACATAATTTGCTACCTTGTACTTCTTTCTCTCTCCTTCTTATTCTGGCTTCTGCCCCCTTTGATTCTACTCCCAATGAAGGGTTGAGCCCAAAGTGTCAGCTTTTTATTCCTCTCCATAGATGCTGCCTGACCTGCCGAGTTCTTCTTGCAGTTTGTGTGTGTTGAAGATTTCCAGCATCTGCAGAATCTCTCGTTTATGGGTGGGGAGAAGGCAGGGTTAACAAATTAATTTTGGCAGAACTCCCACTAGTCTCTTTGTCAGCAGTCGTGTACAAATCATTTGCACATGGTTGCAAAGAAAATCCACTCTTCAAAAATTATATATTAAAATTCTTTTTGACAGTTTAACTGTTGCAGAATTTCTTGGCATTTAATTGTAAATTGCTTCTTGATGAGCTCTAGTACAAAGGTCACAATCCTAATGAGTCTGGGCCAGCTACGATAATACCGTGCCCGCCACGGGGCACAGAACAAACATTGCTCTTAAAAAAAAACAAATTTATACGTGTTCTTGAACTTCAACAGAAAAGTTCAGGCTTTCTGTGCAAATGTTATAAACATGAAGTACAGATTCTTGGTAATTGGATCACTGCAATTTACTGACAGATTTTGAAAGTTCAAAGTAAATTGATTATCAAAGTTCATATATGTCATCATATACAACCCTGAGATTCATTTCCTTGTGGGCAATCAGAGTAAATCTAAGAAACACAATAGAATCAATGAAAGACTGTGCCCAACAGGATGGACAAACAACCAGAGTGCAGAAGACAACAAACTGCAAATACAAAAGACAAGAAATAGTTATAAATAAATATCAAGAGCATGAGATGAAGAATCCATGGTTTAGTGATGGGGCAAGTGGTGTTTAGTGACGTTATCCCCACTGGTTCAAGAGCCTGATGGTTGAGGGATAATAGCTGTTCCTGAACCTGGTGGTGTGAGTCCGGAGGCTCCTTCCTGTACCTTCTTCCTGATGGTAATAGCGAGAAGGGAGCATGTCTTGAATGGTGGGGGTCCTTGACGATGGATGCTTCTTTCTTGCGACAGCGCTCCATGTAGATGTGCTCAGTGGTAGAGAGTCCCTTACCCATGATGGACTGGGCCATATCCACTACTTTTTGTAGGATTTTCCGTTTAAGGGCATAGACGTTTCCATACCGGGCTGCGATGCAGTCAGTCAATCTATGTGCAAAAAAGAAATAAGGTTTTAAACTTTTGCAGTTCGCTTTCCCGTTTGGTCTTAAATCCCTCGATATATCACTTTTTTTGCTATTATTTTGCACTATTTATTTAACTTAATTTTTAATATATACTTATAATTTATCATTTTATTATTATGTATTGCAATGTACTGCTGCTGCAAAACAACAGATTTCATGACCAAAGCCAGCGATATTAAACTTGATTCTGGTTTCGATTCAATTTTGGAAGTGATTGCAATTTTAAAATCTGATCTTTGGGGCACACGTGACTGTCATAAATGTGACTTAATCTTTGGCCTTGAGAACTTGAACAGCAAGTAAGTAAGCGCTGTAAATTCCTTGCAATAGGATTTGTTCCCAAACAATAATTTAATTTATTCATCAGACGTGGGTGCACTTGGCGAGCCTGGCATTTAGCATTTGAAAAGGCAAAGGGTAGCCACCCTCCTGACACTCTGATAGTCTTTTTTTAAGAAAAAGATTATTTACATATCTTTCATCGAAAATATTTATGTAATTCTCAAATTAGTACGAGTGGCCTTGTTCTGGTTGCACTCCAGCCCCGACATGACCTTGCAGAGGAAATGCTCCCTCAATATCTACAAGTTAGTCCCAAAGAATTCCCAGCCTTGTCTCTGACCACTTGCTAATACTTATCTTTAATATATTGCTTGTGTTTGGAAAAAGACAGTTTGCATCCAGGTGAAGGGTCTCGACCTGAAACATCGACTGCCCGTTTCCCTCCTCAGGTACTGCCTGACCCACTGAGTTCCTCCAGTATCTTGTGTGTTGCTCTGTTAAGTAACAGCCTTGTCACTGTATATGGTAGAAATATTCCTGCGTCAAGTTAATTCCCATCTGGGGAAGAGGAGAAAATAGACTGTATCTTTTTTATATGAAGCTGTCATTGAAACCTTTTGAATATTGAAAGGCCTAGTTAGAGTGGACATGGAGAGGATGTTTCCTATAGTGGGAGAGTCCAGGAATAAATGGCACAGAATTGTATAGGAGAATATAAGAATACAGTGACGTCCATTTAGAAAGGAGATGAGGAGGAATTTCTTTGACCAGTGGGTGAAGAATCTGTGGAATTCATTACTACTGATGGTTGTGGAGACCAGGTCATTGGGTATATTTAAAGCAGAGGTCCTTGATTAGTAAGAGTGTTAAAGGTTACAAGGAGAAGGCAAGAGAATGGGGTTAAGAGAAGTAATAGATCAGCCATGATCAAATGGCAGAGTAGCCTGATTCTACTCCCATGTCTTATGGAAATGCATAAGGTTTGTCATTCTATCTTTCACTTATTATATGTGATGCAAGGAATCTTCATTAGTTTGGAAAGCTTCATACCAGTAATTATTACAATTGGTAGATTGCAGTGAATTTAGGATGTATCTATTTAAAAGGGAAAGTCATACTGGTTGGGCTGCATGGCCTAATTCTGCTCTAATGTCTTGTGGTCTTACTATCACCTGCACAAGTGCAGCATAAGAGACATAAAATTCACAAGGAAAACATGAACAGAACTTTTAAACCAACAACACAATTAGAACAAAACCAAGTCCATTTTAGTGCAAAGTGATCGACATCATAGTGTTGCTAGACTGTAGTTTTCAGGTTGCGCTAGCTGGTTCAAGTACTGATGGTTGAAGGGAATATATTTGCAAATGTTCAAGAACAACATATTCCTGTTTGAAGTACTCAGTAGTTGAGATAGCATCTGGGGAGAGGGAAACAAAATTTCATATCAATTGCCTTCTACTAGAAACATTAGCCATGTCCCTTTCCTAGGGGCTGCCTGTTCTTAATACAGTAGATTCTGGTTAATTGGGACACTTTGAGGTTAGTATATTTTGGCCCAATTAAGCCGCTGCCCCAATTAGCCAAAGTTTCATGAAAATAGTTTAAAAAGTATTTAAAAAAGACAAACACCATTTAATTGAGTAACAAGTTATGTATTTAAATGAAATGCAGAACAATACCACCTCAGTATTATAACACTGTGTCTTGCGAGACCATGGATCTGCGCCTGGAAAGTCTTCACTCTCCAGGGCGCAGGCCTGGGCAAGGTTGTATGGAAGACCAGCGGTTGCCCATGCTGCAAGTCTCCCCTCTCCACGCCACTGATGTTGTCCAAGGGAAGGGCATTAGGACCCATACAGCTTGGCACCAGTGTCGTTGCAGAGCAATGTGTGATTACGTGCCTTGCTCAAGGACACAACACGTTGCCTCGGCTGGGTCTCGAACTCATGACCTTCAGGTAGCTAGTCCAATGCTTTAACCACTTGGCCACATGCCCACTGTGTATTAGTTCCTAATAGTTATCAACTGAGGAATTAATCCTGTGTATGCATTTGACTGACTGTAAATGAACAAAATCAGCGCACCTAGTGCAGATAGTGTACTGCCTTTCTACAATGCTTTCAACCATTGCATCCTCCAAATCTTAATTTTCATTGTAACATTCAAGGTGCTTGTCAATAACTTCAAATTCCTTGTAGTTCATAACTTGTTGAAGTAGTGAAATCGTTTTGTTTTTACTCTCGGCTGTTTCTTGCATCTCCAAGCCTGAATGCTTGAAACCGCATTGAGCAAAAACAGTTCTGATCTGAAGCGTCTTACTGCTTATTTCTCAAGAACTATCAGTGACAAAGTCAATGCCTTTTGAACACAGGCACACGCAAGTGGTGCTATTTAAAAACTGTTCACTCTAAGAATGGTGCAGTGTCTAACAGCCACACGACGTGCATACGACTGGCGCTAGTTAGAAACTGTTTGGCAATTGAGCAGCATTGTGTCCCAAATAAACAAAGGGAATCCCGGCTATTTCTCGTTTGGCTTTTGTTCTTTAAGAGTTGTCCCAGACAGTGGCTGCCCCGATTAACCAACGACCTAATTAACCGGAACCTGCTGATTTTGCAAAATTTTCTGTTTCTATTGTATATCTCTAGCATCTGCGTTTTTTTTTTGTTTTTATTCTTGACAACATCTCCTTTCTGTTTGACAGCAATATAATATAAATTGTATTATGGGTTCAGGCAAAGTGTAAGAAAATTTGGCATTTAGCTAACTAAAACCCAAAGCAGGAAGAATGTATTTCTCCTTCCTTGTTATTTTAAAGGCACAAGTCATTTGTGGTATGCTTCATGTATACTTACAGCGCTCTGTATTCTTAACAAGCATCTAATCCTCTTGTGTGTTCCAGTACTGATGGACTAGAGTTAGTACGTGGGCAGCACGTGCACTATTCAAGCGTGACGCTTCTGGGAAATACCTCACTCCTGTGAGGGCTGTAACCCAAAACTACTGTACTAAAGTCCTCTAATCATCAGCCCCTGGGTAAAACCTTGATCAGTGTTTTCCCTGGATGAAGGTAGTGCCATGAGCTGGTTTCAGAACACAGGACACTGGGGTGGCATGGTAGCGTAATGCAGTTACAGCACCGGGAAACCGGGTTCAGTTCCCACTGCTGTTTATAAAACGTTTGTATGTTCTCACAGGGAATGTATGGGTTTCCTCCAGGTGCTCCAGTTTCCTCCCATATTCCAAAGATGTATGGGTTAGTAGGTTAGTCGGTCACATGGTTGTAACTGAGTGGCACATACTTGTTGGTTCGAAAGGACCTGCTAACCTGTTGCATTTCTTGATCAGGGCGGCATGGAAGCGTATTGGTTAGCACAACACTTTACAGTACCAGCGACCCGGGTTCACCTCGCTGCTGCCTTTGAGGAGTTTGTGTATTCTCCCCGTGACTGTGTGGGTTTCCTCCGGGTTCTTCGGTTTCTGCCCACACCCCAATCCAAAGACTTACCGGTTAGTAGGTTAACTGGTCACTGTACAGTAAATTGCCCCATGATTAGGCTAGAATTAAATTGGGGGTGTGCTGGGTGGTGTGGCTCAAAGGGCTGGAAGGGACTACGTATTCTGCGCTGCACCTCAATAATAAATAACTAAATAATCCAAGGACAGTACAGCGTAGTAAAGGCCATTCGGCCCATGATGTTGTGCTAACTTTTTAATCTGCTCCAGTTCAATGTAACCCTTCCCTCCCATGCAGCTCTCCACTTTTCTATTATCTGCATGCCTATCTGTCAGATTCTTAAATGTTCCTAACGTATCCCCCTCTACCACCACCTCCAGCAGCACATTACCCACTGGTACCGAAATTCAGTCTTTCTGTCGTACTTCTAAAACATCTCACCAACGAGATTGTGCATTTGCCTGGACTCAACTCTTTATGAAATGTGTAGCCCAATATCATGTTTCCAAAAGAAAACTCAAAGAGATGTCTGCCACTGTGCCACTCGGCCACTGTGTGTGATTTGGTTCCCTCACCTCTATATTTTTAGTTGCATGACCATTAGGAAACTCATGACCTGCTTTTGACCCTACTCTGAGAGTATAGTAAATCACTATGAAGGAACAGACTGCGCAGTGTCTATCTAGTTTTGCGGTTTTATGTGCAATGGCGGATCGACAAAGGTTGCCCTGTTGTAAATCCTTGTTAACTATAATTGGGAATTCATCTTTTATTTTGTTCAATGGTCTTTAGATTGCATTGAGTTGTAATATGTATAAACTCAACCTCAGCTAGAATTAGAACGTGTATGCAGTGGCCACTTTATTAGTTACAAAGGTAGAAGGCGGTCTTCTGCTGAACCCATCCACTTCAAGGTTTGACATGTTGTTCATTCAGAGATGCTCTTCTGCACATCACTGTTGTAACGCGTAGCTATTTGAGTTACTGTCGCCTTCCTGTCAGCATGAACCAGTCTGGCCATTGTCCTCTGACCTCTTGTTAACACATCGTTTTCACTAACAGAACTGCTGTTTGCTGGATTTTATTTTGTTTTTCACACCATTCTCTGTAAACTCTAGAGCAGGGGTTCCCAAACTGGGGCCCACAGACTCCTTGGTTAAGGGTAGTAGTCCATGGCATTAAAAAGGTTGGGAACCCTTGGTTTAGAGACTGTTTTCGTAAAAATCCCAGGAGCGCACACAAAATGCTGGGGAAACACAGCAGGCCCGACAACAACTATGGAAAAGAGTAAACAGTCGATGTTTCGGGCCGAAACCATTCTTCAGGTCTGAAGCATCAACAGTTTACTCTTTTCCATAGATGCTGTCTGACCTGCTGAGTTTCTCCAGCATTTTCCGTGTGTTGGTTTAGATTTCCAGCATCAGTAGATTTTCTTGTGTTTGTGATAAAATCAGAGGAGAACAACAGTCTCTGAGATACTCCAACCACCCCGTCTGGCACCAACAATCATTCTGTGCTCAAAGTCGCTTAGATCACATTTCTTCCCCATTCTGATATTTTGTTTGAACAACAACTGAACCTGTTGACCATGTCTGTATGCGTTTATGCACTGAGTTGCTGCCACATCATGGATATTTGCATTAATGAGCAGGTATATTGGTGTACCTAATAAAGTGCCCATTGTGTAATTGTGTATTTCAGACCTTTGGTCAATGGTCCTTGGTTGTTATTATGACTGTTTCTTTTCGTGCCTTGTGGCGCGTTGGCTGCCTGTTTTGCCGTTTCCTTAGCATTTGTCTATTTTTTTAATGAGACTGTATTGTTAACTCAATGCTCAACCCAGCATGGATGGGAAACATGCAAGGGGGCCAGCTGGATTCGAACCCAGGTCCACTTACCTCAGAGTCCGGTGCTGATGCCACTACACCACCAGCCGGCATAGGTTGTGATATTGAGGTGTTATATACCGAGCGGTATAAATATTTTAGAGTATGTACTCAACCCCAGCTATGAAAAGAATTATATTTATGTTTTTAACTAGCTGGCTATGCTTGCATTTCTGCTGTGATATTCCAACATGAGGTCGGTCTAGCCTGGTAAAATACTGCCTCTTAATTTTGATTAGCGTAGGGATTTAGTAGGTAATCCATCTGCTATGCAAGCTCTGCCGTTGATCAGTATTCAGATCTATCTCCCAGCTGCATTGTGTGCCGAATGTCATAAGTGGCTTTACACAGGAACTGTATTTTTTTTAGAATGGCTGTTACTGCACCTGTAAGTGTTTGCTTTGAATCCTTTGATCAAAGTTCATCTACATGAAACAGTGTATTGAAGATTTTGGAGGCATAAAATTAAAAAAAATGCCATAATGCGATTTTTCAGCTTTATCTGTCTTTGACATTTCATTATTTATTTTCAAGGCGATGATTTATTTCAAGTGCACATATCTCAGTGCTGTGATCTCGAGACTGCCGCACCCTTGGCTTTGCCGAGAACATTAATTTGTGTATAGATAGCAAGTTCTAGAAAACGGTGCATGAGTAATACATTAAGTAGGAAGTCTGAGGATGATAACTTGGGCTCATAGTTTCAGTTCACTGAGAAATGCACATGATCTTAACTGAATGTTCTTCCCTTCCTTAGCAGCTGCACAGTCTAACCATTGATCCAAGCAGGAATATTTTACACGGCCTGAAAACTGTGTGGCACATTATATAAAAGAAAATTCTAGCTGGGCGGCAGCAAGGGCTATGTGCGCGGGGGTATTTCAGTTACTGTGCGGCTGTGCAGCTTAGAGGGAACGGTGGTCCTTCATGTTAAATTACTTGATTAGCCTATTTGCCAACTTTCTTTGTACACTTAAGCTGAAAGTCTGTTGATGGTTCCCATCCGCTGAGAGTAACCGTTGGGTACTGCAGTCTGTCTAAAGTGGCACTTCAAATTACATGTGAAACATTTGATGGCTCTGGGCTGTACTCGCTGTAGTTTAGAAGAATGGGGGTGGGAGTGAAATCTCATTGAAACCCACTGAATATTGAAAGACCTAAATAGATTGTATGTAGAGATGGTTTCTTTTATTGGTGGGAGAGTCTAGGATCAGAGGACCCAGTCTTAGAATAGAAGGACATCTCTTTAGAACAGAGATGAGGAGGAATTTCTTAGCCAAAGGGTGGTGGATCTGTGGAATTCATTGCCAGAGATTGCTGTGGAGGCCAAGCCACTGGGTATATTTAAAGCAGAGATTAATAGGTCTTTGATTAGTAATCATCATCATATGACATTTTGTATGATGTGGGCAATCATTGTTTTGGCCATGATTGTTCTTGGCAAATTCTTCTACAGGAGTGGTTTGCCATTGCCTTCTTTTGAGCAGTGTCCTTACAGGATCCCCTCCATTATCAATACTCTTTAGAGATTGCCTACCTGGTGTCAGTGGTTGCATAACCAAGACTTGCGATATGCACCACCTGCTCCCAAGGGTTAACTGCGGGCTAGCAGAGGGAAGGAGCACTTTCTGCTTTCTTTGATAGAGACGTACTCCACCCTGCAACTCTAATTGATTAGTAAGGGTATCAAAGGTTACAGGTGAGAAAATGGAGTTGAGGGAAAATAAATCAGCCATGGTAAGATGGGCCAAATGGCCTTATTCTGCTCCTATGTCTCATGGTCTTATTGTCATTCTTAATGCTTTTATAACTTCGGGCTGCTAAATTGGGGGAATGTTTATACCTGCACCTCAAGCAAGAACCGCAAGCTAGATTTGTGAGAATTTACGACTGAAATATAAAGAGCATTTCTGGTATAAATGCTACTAGGTAAAAATTTACATGGTTCTGAAGGTGCTAAACTCTTAGTGGAATTGTTCCCAGAGGCTGGCAGCTATTCAGTCACTCTGATGGACTTACAGTTTACCTGTGAGGCTTCCTGCTGATAGTTCAGATGGGAAGTTGTGTGCTAGTTCAGATTTAGAATCATTTATTTATCACATGTACAGTACTGTGCAGATTTTGCTCTTTCTCTGCGATGGTCACTCCCTTCTCCTTAGCGCTCAGGCTATGAAGACTGCCTCACCTACTGTGCTCTGTGCCGCTAATATGATGAACTGGTAGTGAGGCTTTGGGCCTACCCGGGCTGCTCTGGGGTTCGGATCTGAGGGCTCAATTTTGGTTCAGAAATCATTTTGATTGTTTGCATGATTTGCATTTTTTTCTCTTGTGCATCTAGGGTTGGTCTTTTATTCTCTTTTTTTCCCTTTAATTGGCTTCTTTTGGGTTTCTTGCTTTGTAAGCAAATCTCAAGGTTGTATAATTTATACATTCTTTGATAATAAATGGATCTGGAAATCTTGAAGTCTTAGGCACAAATATATGGCTAGGGTGCACAGTACTGCAGTAGTTTTAAGTATTGCACTTTACTGCTGCCGCAAAGAACAAACAAATTTCATGACATATGTGAGTGATGATAAACCTGATTCTGATATGGGTCTCTTCTGTGACTGAGAGTGGAATTATAGTTTGGAAAAGGGGAAGTGGGAGGGAGTGGGAAGCACCAGAGACATATTCTGTAATGACCAATAAACCAGTTGTTTGGAATCAAATGACCTTCCCTGGTGTCTCACGGCTGGGTGTGTCTGCACCGGTACCACTCCCATCCCCACCCTAGGCACTCCTCTCTGCCACTTGTCCCACACCCCTCCTCAGGCGCTCCACCCTTTCTATTCCCAACATCCTTTGTTCCTGCCAGATTTACAAACTTGTTCTCTGCTCCAAGTTAACAAATACAGTACTGTGCAAAAGTCTTAGACACACTAGTTTTATTTTTATATTTCCCCTTTTCCATGGGATTGTTGCAACTGTCCTCCCTCTGAAGTGCCCAAAGCTAAGTATTAGGTAGTTCTGATGTGCACAATAAAGAACTTCCTTTACCCAGAGCATGGTAAGAATGTCGAACCTGCCACCACAAGCAACAGTTGAGGAACACAGGATGAAGGGTGGTTTGTGGTGCGTTTACACCTGACTTCCAGTCCCGCTGCACAAACCTGAGTGTATTATGTGTGCTGATGCTCTATTTCAGCTGGTAAGGGATCCTTGTTGTTGGAGCTGTTCTCTCTCGGGTGAGACAATGAGTGCAGTTCCTGCTTCCTCTGACTGCCTTACCTTAAAGTCTAAAAAGGCTTTCCTTGTTGGTGACTCTTGGATCCTCTTTGAGGGTGGAGAGAATAAACAAGTGGGAACTAACAAGTTATACTGATGGAGGCGATGTCACACAGAGGGTGGTGAGTGGGTTGATGGGTGGAGATACGTCTCTATCAGTGGAGATGTAAGGTGCTTCTTCCATCTGCCAGCCTGCAGGTCATCCTTGGGCAAGGTGTGGCACCTGCTTAGCCCCTCCGATCATGCTGATATGAACCCATGGGAGTGGGTAGTGGAGCTGGTGCACATCACAAGTCCTGGTTATGCGACCACTGATGCCAGGCAAACAATCTCTGAAAAATATTGATAATAGCTGTAGTCGCCTGTCTTGTAAAGACACTGCCCAGAGGAAGGCAATGGCAATCTGCTTCTGTAGTAAAAAATCGGCAAGAACAATCATGGTCATGGATAAGACAATGATTGCCAATGTCAAACAGTTTGACACGGTACATAATAGAGATGATGATGAGTGGTGAGTGTATGGAACGTTCTGACAAGGGTGGTGGTCAAAGCAGATACGTCAGAAACATTTAAAGTAGTCTTGGATAAACACATGGATGAAAGAAAAA
Source organism: Mobula birostris (assembly GCF_030028105.1). Taxonomy (NCBI): domain Eukaryota; kingdom Metazoa; phylum Chordata; class Chondrichthyes; order Myliobatiformes; family Myliobatidae; genus Mobula; species Mobula birostris. The sequence continues at coordinate 90,650,541 of NC_092383.1, read as the reverse complement.
TGGAGGGTTATGTGAGAGGGAATGGTTCAATGACCTTAGAGTAGTTTAAAAGGTTGGCACAACATCGGGGTCCAAAGGCCCTGTACTGTGCTGTATTGTTCTATGTTCTGTGACATAACAGTGTCTATAAAAAGTATTCACCCCCCTTTGAAGTATTCGTGCTTTATTGTTTTACAACATTGAATCACAGCGGATTTAATTTGGACTTTTTTGACACTGTTCAAGGTAAAGAGACCCATTCGTATCAAAGTGAAAGCAGATCCCTACCAAGCCATCTAAATTAATTCCAAATATAAAACACAAAATAATTGATTGCACAAATATTCATCCCCCTTCAAGTCAGTATTTAGTTAGATGCACCTTTGGCAGCAATTACAGCCTTGAGTCCGTGTGGATAGGTCTCTATCAGCTTTGCGCATTTGGACACTGCAATTTTCCCCCATTCTCTGCAAAACTGCTCAAGCTCTGTCAGATTGTGTGGGGATTGTGAGTGAAAAGCCCTTTTCAAGTCCAGCCACAAATTCTCATTTGGATTGGGGTCTGGATTCTGACTTGGCCACTCCAGGACATTAACTTTGTTGTTTTTAAGCCATTCCTGTTATGCTTTGGCTTTATGCTTGGGGTCATTGTCTTGTTGGAAAACAAGTCTTCTCTGAAGTTGCAGTTCTCTTGCAGACTGCATCAGGTTTTCCTCCAGGATTTCCCTGTATTTTGCTGCATTCATTTTACCCTGCTGCAGTGAAACATCCCCACAGCGTGATGCAGCCACCACCATGCTTCACGGTAGGGGTGATGATGTGCAGTGTTTGGCTTACACCAAACATAGCGTTTAATCTGATAGCCAAAAAGCTCAATTTGGGTTTCATCAGACTATAGAACCTTCTTCCAGCTGATTTCAGAGTCTCCCACATACCTTGGCAAACTCTAGCCGAGATTTCATGTGGGTTTTTTTTCAACAGTGGCTTTATCTTTGCCACTCTTTCATAAAGCTGTGACTGGTGAAGCTCCCGGGTAACAGTTATTGTTTGCGCAGTCTCTTCCATCTCAGCCACTGAAGCTTGTAACTCCTCCAGAGTTGTCATAGGTCTCTTGGCCTCCGTAACTTATCCCCTACTTGCACGGTCACTCAGTTTTTGAGCAGGGCCTGCTCAAGGTAGATTTACAGCTGTGCCATATTCTTTCAATTTCTTGATGATTGACTTAACTGTACTCCAAGAGATAGTCAGTGACTTGGAAATTTTCTTGTATCCACCTCCTGATTTGTGCTTTTCAATAATCTTTTCACGGAGTTGCTTGGAGTGTTCTTTTGTCTTCATGGTGTAGTTTTTGCCAGGATACTGACTCACCAGTAGTTGGACCTTGGAAGGAGGGTGAATATTTATGCAATCAGTTATTTTGTGTTTTATTTTTGTAATTAATTTAGATCACATTGGAGAGATCTGTTTTCACTCTGACACTAAAAATTCCTTTTCAAAGAAAGCCAAATTAAATCCACTGTGATTCAATGTTATAAAACAGTAAAACATGAAAACTGCTAAGGGGGTTAAATACTTTCTCTTGGCATTGTAAGAGAGTAGGAGGAAGCCTGTAGAACAATAATATAGGCATGAATTTGTTGGGTCAAATGGCCAGCTCTGTGCGATGTGTTTTATTGAAATATGTTGTGCACACTGTCCAACATTACTCTCCTGATCGAGATCAAGAGACCTGGAAAATGTCTTTCCCTCATACACTGGTGGCGGAAAGGAATCGTTTTATGAGGGGTATAGATAGGGTAAATGCAAGCTGTCTTTTTCCACTGAAGTTGGGTGAGACTAGAACTAGAGGCGATAGTTTAAGAGTGAATGTTTAAATGAGGGGGGACACCTTCACTCAGAGTGTGGAACGAGCTGCCAGCAGAAGTGGTGGATGCGGGTTCGATTTTGACATTTAAGAGAAATGTAGGTCAGCGCCTCGTTAGGTGGGGTATGGAGGGATGTGGTCCAGGTGCACGTTGGCGGGGCTAGGTAGAATAATAGTTCAGCACAGATCAGATGGGTCAAAAGGTCTGTTTCTGTGCTGTAGCCTTCTATGACTCTGTGACTATTTTCTTGGTTCAGGTGAATTAAATCAGCCTGGGGGAGATTTAATTGTTATTTTAGAAAGCAGAATGCTTGCTGGATAAATCAGGTTTGTTCTGGGCCACTGATATCCCCTGGCTTCCCTGCGGCCCGCGATTTAAGAACCGGAGACATAGGAAACTGCAACAAGAAACCACAAACTATCTGTCGGGGGAGCTCAGCGGGTCAGGCAGCAAAAATAGAGGAAAAAAAAGTAGTGAGGTAGTGTCCATGGGTTCAATGTCCATTCAGAAATCGGATGGCTGTTCCTGAATCATTGAGTGTGTGCCGTCAGGCTCCTATACCACCTCCTTGATGCTCACAATGAGAAGAGGGCATGTCCTGGCTGGTCCTTAATGATGGGTGCCGCCTTTCTCTTGCTCCTCGAAGACGTCCTGGATGCTGGGGAGGCTAGTGCCCGTGATGCAGCTGGCTGAGTTTACAACTTTCTGCAGTTTATTTCGAAGCTGTGCAGATGACCTTATAGAAAGCAGAATGCTGCCTTTAATCTTGCTGAGCATTGTAAAAATATCCTCATTGACGGTACAGACTTAAACGTGTGTTTATTTCTTTTCGGGTGGTTGTACCAGTGCCAGAGTTTGCAAGCACTTGCTATTATTTCAACAGTTATCAGAATCAGGTTGATTATCACTGCCTTACAATGTGATTTGTAGCAGCAGCACTGCACAAAGACATACGATTTCTGTAAATTACAAAAGCATGCAAAAATAAAGGCAGTGTCCATGGATACATGAACTGTTCAGGAATCCGATGGTGGAGAGGAAGAAGTTGAACCATTAAGTGTGTGTCTGCAGGCTCCTGTATCTGCTCCCGACAGTAGTCATGTCAGATTGCTTGCCGTGTGTAAAACTTCTTAAGATGTTATCACTCCAGCATTCTCGAGATTAATGTGTATGGAGCTTTTTTTTTCGCTGAATAAGCACAGATTGTAGCAAACAGACTGCGGTATTAACTTTGTGAATGGGTGACGTCAATGCTTTATTTTCCATTGAGAAGCCAAATATTACAACATGGGTGCTAAATGCATCTCGCACCAAATTCTAAATAATGTGGAAAGCTCTGTTTATACCACATTTCTACTTGTATTCAAATAATTTCTGCTAGAGTTTTTCTGCAACACCATGCAGATGCATTCTGATTGGCTGCATCACCGTCTGGTATGGGGGTGGGCTGGGGGGCTACTGCGCGGGCTCGAAAGAAACTGCGGAGAGTTGTAAAGTTAGGCAGCTCCATCATCGGCTCAAGCCTCCATAGTATCCAAGACATTTCAAGGAGCGGTGCCTCCGAAAGGCGGAATCCATCATTAAGGACCCCCACCACCCAGGACTCTTCTCACTGTTACCATCAGGTAGGAGGTACAGAACCCTGAAGGCACACACTCAGCGATTCAGGAACAGCTTCTTCCCCTCTGCCATCCGATTCCTAAATGGCCATTGAACCCTTGAATACTACCTCACTACTTTCTTATTCCTGTTTTTGCAGTACTTATTTTAACTTTACTACTTAATATACATATATACTTACTGTTACTCGTTTTTTTCTATATTTATCATGTATTGCATTGTACTGCTGCTGCAAAGTTAACAAATTTCACGACATACGCCATTGATATTAAACCTGATTGTAATTCTGAGATTTTTACCTCAACACCAGCGACTCTGCATATGGAAATCTTGAGCAACACACACACACACAAAATGCTGCCCGGATTCGGTGGCATCAATGGAGAGGAATAAACATTCGACGTTTCGGGCTGAGAGCCTTCATCAGGACTGAAGAGTAAGGGGGAAAAGGGTGGGGGAAGGGGAAGGCGGACAAGCTGGCCGGCGATAGGGGAAGGTGGGTGGATGGGGAAAGGAGTGTGATGTAAGAAGCTGGAAAGGGGTAGATGGAAATGCTAAAGGACTGAAGAAGAAGAATCTGATAGGAGAGGACAGCGAACCATGGAGGAACGGAAGGAGGAGGAGCACCAGATGGAGCTGATGGGCAGGTAAAAAGAAGGGATAAAAATCAGAATGGGGAATGGAAAAAGATGAAAGATGTGGAGAAATTATGAGAAATTAGAGAAATTGATGTTCATGCCATCGGGTTGGAAGCACCCTAGACAGAATACGTCCTAGTGAAGGGTCTCGGCCTAAGTCGTCGACAGTTTATTTTCCAGTGATGCAGCCTTATCTGCTGAGTTCCTCCAGCATTTTGTGCGTGTTTATTCATATTTCAGACTAGATTTTCTCACTGCCATCGATCACATGTTATCCTCAGAATGCCGATATTTTTAAACTTAAAAGGACATTGATTTTAGGTAGTTAACCAGAATTTCCATATGGGAGGTGGGTAGGTACAAGCAGAAACCTTAATTTGCAAGGCTGTCAATAAGAAAAGAGTGGTGTATCTGATTAAATCACTAAGACCTGTTAAAGGCCAGTTTTCCCAAGTGGTGTGTAAAAGCGTGTATAGAACTGTGTGTTCAGCAGTGATTCCATCATCGGACTTCCCTTGAAAACCTGAAACAGGATTAGCACTGAATTTTAAAGACAGCCATTTTGCATTGTGTCCTGGACGTGGTATTAATGTCTCCCTCCTGGTTCTATTCCTCCCTTCAACCATTAGCCACAGCTGTAATTTTTAGTCTGCCATCAAAGTATAGCCAAGATTATCTAGTCTTGCTCTATTGTTTCCCCCCCCCCCACCCCCATCTTGTTATTCTGGCTTCTGCCCTTCATTTCCAGTCCTGATGAAGAGTCTCAGCCCAACACGTCAACCCTTTTACTCTCCTCCGTAGATGCTGCCTGACCTGTTGAATTCCTCCAGCATTTTGTGTCTGTTGCTCTGTGTTTCCAGCTTCTGCAGAATCTCTTGAATTTAGTCTAAAATATGTATAGTATTATAGAAAAACAATAGCAGGGCATGACTAGATAACTGAAGATTGAGTAAGTGTTTGGAACTCACTTGTCCCTTGCCTGTTCTCCACACAGGGTGGATCAGTGGATTCTCTGCTGTTGTTCTGTTTGCACAGTAAGGGAGGGGCTAGGAGCCAGAACTGATGAATTATGAATTGCAAACGAACTCACAGGTGTAAGCTTATCATTTGATTGTTGCTAGAGTGCAGATTATCAACTAAGGAGTTCACCCCCTCTGCACCATGGACTTCCCTTCTCGATTTCCATCATAGTAGAAGTAAGATGCAACATTGTTTTGTAAAACAGTCGAGGGTAGTCTGAGATTGAAAGGCTCTGCAAAAATGCTAGCCCTTTATTTTCAAATCCAATCTCCATGATGTATTGGTCACTTACTAGTAAGGTACTTGCATAATTTATTTGATTTAGAGATACAGCATGGTAACAGGCCCTTCACCCCTGTGACCAGTTAACCTACTGACCTGTATATCTTTGGGAGGAGACAGGAGCACCCAGAGGAAACCCATGCAGTCACATGGAGATTGTACATACACCTTACAGGGAGCGACGGGAATTGAAAGCTACACACACAGTGCTGGAGGAACCCAGCAGGCCAGGCAGCATCTGTGTTAAAGGGTAAGCAGTTGACGTTTCAGGCCGTGACCCTGCATCATGTTTCTGCAAAGGAAAGGGAGGTCAGACTAAGAAGGTGGGGGGGAGGGGAGGAAGAAGTACAAGGTGGCAGGTAATAGGTGAAACCGGGGGAGGGGTGACGTAAAGAGCTGGGAAGCTGATTAGTGAAAGAGATAAGGGGCTGGAGAAGGGGGAATCTGCTCGGGGAGGACAGAAGACCATGGAAGAAAGGGAAGGGAGAGGAGCACCAGAGGGAGGTGATGGGCAGGTAAGGAGATAAGGTGAGAGGGGGGAATGGGAATGGAGAAGGGGGGAAGCATTTGCTGGAAGTTAAATCAATGTTAATGCCATCATGTTGGAGACTACCCAAAAGTGAACCCAGATTGTTGGCGCTGTAATAGTGTTACATGAAGGGCTTCATATTATCAGACAAATTTTGACCCTGCTGGAGATGTTAGAGCAGATGACCAAAGGCCCGGTCAACAAAGTTGTTTTAAGGAGCATCTTAGATGAGGAGGGGGAGGATGAGTGGTAGGCTGCTTTAAGGAGAGATTTCCTGAGCATGGCTCCAACAAAAGAGCAATTTAACGTGGGCGCTCAATAGCCTGTCCTAATAAAAGCATGTAGGTGCCACGACCAAGAAAGTTCACGAGCAACTCTACTTCCTCAGGAGGCTAAAGAAATTTAGCATGACCATCGCCAATTTTTATTAATGCACCACACAAGGCATCTTCTCTGGATGCCTAACGGCTTGGTACGGCAAATGCTCTGCATGAGACTGCAAGAAACTGCAGAGAGTTGTGAACGCAGTTCAGCACATCACAGAAACCAGCCTCCCCTCCATGGATTCTGTCTACTCTTTTTGTTGCCTCAGTAAAGCAGCCAGCATGAAGTACCAACCCAGCCCGGACATTCTCTCTTATTCCCCCATGCCCCCCATCAGGCAGAAGATACAAAAAATACCATCAGACTCAAGGACAGCTTCTGTCCTGCTTTAAAAGACTATTGACTGGTTTCTTAATATGATGAGATAGACCCTTGATCTCACATTCTACATTGTTATGATAAGAACGTAAGATATAAGAGCAAATTTAAGCCATTTGGCTCACCAAGTCTGATCTGCCATTTCATCATGGCTGATCTATTTCCCTCTCAGTGGCAATCTCCTACCTTCCTCCCCTCATCCCTTCATGCCCTGACCAATCAAGGATCTATCAACCCCTGGTTTAAATATACCCAAATGATTTGACCTCCACAGCTGCCTGTGGTAACAAATTCCACAGATTCACCACTCTCTGGCTAAAGAAATCCCTCCTCATCTCCGTTCTAAAGGGGTAGCACGGTAGCGTATTGGTTAGTACAACGCTCTACAGTACCAGCAATCCAGACTCAATTCCCGCTGCTGTCTGTAAGGAACAGGAGTTTGTATGTTCTCCCTGTGACCTCGAGGGTTTCCTTCATGTGCTCTGGTTTCCTCCCACAGTCCAAAGACGTACTGGTTAGTAGTTCTTTGTAAATTGTCCTGTGATAAGGCCAAGGTGAAATCGGGGGTTGCTGGGTAACATGGCTCAAAGAGCCACAAGGGCCTATTCCACGCTGTACCTCAATAATAATAATAAATGGGGTCCCTCTATTCTGAGGCTGTGTTCTCTGGTCCTGGACTCCACCACCATAGGAAACATCCTCCACATCTGCTCTATCGAGGCCTTGAAACATTCGCTAGGTTTCGATGATATTCTCCCTTCATTCTTCGGAATTCCAGTGAGTACAGGCCCAGAGCCATCAAACGCTCCTCATATAATAAGCCTTTCAATTCTGTAATCATTTTTGTGAACCTACTTTGAACCCTCTTCAATGTCAGCACATCTTTTCTAAGAGAAGGGGCCCAAAACTACTCACAATTCTCGAAAGTAACGCCTCACCAGTGCCTTACAGAGCCTCAATCATCTTGTATCTTATTGCCTACCTACACTGCACTTTCCCTGTAGTTCTTACACTTTATTCTGCACTTTGTTCTGTTTTACCTTGTTCTACCTCAGCGCATTGTTGTAATGAACTGTTCTGTTCAAGACAAGATTTTCGCTGTGTCTCGGTACATGTAACAATCATAAACCAATTTACAATGAAAAGAGCTGTCTCAGAAAATTACAGTGCTGGAGGAGATTGTACGGATAGAGGTGGGTGAGAACGTGGAGGAATTTTAAACATGCATGAAGAATTAAATATTTTAAGTGTGTGTACAGTAACCAGTGTAGGTCTGAAACCACAGAGTTATGAGTGAACAGGACTCTAATTTAGGATGTGGGCTATTATGCTTGTATCACATCTCAGGGTGAACTATTCAGTTCAATATTTCAGAATCAGAATCAGTAAAGACCTCTACTGTCCAGGCCTTGCCCTATTCTCACTACAGCCTTCGGGTAGGATGTACAGAAGCCTTGGGTCCAATACCAGCAGGTTTAGGAACAGTTATTACCCTATAACCGTCAAGCTCCTAAACCAGCATTGATAACTTCTCTCACCAAAACACTGAATTCATTCTGTGACCTACGGTCTTACTTTCAAGGACTCTTTACAACTCTCGTTTTCAGTATTTTTTTTATTTGCAAAATTTGTCTTCTTTTGCAAATTAGTAGTTTGTCGTTCTTTGTTTATGGACAGTTTTTTTTGTAAATTCTACTGTATTTCTTTATTTTCCTGTGAGTGCCTGGAATAAAATTAGGTTCAAGGTATATGATAGTGTATATGTACTTTGATAACAAATTTACTTTGTCTTTGACTTTGAATTAGGACATCCAGCCTATCAATGGTACCTCATCTATGGTAGCACAGCAGGAATACTGGGTTAGTGGCCAAGATTATGTAATAACCTGAGAACATGGGCAAAAGACAGTGGGAGCTGCAAAATACAGAGCTGGTAGGTGTACCCGGCAGGTCAGGCTGGGAATGTCCTCCACTCTCAGAAGGGGATAAAACAGTGAACAAGCTGAACCAATATTGCAGATGAACGACTGATTTTTTTTTTTTTTTTTTTTTAATTTCAAAATATACTTTATTCAAAAATAAATATATACAATAAACCATTCAATCACTTTTCATCCTTTACATACGTTTCCATTATACTCAGTAAAATACCCGTGTTTATAGCCACCCACGTGGCACTCCAGTAGTTCTGCTTAGCATCTCATTGTTGAGGGGTATACTCCCCGCCCACCGACCCCTCCCACTCCCATGGGTGGAGAAACCTATACTGTGGTCCTTCCCCACCGGGCCCTTGCGGTGGCTGCACCAAGTTTCAGTGCGTCCCTCAGCACGTACTCCTGCAGCCGAGAGTGTGCCAGTCGGCAGCATTCTCCCACGGACATCTCCATGTGCTGGTAGATGATCAAGTTTCGGGCTGACCAAAGAGCGTCTTTCACCGAGTTGATGATCTGCCAGCAGCACCGGATGTTGGTCTCCGTGTGCGTCCCCGGGAACAGCCCGTAGATCAGAGAGTCCTCTGTCACGCAGCTGCTGGGGATGAAACGTGACACTAGCCCGTCCATCCTCCTCCACACCCTCTTTGCGAACTGGCAGTGTGCAAAGAGGTGGGTCACAGACTCCTCCTCACTGCAGTCCTCCCGTGGGCAGTGGGGTGCGGAGATGACGTTCCGGGCGTACAGGAGGGCTCTGACTGGGAGGGCCCCTCTCACCGCCAGCCAGGCGAGGTCTTGGTGCCTGTTGGTGAGATCTGGCGATGAGGCATTTTGCCAGATGAACTGGACAGTCTGCTCAGGGAACCACCCCACTGTGTCCATCACGTCCTTCTCCTGCAGTGCCTGCAGGACACTTGGTGCCGACCACTGCCTGATGGCCTTGTGGTCAAAGGCGTTCTCCTGGAAGAACTTTGCTACGTGGGATAGGTATGCCGGCAACGACCAGCTGACTGGGGCGTTGCGCGGGAGTGGGGCCAGACCCATCCTTCGTAGCCAGGGCGACAAGTAGAACCTGGGCACATAGTGGTACTTGGTGCCCACATACCTGGAATCTACACACAACCTGATGCAGCCACATACGAAGCTGGCCATCAGGGTGAGGGCGACATTGGGGACGTTCTTGCCCCCGTTGTCCAGGGACTTGTGCATGGCGGTCCGTCTCACCCGCTCCATCTTGGATCCCCAGACGAATCTGAAGACAGCTCGGGTGATTTCCGAGCTGTAGGAGCGGGGGACGGGCCAGACCTGCGCCAAGTACAGCAGCCCTGAGAGCACCTCACACCTGATGACCAGGTTCTTGCCCGTTATCGACAGGGAGCGCCCTCCCCACAGTCCCAGTTTCTGTTTCACCTTGGCAGTCCGCTCCTGCCAGTTCTTGTTGCACGCCTCAGCCCCTCCGAACCAGATCCCCAACACCTTCACGTGGTCGGACCTGTTGGTGAAGGGGACGCTGGATCGGTCGGGCCAGTTGCCAAAGAGCATGGCTTCGCTCTTTGTGCGGTTGACCCTGGCCCCCGACGCTAGCTCGAACTGTTCGCAGGTGCCAATCAACCTGCGAACTGACCTCGGATCAGAGCAGGAGACGGTGACGTCTTCCATGTACAGGGAGGTTTTCACTTGGGTCCCTCCACTGCCTGGCAGCGTCACCCCTCTTATGCCCCCATCCCTCCTGATGGCTTCCACAAAGGGTTCTATGCAGCAGACAAACAAGACAGGGGAGAGGGGGCAGCCCTGCCTGACTCCAGACCTGATGGGGAAGCTGTCTGTTTCCCACCCGTTGACCTGGACTGCACTACGGATGTCTGTGTAGAGCAGTCTGATCCAATTCCGGATTCCCTCCCCAAATCCCATTTTGGAGAGCACGTCCGCCATGTACGTGTGCGATATCCTGTCGAAGGCTTTCTCCTGGTCCAAGCTGACCAGGCAGGCGTCCACCCCCCTGTCCTGCACGTAGGCGATGGTGTCCCTCAGCAGCGCGAGGCTGTCTGTGATCTTCCTGCCCGGTACAGCACAGGTTTGGTCCGGGTGGATCACCTGTCCCAGAGCAGACTTGACCCTGTTGGCGATAGCCTTGGACAGGATCTTGTAGTCCACATTCAGGAGAGAGATGGGTCTCCAATTCCTAATGTCCTCCCTTTCCCCCTTCTGCTTGTAGATGAGGGTGATGATGCCCTTCCTCATGGACTCAGACATACTGCCGGCCAGAAGCATAGCGTTGTACACTTCCAGCAGGTCTGGGCCCATCCAGTTCCACAGAGCCGAGTACAACTCAGCCGGTAAGCCGTCGCTTCCGGAAGTCTTACCCGACCCAAAGGAACGGATGGAGCCTGTCAGCTCGTCCAGGGTCAGTGGCTGATCCAGACTCTCCCGCTTGCCGTCGTCTAAGACCTGCGGAAATCAAGCCACGTGTTGCAGCACAGTAACAGCTCCTTCCAGCCAACGAACCTGCGCCACCCAGTTACACCCATGTGACCAATTAATCCACCAACCCATATATATATCTCTGGAATGTGGGAGGCAACTGGAGCACCTAAGGAAAACCCATGTGGACATGGGGAGAATATACAAACGCCTTACAGGGAGTGTTGGAAACTGAACCCTGGTCACTGGCAACTGTAATAACATTTAAGCGAACAACTACGCTACCGTGCTGCCGTTGTAGAATTCAGTATGAGGTCCAGAAAGCTACAATGTGCCCAGACCAGAGATGAGGTGCTATCCCTTAAGTCATAGACTGGGTAAATGCAATCACAGGACATCTGCAGATGCTGGAGATCCAAGCAAACAAAACACACACACACACACACACACACACACACACACACACAAAATGTTGGAGGAACTCAGCAGGCCAGGCAGCATCTATGGAAAAGAGTACATTTGACGTTTCGGGCCGAGACCCTTTGGCAGGACTGGAGAAAAAAAGATGAGGAGTCAGAGTTAGAAGCTGGGGGGGAGAAAAGGGAGAAACACAAGGTGATAGGTGAAACTGGGAGGGGAGAGGGGGAGGGCGAAGTAAAGAGCTGGGAAGATGATTGGTGAAAGAGATACAGGGCTGGAAAAGGGGAAATCTGATAGAGGACAGAAGGCCATGGATGAAAGAAAAAGGGGGAGGAGCACCAGAGGCAGGCAAGGAGATAAGTTGAGAGAAGGAAAAGGGGATGAGGAATAGAGAAGGAGGGGGAGGCATGACCAGATGTTCAAGGAATCGAGATTCATGCCATCAGGTTGGATGCTGCCCAGACGGAATGTAAGGTGCTCCTCCTCCGACCTGAATGTGATCTCATCGCGACAGTAAAGGAGGCCATAGATGGTCATGTATTGGGAATAGGAAGTGGAATTAAACTGGGGAATCCCAGTTTTAGTTTCACCCAGTTTCACCTATCATTTTGTGTTTCTTCCTCCCCTCCCCCACCTGACTCCGAATCCACATCTTTTTTTCTCCAGTCCTGCTGAACCGTCTCGGCCCGAAACGAAACTGTACTCTTTTCCATAGATGCTGCCTAGCCTGCTGAGTTCCTCCAGCAGTATGTGTGTTTCGCTTGGGTAAATGCAAGCAGGCTTTTTCCACTGAGGTTGATCAACCTCTGCCTTAAATATACATAAAGACTTGGCCTCCACAGCTGTCTGTGGGAAAGAATTTCACAGATTCACCACTCTCTGGCTAAAGAAATTCCTCCTCATCTCCGTTCTAAAATGATGCCCATCTATTCTGAGGCTGTGTCCTCTGGTCTTAAACTCTCCCACCATATGAAACATCCTCTCCCCATCCACCCTCTCAAGGCCTTTCACCATTTGATAGGTTTCAATGAGGTCCCCCCTCATTCTTCAGAATTCCAGCAAATACAGGCCCCAAGCCATCAAATGCTTTTCATATGACAAGCCATTCAATCCTGGAATAATTTTCTTGAACCTCCTTTGAACCCTTTCCAGTTTCAGTATCTTTTCTAAGATAAGGGGCCCAGAACTGTTCACAATACTCCAAGTGAGGCCTGACCAATACTTTATAAAGTCTGTTACGTACCCCGTAACTGGGTTGCCAAACCAGCAGAAATGGGTCACTCAGTTGGAGTCTGGATTACTAGAACTAAGAAAGTTTTATTAAAGAAACAAGCAACACAGTAATCGAAAGGATAATAAATGCAACAGTTCAGCAATGATAAACACACATGTGCACAGAATTAAGATAACAGCATCAATCAAGCTCTATCGTTGTCTAGGGGTAAATGACCAATTTCAAAGTGACACAAAAGTCCAGTTTGATTTAGTTCAGTTCGCAGTAATTGTTGCCATGGCGATGGACAACGTAGGGGGGAGGGAGAGAGAGAACGAGAACGACTGATCATTCAGACACGGCTTCCACTCACAGACCGGCGATATTTGCTCACAAGCAGCTTTCGGGCGGGTCCTTTGTGATGTCACCTGAGGTCACCGACTGTGACCCCTCCTCCAGATGCGGTCGATCCTCTGCAGTGAACCCGGCACCCAAGCGAGGGTGGACACACACCGGGTTCCCGCTGATTGTACCTTTCCACCCTGTGCGTTTAAGGTCCGGTACTTCCCACCGACTCGTGAGAGGCGCACCGCTTCCAGGGTCTCGTTACCTCGGGTGTCGTGTGTGCTGCCTTAGCGAACCTGTCCCTTTTTATCCCCTTGCTGGGGTATCGTCTGTCCATCACTTCAAACAGTTCAGGGTTCAAAGAGGGAGCCGCTCCAGACTGCTCTCTCTCCCGTCCCTTCATTACACATGTCCAGATCGCCTGTCCACCACTTCAAATAGTTCAGGGTTCAAAGGGGGAGCCGCTCTAGACAGCTCTCTCTCCCGTCCCTTCATTACACATCTCCAGATGCTGCTTCATTGTTCCTTATCTCTCCTTCCCCTGAGGACAGGTGACAGACCAACTGCTGATGTCACTGATGCTAGCCCAGGCCAGCAAACATCTTAATTTATGTGTATTCTCGTCACAAGTCTCAACATTACATCCTTGATTTTATATTTTAGTCCTCTTGAAATGAATGCTAACATTGCATTTACCTTCCTCACCACAGACTCAATCTGCAAATTAACCTTTAGGGAATCCTGCACAAGGACTCCCAAGTCCCTTTGTACCTCAACTTTTTGTATTTTCTGTCCATTTAGAAAATAGTCAACCCTTTCATTTCTTCAACCAAAGTGCATATATAACACTTCCTGACTATATTCTATCTGCCATTTCTTTGCCTATTTTCCTAATCCAAGCCCTTCTGTAGTCTGTCTACCTGCCCCTCCATCTATCTTCATATCATCTGCAAATTTTGCAACAAAGCCATCGATTCCATCATCTAAATCACTGACATATAATGTAAAAAGAATCAGTCCCAACACAGATCTCTGTGGAACACCACTAGTCACCATCAGCCAGCCAGAAAAGGCTCCCTTTATTCACATTCTTTGCCTCCTGCCAATCAGCCACTACTTTATCCATGCTAGATTCTTTCCTGTAATACCATGGACTCGTAGCTTGTTAAACTGCTACGAGTGTGGTACCTTGTTAGAGGCCTTCTGAAAATCCAAATACTCAACATCAGCCAATAGTAAGAGAAGTTTGGACAAGTACATAGTTAGAAAGGGTGTGGAGGACTATGGTGCGGGTGTAGATCAGTGGAATGAGAGAATAATAGTTTGGCATGGGATAGAGGCTGAAGGGCCTGTTACTGTGACTCTTCAAACTGCATTCCTTTACCACTGGCTGAGTGCAGCCACAATAACAACCACTTAATGTCAGCAAGACCAAGGAGCTGGTTATTGACTTCAGGCAGAGGAAACCGGTCCATGAGCCAGTCCTGAATTGGGGTATCAGAGGTGGAAATGTTCAGCAATTTAAATACCTCGGTGTTATCATTTCAGAGGATCTCTCTTGGGGCCAGCATGTTAGTGCAGTTTTGAAGAAAGCACAGTAGTGCCGTTACTTCCTTAGGGGTTTGCAAAGATTCAGCATGACAGCTAAAACTTTGACAAACTTCTGTGGATGTGTAGTGGAGAGTGTATTGACTGGCTGCATCACCCTTGAGTGGAAAAATCCTGCAAAAAGTAGTGGATGCGGCCCAGTCTATCACGGGTAAAATCCTCCCCTCTATTGAGCGTATGTACACAAAACATCGTCGCAGGAAAGCAGCATCCATGATCAGCGACCCCCACCACCCAGATCATGGTCTCTTCTCGCTGCCGTCATTGGGAAGAAGGTACGGGAGCCTCAGGACTCACACCACCTGGTTCAGGAACAGTTACTACCCCTCAACCATCAGCCTTTTGAATCAGAGGGGATAACTTCACTTGTCCCATCACTGAACTGTTCCCATGACCTATGGACTCACTTTCGAGGACTCTCCATTTCATGTTATCAATATTTATTGCTTGCTTGCTTGCTTGTTTGTTTCACTGGCTGTTTACCAGGCTATTCTTTTTTCTCTCTTTTTTTCATTTGCACAGATTGTTGTATTTTGCACACTGATTGTCCGCCTTGATGGTGCAGCCTTTCATTGATTATATTGTGGTTATTGAATTTATTAAATATTCCCTCAGGGTTGGATATGGTAACATACATATATATACACTTTACTTTGAACTTTTAACGTTTAAAATTTCAGTGCTTCTGCACTAAGTCTATAAAAACAATAATTCTAATTGTTACAGGGATTATCAATTATATTTTGAACTTTGAACTTTTAAGACCAGCGTTTATTGCCTATCTTTAATACCCACTGAGAAGATGCTCGGAGTGCTGAAGTATTGTTCAAGAGTGCATTTATTATAAAGAGGGAGTTAGTACCTGAATGCGAGAGCCTTCAAATCGAAACACGACCTTCTCTTCAGCCAACACCTACGTGAACATTTTCAGTGAGTAGTAATCAGGTCAAGGCACCCAGATGGGATCTTCCATGGTGACTGATTGCTCAAAATCCTTCCTCATTCTCAGCAGCATTCCAAGCGCTTTGATTACGACGATTATATTTTTTAAGGACCATTAAGCCTGAATTGTAACAAGCGAGTAATTTTGTTGCTGAAATATACGTCCAATAGAATGTACATATCTGTGCAGAAGACTGGTTCATTTACTGCTGATACCGAGTGTGATAAGATCAGTTTGTTCATGTTTATGCTACAAAGGCGCTGACACTCCACATTGAGCGAAGCTTAGAATCTGTGCAAGACCTAAAGCTTTAGTCGTAGCAGCTACCTCTAAACTGTTCCTATCCGTGTAGCCGTCCAAATGACTTTTTTTTAAAAAAAGGTTCAAAGGTTCATTTATTATCAAAGTATGTCTGCAGTATACAACTCTGAGATTTGTCTTCTCCAGATAGCCATGAAGCAAAAAAACACCATGGAAGTTGTTCAAATAACATCAAACCCCCTCCCCCCTCTGCACAGAAAAAAAACTAACAAATCGTGCCAACTGGCAACAAGAAAAAAGGCAACACCCCCCACGTGTGAAAAAAAATTGTGCAACGGCAGCAAGAGCATCAAACAAGTGCGAACTGCAAGAGCATCAAACCCCAACCCCTGTGCAAAACAAAAATCTTGCAGATCACACCAAATTAAATCGCTGAAACGGCAACAAAGTGAACGGGTGAAGACACAGAGTATGAAAAGCATACAACCAAAGAGTCCAGTCCAATCCATCGATCACTGAACTTCGATAACCTCCTCCGACAGCCTGGAGGGAAAGAATGTAGAGACAGAGTAGCAAGGAAGACAGACCGTCAGACACAGACATCTTTCGCCTGCTCTGTGCCTATCTTTTCTACCCTCTGGCTGTTGCCCCTTCTCCCCGATCCCTCCCAAGTATTTATTTTTTAACCTCTTTTGAGTGTTGGTCCGTACTGGGGAATAGTATATGGATTCTGGAAGTCTTGCCGCCCTTAAGTAATCGATTCTTTTGGGAGCATTATTTATCACGGGCATCTTGGTTTGCGTGGACAAAGAGGGATGAAGGGCCTGTTTCTATAGTAACAGAGAAGGTGCTTGAGGAATGCAGCAGCTTGAGCATCTGTGGGGGGAGGGAGGGGCGGGTGAGGAATTGTCGATATTTTGGGTCAAAACTGCACATCAGACCTGACACATGGTTTTGATTCAAAATATCGACAATGCATTTCCCTCCATAGATTCTGCTCGATCTGCTGAGTTCGTCCAACACCTCGTTCGTTGCTTCAGATTCCAGCATCTGCAGTGTCTTGTGCCTCTGGGCCTGTTTGTGCTGCAGTAGTCTATGACTCTTCTCTGACCAGGGCAGCTGAGCCCAGTTCTGCTGGGAATTGTCTACGTGTGGTTTGTAGTGGAGTAACATGGTGTCCTAATCCCTGCCTGAGCATTCTACTCGACCCCCCCCCCCCCCCAGTGTAACTGTTGAACCTGTACGTCCTCTCCATCACTGAATGCACTTCGATGACCCCTGCTCTGATACCAGACTGCTGGCTTCCAGGCACGCTTTTGTTGCAAGCTGAACTGTTCGTAAGGCTTAGAAAGAAAGAAAGATTAGCTTTACTTGTCACGATTTTGTCACATGTACATCAAAACGTCAGAGCATACCGCGAATTGCATTGTTTGCATCAACGACCAACATAGTCTGAGGATGTGCTGGGGGCAGCCTGCAAGTGTCTTCTGGTGCTAACGTATCATCCCCACGATTTACTAACCCTAACCGCATGCCTTTGGAATGTGGAAGGAAACTGCATCACCTGTAGGAAGGCTGCGCACCATGGGGTGAAACGTACAAGCTCCTTACAGACAGCCGTGGAATTGAACCTGGGTTGCTAGCGTTGTAAAAGCGTTATGCTAACTGCTATTCTATAGTGCAGCCATTGTAGAATTCAGTATTAGTTTCACAAAGCTGTATCGTGCCTGTATGGAAGAGGGGATGCTTTTCCTCGTGCTTACCTTGTGCCTCACAGTAATTGTAGAGGAGACCACAGACCAATAGGTCAGAGGGGAGAGAGATGGAGAATTAAATTGGCAACAGCGGGAATTTCAAGGTTGCCCCTATAGACTAAACTGAGTTACTTGCCAGGAGCTTTCTGCTTGTGGTTAAGAATCACTTGCATTGCTGTGGGTTTTGAGTAGATGTATTATAAGTTTTTACAGCATTGCTATAGTTTGATGGTTCTCATAACCAACCCTTTCATTTCAGAGTTCTAAATGCTAATTGCTTACTTTTATTGTTTGCACTCTCCGCTCATTGGGAGTCTGACGGTCTTTTTAGTGGGTTATTTTGAGTTTCTTTTGCCTGTAAGGAGACGAATCTGAAGGTTGTATAATGTATACATACATTAATAATAAATGTACTTTGTATGTCTTTGGAATGTGGGAGGAAACTGGAGCACCTACCCAGAAGAAGCCCACACAGTCATGGGGTGAACATACAGATTCCTTACGGACAGCAGTGGGAATTGAACCCCAATCTTACAGCTAACACTGTGTCAACATTACGCTAACTGCCACGCCGCTGTGCCGTTAAACATTTCCTTCAGCAACGAAAAATAGTTTTTGTCCTAATGGTTTGGAGTTTACTTAATATTGTCAGGAATCTGCTCTACTTGGGAGAGTATGGTCATGCTTTGCAAGTCGTATTTAAATATAGATTCCAGGAATTTTGCATCCAGGACCCGGATTCTGGTAACCAGGCTGTTTTATTCGTGCAATGAATTGTACCTCATGGGCTTTTGCTTAATTTGTGGTTTTGTGAGCATTGCTGGGATAAGGCAGCTGAATTTAATAAATGCCCCAAACTGTGTTACCGATGACACACGCTCAGCACTTTAGGAGCAGCGTCTTCCCCTCCGTCGTCAGATTTCTGGAAGGCAATGAACACTACCTCACTATTTTTGTTCTCTTTTGTTTTTAAATATATTTCTCACTATAATTTATAGTATATTTTACTGTGTTGCACTGCACTGCTGCCACAAAACGACAAATTTCACGACATATGCAGTGATATTGAATCTAATTCTGATTCTGATGCAAACCATTTGGAATCTGAAATAAAGCCCAACAGAGCAGCTGTGGAGAGCCACTGGTATTGGCCCTCAGTTTGAAATGCCGGCTGTCCGGGACTACTTTGTGACAGCCTCAACTCAGCTGTAGCCTTCTCGCCCTCGGATGGGTTTGCAGCCTTTCTGTAAGTCCCCAACAAGTAACAATCATTTTGTTCTCCTTTACCGTCGTCAGTAAACAATTTTGAATCTTGTATAGGCTGACTTGTTAGTGCACAACAGCAGGAGCGTTGTACAGTGACTAAAAGGCTTGTCTACTCCCTGTTGAAAGAGGATCAAGGGAGCCCTTGTGGGCAACATTTATCCATCAACTTAATGTCGCTGATTGTGCATTTCATGTTTGTGGATCCCGATGAAGGGTCCTGGCCCAAAATGGCGACTGTTTGTTCCTCTCCATAACTGTCGCCTGGTTCCTTCAGCATCTTGTGTGTGCTGCTCATGTTTGTTGGACTTAGCGGTGTGCGGATTACGAACACTGCTTTCCTACGTTAGGCTGGTGAAGTCCTTTGGGACATCTCTGGTCCTAGAAAGCACAGTGAGGCTCTGAGTTCTTTCTTACAAAGTTCAGGACTGACAGAAGCAGCATCAGATCTATTCTGAAATACGAGAAAGTCTGTAGCTGCTGGAAATCCAAAGCAACACACACAAAATGCTGGGGAATCTCAGCAGGCCAGGCAGCATCTATGGAAAAGAGTAAACAGTCGATGTTTTGTTCTTGAAGGTGGAGCGGTATCGTAGTGATTAGCACAAAGCTTTACAGTGCCTGTGATCAGCGTTCAGGGTTCAATTCCAGCTGTTGTCTCTGAAGAGTTTGTGCGTCCCCTCTGTGACCATGTGGGTTTCCTCCAGATGATCTGGTTTCCTCCTACATCCCATAGGTGTACGGGTTTGGGTTAGTCAGTCATGGGCGATGTAAGAATGACGATACTTGCAGGCTACCCCCAGGCTGTGTTGGTCGTTGACGCAAAGTGATGTGTTTTGATGTACACGTGATAAGTAAAGCTGACGTTTGATGTGCACCCTCTCCGTGCCCAAGACTGACTGAACCATAAAGAGCAACAAAATTCCAACTCTATCCCCATTCATTGTTGTGTTCTGAGGCAAAGTTCCCACATTGGCTTCGAAGTTCTTGAATTCAGCTAGTTAAACACGGCAAGGTGTTTTTGCTGCAGACTGCTGTATCTACTATGAATGTATAGTTCCTGCCCATAGACACACGGTTCAGCAGTTCAACCTGCTACCTTTAATAAACCAATAATCCTGTCCGTAAGAACATGGGCACGAGGTTCTGGAGGGTGCTTGGAGCTCACCTGGGAAGGAGGTGCCTTTGAAGAGAGGTGAACAAAACTGCTGTATGATCGGTATAGAACATGGAACAGACACAGGGTTGTTTACCCTGTGCTGAACCCCCAAACCACTCAGTCCATTTGACCTGTTTGGCATGGGTGACCCTAGCAAGAGCCAAAGCACAAGGCCCTGGCTCCAGCCAAAATAGTTCTCTGATCGACTTTGGAGTAGGTTAAAGAGTTGGCATAACATTGTGGGCCAAAGAGCCTGTACTGTGCTGTACTGTTCTATGTTAGTTATACACAAAGTAATCTGAGAATGGGCATGAGAGTACTGAATGTTATGCACGTGACGTGTTACTGATTGGTGGCCTATTAGATGGTGCTCTAATTCAGGGTTGTCAGTTTTACTGAAGGACGTCGAGGGATCTCAGCATGGTGGTTAAGGAAACAGCGTAGAATAGCTCACCACAGGGTAATGAAGTTTGCATACTAAGAGAAAAATGCGTGTGAGCAAATGGGGAAAAGGGTGGAGCAATTGAAAAATCTGGAAATTTTTGGTTTGGGTCAGGGATATTTTTAGAATTCCACTGACTTTGGCATTTGCATGTGGCAAGCTCAGTTCTGAATCCCTTTGAGCCAGATCAGGGGACTGGGCATTTTAAAACCTGGTTCTAGGTTTGTATCACTATAAAGATAAAATTGAACAGTAATATGTTTACACTTTAGTGATAGAATACCACTCTTCTGAAGGTTTTAAAACACACACATTGATCTCGTATGATACTCTCTTCCTCAAATGTTTTTTCAACGTTAAAAGCCATTAGCATTCGAGAAGAGCACTGCCTTTGAGAGCATCGATGAATATGAAGTGCAGTTTCTGAGAGCAATTATTCCAGAGAGTTAGCGTTAAGCTTTTCCATCGAGGGAGCTGTCATGATGCAAGTTTTTATTTCCCCCTTCCAAGAGCAGTCGTTTAATTCTATCCCTGCTTTTCCTGAATGGTTCCTGCGCTGATTCGAGGAGTTGATTTTAAATTTAAGAGACTCAGGCTGGGTGCTTATTATTGTGGTTTAGAAGTTCTGGGGTGGGAGGGGGGAGCCTGCAACAAACGACGTGACTGTGATCCATGTTAATTCTGTTAAAAGTCCCCCTCACACTTTCTCAATATGGCTCCTTTGTGTGTGTTGATCAAATCAGCCAATTGGAACCACCATTCATCTCTCTCTTGTCAGTGATCAGCGGCGGAGGGCAAACTGTGAATGCTTGAATTGAACAGCATTCCATCCCTAGCCTCTGCAGCCTCTTGATGAATGTGGCATTGGGAAGGGGGTACAGGAGCCTTAGGTCCCACACCATCAGTTTCAGGAACAGCTATTATTCTGCACCGGAGTGGATAACTTCACTCACCTCAATTCTGAAGTGATTTCACAATCTATAGACTCACTTTTTAAAACTCAACAATCATGCTCTTAATATTTATTATTGATGTTTTGTTTTTTTTTGTATATACACAATTTACTGTCTTTTGCACATTGGTTTTCTGTCCGTCTTTGTGTGCAGTTTTTCATTGATTCTATTGTGCTTCTTTGTATTTACTGTGAATGCCCACAAGAAGATAAATCTCATGGTGGTATAGGGGGATATATATGTGCTTTGATAATAAATTTACTTTGACATTTGGTGAAGTTAGGGAGTCATGGGTGGTGGTGAGGGTTGATATTTTCAATAGGTTCAATAGGTACATTTAATGTCAGAGAAATGTATACAATATGCATCCTGAAATTCTTTTTCTTCATTCTTTTGGGATTTCTCACCTTCTCTGCCCCTCAGTCTGGAAGATTCTATGTATCTGCCCTTTTCTTGAATCTGCTCCTCAATCTTGTTCTTCTTAACTCACTTCCTAGCTAAAATGCTGCGATTGTTCTCCCTTGTTCCTCAGAAAGCCTCCCCTGACTACTGCATCAATGTACACTCAGTGGTTACTTTATTAGGTACCCCCTGTGTACCTCATTAAATGGCTACTGATTGCTGTAGCCCATTCACTTCAAGGTTTGACGTGTTGTGCATTCAGAGATGCTCTTCTGCACACCACTATTGTAACGCGTGGTTATTTGAGTTACAGACGCCTTCCTGTCAGCTTGAACTGGTCTGGCCATTCTCTGACCTCTCTCATTAATAAGGTGTTTTCACCCACAGAGCTGCCACACACTAGATGTTTTGTCTGTATACTCTAAGAGACTGTTGTGCATGAAAATCCCAAGAGATCAGCAGTTTCTGAGATACTCGAACCACCCAGTCTGGCACCAACGATCATTTCATGGTCAAAGTCATCTGGGTCACATTTCTTCCCCATTCTGATATTTGTCCAAACAGCAACTGAACCTAAAACTGAACAATATCTGCATGCTCTTATGCATTTTGAGCTGCTGCCACATGATTGGCTGATTAGATATTTGCATTAATGAGCAGGTGTACAGGTGTACCTCATCAATTCGCCACTGAGGTATATTTAGAAATGTCTCTCTCCTGCTCCCACCGGGGATAATAGCGGACGTCAGTGCTCTGTGGCCCTCCCTGAAACGTACGGTTTGCTTTCGCTGCTCCCTTGAGCCTCGTTTGGATTGCACATTACACCGAGGGTTAACTTTACACTTAACATGCTTGCAAGGCAGATGAGGCATTGTAGATGCAGTGCGCATAACACAACGCGGAGTGAACAAATAAACAAGGTGCTAACCCATGCATTAACAGAACATCCTGTTTTAGGTCCTTTTAAATTCTGTAATGCACATGATGCAGCATCAAAACCTGTGCTCTATAATTCCCGGTTGTAATCACTCATACTGTAAATCACTGCATGTCACTGGGTTTTAGTGAAATATGCCAGTTTTTGTAACAGCTGACCACTTAAGCAATTAAAGCGTGGAGCTAGCATATAATTTTTAAAAAACTGAATGCCTTTTTCTCATTTAGCCATTTTGCAGTTGTGATGGTGATTTGCATTCAAGAATTTTACACCAGAGTTCACTCAAATGAATTTTGACAGCCATTTCGGAGGGCAGTGTTGTGGTATCTGCATATTGAATCGATCTTTCCCAGCGTGTACGGATTACTCTGGGGATAGAAAGGAAAATATTAAATAGAATGCCGAAGATGCCAGTTTGATAGAAACGGCAATGTCTATATATCAATATTCCACTTCAGAATTCAAGGCTTTACTCCCTTAAGTATTCCATCTACAGGCAGGTTCATTCACTGAAAAAAATACAGTGAATTTTGGTTAATTGGACCACGTGGACACCAGTACATTTTGACTCAATTAAGTGGCTGTCCCAATTAGCTGAAGTTTCTTGAAATAGTTAAAAAAAAGTATTAAAAACAAAGACAAATTACCATCAAACTGAGTAAAAAACATTATGTATGTAAGTGAAATGCAGTACAAATTAGAACACTGCTAATAGTATTACAGTACTATAACACTGTGTATTAGTTCCTAATAGTTATTGACAGAGGAATTCATCCAGTATATGCTGCCATGTTCTTTTGATTGACTGTAAATGAACAAAATCAGCACAGACATCCAGTGCAGATAATAGACTGCCTTCATACAATACTTCAACGATTGCATCCTCCAAATCTTCATTTTATTGTAACATTCAAGATGACTGTCAATACCTTAAAATTCTTTGTAGTTGCTATCGTGTTGAAATAGTGAAATTATTGCATTTGCACTCCTGGCCATTTCTGGTATCTCCAAACCGGAGTGTGCAAAACTGTTCTGAATTGTCTTACTGCTTATTACTGGCCACCTATCAGTGACAAAAATCACTGCTTTTTGAACACAATTACACGCAAGTGACACTATTTTAAAAACTGTTTGCTCTAAGCATGTTGTAGTGTCAAATGGCCACATGGCATGCTCGCGACTGACGCTAGTTAGAATCTGTTTGGCAACAGTCTCCTGTCCCAATTCAGCAGTATAATTCCCAAATAAATGAAGGGAATCCCAGCTATTTTCTCAATTTGTTTTTGTTCCAAATAAGTGGCTGTCCCGATGAACCAGTGGCCCATTAACTGTATTTTGGACTTGATAAATGTGAATTCAATTTCCAAAGTTCTTTGTACTAAAAGGTACCTTTTTTTCTTTCTCTTTCCAGAGTGTAAGATTGTCTGCCTATAATATGGTGTCCTGATGTGTTCTGAGCAACATATTGTGGAGGTACAGTGCTATAACAATTGCTTGCTGAGATGGTATTTTCCCAGACATTTCCCAAACTGTTGTTGGAAAAAGACTTGAGAATGTCTAAGTAAGTATTGCTACTTTCTAACTTTCTAGTTGTTTTCTTTAGCCGGGAGCCTGAGCATTAAATCTTCCTTTATTCTGTTTTACTGATGTTGTACAAAATAAGCCAAGACATCATTACTAGGATTATGAATGTTTTACAGTTAATAACTAATAATTGTTTTTAAAAATGGTTTTGTTAATTGCAGTGTAGCTTCTGGGAAGATAGTTTTCAGCCTGGACTTTACTATGTTTTACTTTGTGTAATACATAAAAACATTGAAGTGTGGCATTCAGTCCCATATCCTGCTATTTGTAAGATTAAGGTTAAAGATTAGCTTTATTTGTCATACATATATACATCAAAGCATATAGTGAAATGTGTCATCGTTTTGCGATCTGGGCCAGCCCACAAGTGTCACCACAGTTCCGGCTCCAGCATAACGTGCCCTCAACTCAATAACCCTAACCCCTTACATCTTTGGATGGAAACTGGAGCACCTGGAGGAAGCCCACCCTGTCACAGGAGGAACATGCAAACTCATTGCAGGGTCAAACCCCCGTTTGGTGATCGCTGGCGCCGTAAAGCAATTGCATTAACTGTTAGGCTGCCCTGAACTCTCAA
The DNA here is from genome assembly GCF_030028105.1 of Mobula birostris. Taxonomy (NCBI): domain Eukaryota; kingdom Metazoa; phylum Chordata; class Chondrichthyes; order Myliobatiformes; family Myliobatidae; genus Mobula; species Mobula birostris. The sequence continues at coordinate 90,625,694 of NC_092383.1, read as the reverse complement.
TAAGATCTTTTACATTGGCACAAATTTTTGTATCCACTCCTTACACCTTGACTCCCTAATATCCAAAGATCTATCCATCCGAATTGTGAACCTAATTCCTAATTCCTTTTGTGCACTGAATCCCGTTTGCCTTTTGGCTGGAGAATTCTGATGATGCAATTTTTGATCTTTCTAGTTATAAAAATAGCAGATGTTGGAAATTCTCGGCAGGTCAGCCTGTCGCTGTCTGACCTCCAAGATGTTGCAACACTTTGTTTTCATTTCGTATTTTCAACAGCTGTAGGATTTTGTTTTTTCTTCCCTTTGATTTAGGACCCTGACCCTTGGATTTAGACACCCAGTCAAGAGAAGCTTCATCCCCAGTTTCACCCTGTTGAGTCCCAAAGTGATTCTAAAGTGAGATCAACCCTCTTCACAGCTTTTGTGATCAAAGTAAATTTCTTATCAAAGTATCATCTACAACACTGAGATTAATTTTCTTGTGGGCATATTCAATAAATCTATAGAATAATAACCATAACAGAATCAATGAAAGACTGCCCCACACACACAAAATGCCTGAGGAACTCAGCAGGCCAGGCAGCATCTATGGAAATGCGTACAGTTGACATTTTGGGCCAAGAACCTTCGGCAGGACTGCTGGGCCTGCTGAGTTCCTCCAGCATTTTGTGTGTGTTGCTTCAATTTTCAGCATCTGCAGATTTTCTCTTGTTTGTTAAAGATTGCCCAACTAGATAATTGTCCCATCTGAGAAACCTTTGCTCCACGCCTCCGCAGAGAGACCAGACCATTCCCGGTATAGTCTCGGTGGAGACTTCTGGAGTTATCAGAATCGTAATCAGATTTATTATCACTGACGTGAAGTTTGTTTTGCAGTACTGGTAAAGATTTAAAAGATTACCTTTATTTGTCACATCTGTGTTGGTACATACAGTAAAGTACATCCCTTGTGTCAGGGGCAACCCACAAGTGTCACATGTTTGTGGCAACAGCATAGCTTTCCCACCGCTTACTAACGCTAACTCTGTATCTTCGGAATGTCGGAGGAAACCAGAGCATGTGGGGGACACCTATGTGGTCGTGGGGAGAATATACAAACTGCTCAGAGAACGTTGGGAATTGAGCCCTGATCAGCAATCGCTGTAAAACCACTGTGCTAACCGCTATGCCACCAGTCCAGTGCAGTCCAGTCCAGCGATAGTAAATTTGATTACGATTCTGATAAACACCAGTGCAGTGCAAGGCATAAAAAATATGGTACAGCAAAAAAGCTGTTCTTGAATCATTCAGAGTGGGTCTTCAGGCTCCTGTATCACCTCCTCGATGATAATGTGAAGAAGAGGGCATGCCGTGATCGTGTGGCTCCTCAGTGATGGATGCTGTCTTTTCGAGGCGCCAGCTTTCAAAGATATCTTAGACGGTGGGGAAGCTTGTCCCCATGATGGAGCTGGCTGAGGCCTGCTCTTGCGAGCCTGTGCATTGGAACCTTCGTACCAAGCAGTGATGTCACCAGTCAGAATGCTCTCTGCTGTACAAACCTTTAAGAATTATATTGAATTCTGATCTTTCTCTTTACTTCTGAAGTGTATCAAATCATCAGGGGCACAGGGTGGGTGCATACAGTCTTTCCCAGGGTTGGGGAATCAAGAACGAGAGGACGTAGGGTTAAGGCAAGGGAGGAGAGATGTACTAGGAACCTGCGAGGCGACTGGAGCATAGGAGAATGAGGAGTAATTTTGTAGAGTTAGCAGAGCAGACTGATGGCCTGAATGGCCGGATCTTGCTCCTGTCTTAAGGTCTTCTCGTTACTACCATCAGGAAGGAGGAACAGAAGCCCGAAGTCCTTCACTCAACGATTCAGGAACAGCTTCTCCGACATAAGGTTTCTGAAAGGACAATGAACACTACCTCATTATTCTTTTTCTTTGCCTGATTTATTATGTAACTTATAGTAATTTTATGTTTTTGCACTCTGCTGCCTCCACAAAACAACAAATCCCACAGCTTATAAAACAATGACAGTGCCTTCTTCTCATTGCTGCCGTCAGGGAGGAGGTATAGGATCCTGAAGACACACACTCAATGTTTTAGCAACAGTTTCTTCCCATCCACCACCAGATTTCTGAATGGACAATGTCCCTGAACACTACCTCGATATTTTCCCTCTCTTTTTGCAGTACTTATTTAAATTTAAATTTTTAATATATATTTCTTATTGTAATATATAGTTTTTTTATCTATTGCACTATCCTGCTTCCGCAAAATAACAAATTCCACAATATGTCAGTGATATTAAACCTGGTATTAAATTCTCATTATCCCATGCTCCAGTTGCCTCTTGGGTTTCTATTAAATCTCTCCTCCTTGCCTTAACCTTGTTTCCTTTTGATTGTGATAATCCAACTGATTCTGTCTCTGAGCTTGGATGGGGCATCTTGGTCAGCATGAATCAGTCGGGCCGAATGGCCTGTTCCTGTTGTATGACCTTGGCTGAATTGTCTCTCTGCTCTCCCTCCCGCAGGTTAAAAAAGTGCAGCGTGTCGAGGTTGCTACAACCGGAATATTTCTGAGATTTTTGAAAGCCATGGATAGATGTAAGCATGTGGGGCGGCTGAGACTGGCCCAGAATCACTCCATATTGAACCCCCAGAAGTGGCATTGTGTGGACTGCAACACCACCGAGTCTGTTTGGGCCTGTCTTAAATGCTCCAATGTGGCGTGTGGCCGCTACATCGAAGAGCATGCACTCAAACACTTTAAGGAAACTCGGCATCCGCTGGCCATGGAGGTCAATGAACTCTATGTCTTTTGTTATCTCTGTGACGACTACGTGTTGAATGACAATGCCACAGGGGACTTAAAACTGTTGAGAAGCACGTTGAGTGCAATAAAGAACCAAAAGTACAGTTCGACGGCACGCAATGGCAGGGCACTGCGATCTTTGGCTTGTGGGGCATCTCCTTGTACTTTGCAGAAGGGCAAGAAGGGGCAGACTCACAGTATGGAGCAGATGTTCACTGCCCTCTGGCACAGGAGGCAGTCTTTACTAACGAAGGCGATGCGCACTTGGTTTGAGCAGACCACCAGCGGTAAGCGTCGACTCGAGGAGAAGCGGCTGCAGGAGGAGATGGAGAGGCGGAAGGAGGAAGCGAGGAAGCGCAGGCAGGAGCTGAAACGTAAGTTCATGGAGGAGCTGGCCAACACTCCTCCGAGGAAGAGCGCGCGGATCTTATTTCAGATTCAGAAGGAGGAACATATCTCAAGAAAATGCAAAAAACCAACTGTAAGAAAGGTGCTACTAACTGCCCCTACCTCAAAACGACAAAGGAACAAAATGAAGCGCTATTATGCTGCCAGGCGTAAGCCCGTGGTAACACCTGGTGTTACGGGTCTAAGGAACCTGGGTAACACCTGCTACATGAACTCCATCCTGCAAGTGCTGAGCCACTTGCAGAAGTTCAGAGAATGTTTCTTAACCCTTGATCTCTGTGAGACTGAAGAATTACTGGCCAGGACCACGAATGGGAAAACGAGGTTATCCAACAAGGTCACTCTGGGGATTGGTCCTGCTCATTGCTTAGCGGAAAGAAAGGATCATGTGGGAACTTCAGGGAGATACAGTATGCCATCTGGTTTGAACGGAGGTGCCTCGGTGGCCAGGAGCCTGGAACTGATTCAGCCCAAGGAGCCTAGCTCGAAGCACATCTCTCTTTGCCATGAACTTCACACCCTCTTCCGAGTGATGTGGTCTGGGAAGTGGGCTTTGGTGTCCCCGTTTGCTATGTTACACTCTGTATGGAGCCTGATCCCAGCGTTCAGGGGCTACGGTCAGCAAGACGCTCAGGAATTTCTCTGTGAGTTATTGGACAAGGTGCAGCAGGAGCTGGAATCAGAAGGCACAAAGCACAGGATCCTCATTCCATTCTCGCAGAGGAAGCTCACCAAGCAGGTTCTCAAGGTGGTGAACACCATCTTCCACGGGCAGCTGCTCAGTCAGGTAAGTAAGGAAAGCTCCTGTGGGCTTGTTTTAATTTAATTCTTCACTCGGGGTCCGATCTTGTCAAGGAGAAGGGTGCCAATGCATCAGAACGGAATGCTTTCGGTAATCTGTGTAGTCCCAGTCCTCCTCCTCCAGTGCTGAGGTTCCCTGAGGTAAATGTAAAAATGAAAGCAGAGTCAGGCCACATCTCTTTGAAGATCCAACTATACGAGCACTTCCTAATTTCTTAAACACACAAATGCAGAAAGTGGCAGTGAGTGTCAGCGGGTGGATTGATTTGCCCTGGCTGATTTTGTGCATGGTCCTGATGACGAGGACACCCCGTGAGGTGGGTTAGGTGCTGGGTGTAAGGGAACTGGTTTCTGGCAATTATATATTTGGCTCTGGGCAAGGTAGAGCTGGTTTAATCATCTTCAGCAGGAGGTCAGACAGCAGCTCGACGACACAGGAAGCTAGTTAATGTCCCTCCAACAGTGTTACTTTTTCATCTCCTAGGGGTCAGTAACATTGTCGAGCTCTGAGCTGCAGACTCTTATCTGCCATAATGAAGCTGACAAGGATACTGCCTGGTATAGAGGGCACAAGGAGACGCTGGACAAACTTGGCTTGTTTCCCCGGAGAACCAGAGGAGGAGGGGAGACCGGCATCTTTCTGCCAGGGTCCAAATGTCTAAAACCAGGCAACATGCATTTTATGTGAGTGGGGCTAAGTTCAGGGGAGATGTGTGGGGTGTTTTACATAGAGTGAAGGGAGAAAAGATAGAGGCATTAAAGAGGCTCTTTACACATGAATGTGCAGAGAGGGAGGTATATGGACTTTGTGCGGGCAGAAGTGATGACTTTGATGTTTAAGTATTAGTTTATCGCAGTGCAGTGTTGCGGGCCAAAGGGCCTGTTCCTTTGTGGTACTGTTCTCTGTTCCACGGGATGCCGCAAGCTAAGGGCCAGTAGGAAGTTCCAGACGTAGGGAGCTGATGTAAATAATGTGATAATATGATTGGTATTGGAGCTCATTCGTAATGGTCACATCTGTCAACGGTAGCGTAGCTGTTGGTGCAACGCTTTACAACGCCAGCTGTAAGATCGAGGTTCGATTCACGCCTCTATGTCAGGAGTTTGTACGTTCTGTCCGTGACCATGTGGGATACACACACTCTCTCTCTCACACTCACACACTCTCTCACTCACACACTCTCTCACACACACTCACACACTCACACATTCGCACACTCGCACACTCACACACTCACACACTCTCTCACACACACTCACACACTCTCACTCACACACTCACTCACACACACTCACTCTCATTCACTCACACACACACACTCACTCACTCTCTCTCACACACTCACTCACACACACACACACACACTCTCACACTCACACACTCACACACACAGGCACGCACACACACTCTCTCACACACACTCACTCTCACTCACACACACACACTCTCACACTCACACACACAGGCGCGCACACACACAGACACACTCTCTCTCTCTCTCTCTCACACATACACACTCTCACACACATACACTCACACACTCAGGCGCACACACACAGACACACACTCTCACACTCTCACACACATTCACACACTCACACTCACACACTCACACATTCACACTCACTCACACTCACTCACACTCACACACACTCACACTCTCTCACACACACATTCACCCTCACACTCACACACACACACTCTCTCTCTCACACACACACACATTCACACTCACTCACACTCACTCACACACTGTCTCACACACACATTCACCCTCACACTCACACACACACTCACACACACACACACACACACACACACACACACACTCTCTCTCTCTCTCTGTCTCTCTCTGTGTGTCTCTCTCTCTCTCTCTCTCTCTCTCTCTCTGTCTCTCACGCTCACACTCATACTCACACTCCAAAGATGTACGGTTAGCGTTAGTGAGTTGTGGCCGTGCTATTGTTGGTGCCGGAAGTGTAGTGACACTTGTGGGCTGTCTGGGACATCTACAGACTATGTTGGTCCTCGACACAAACGATGCTCACTTATCTCAGTATATGTCTTGATATACACGTGACAATCAAACTGATCTTAAATCAACCTAACTTTTAAACAAAGCTAATCTTTAAACAATACAATGATTTTTTTGCTTTGCATGTCATCCGGACAGTTTACTCCACACACTAAGTACAGCAGGGAAAACAGTGCAGAATAGAGAGTTACAGTTACAGAGGAGGCACAGTGTAGGAAGAAAAGAAGTGTAAAAGCCATATGATAGATTGTGTGGTCAAGAATTCATCTAGCGTGTGAGAGAGTCTGATTATCAGCAGGATAGAAACTGAACTTAAACGTGGTGGTGTTTTGTATCTTCTGACAGACGGGGGTTTGGTTGAAGTAATAATGACACTGGTTGGAGGGGTCCTTGACGATTATTTATTTGTTTGTTTGTTTATTCAGTTACAGTGCGGAATAGGCCTTTCCAGACCTTCTAGCCACACTGTACAGCCATCGCCTGATTTTGGCCCTAGCCTAATCATAGGATATTTTACAATGACCAATTCACCTACCAACCGGTACGTTTTTGGACTGTGGGAGGAAACCGGAGCACCCGGAGGAAACCCACACGGTCACAGGGAGAGCGTACAAACTCTTTTTACAGGCAGCGGCAGGAATTGAACCTGGGTTGCTGGTACTTGTTAAGAGTGAGTTTTTGGGTAGATGGTTCATTTACACTTAAATGGCTTGGCTGCCAGTCTTCTGTTTGACAGAGTACTGTAGAATGTTATATTGAAGGTGTATAAGATGTTGGTGAGCCCTAATCTAGAGTATTGTGTGCAGTTTTGGTCACGTACCTACAGGAAAGATGTAAATAAGGTTAAAAGAGTCCAGAGAAAATTTACAAGCATGTGGCTGAGTCTGGAGGACCTGAGATTGAGTAGGTTAGGACTAAGGAACAGATCTATTCCTTAGAAGGTAGAAGATTGAGAGGAGATTAGGTAGAGGTGTACAAAATTATGAGGGGTTTAGATAGGGTAAATGCAAGGGCCTGTATCCGTGCTGTGTCGCTGTATGATTCTATGACTAACGTATTTACAGTTGCAAGAAAAAGTTTGTGAACCCTTTGCTATATTACCTGGTTTTCTGCATTAATTATTCATTAAATGTGGTCTGATCTTCATCTAAGTCACAGTAATAGACAATCTGCCTAAACTAATAACACACAAACAATTGTACTTTTCATGTCTTTATTGAACACATTGTTAAATCATTCACAGTCCAAGCTGGAAAAAGTATGTGAACCCTTGTATTTCATAACTGGTAGAACCTCCTTTAGCAGCAATAACCTCCACTATAACCTCCTGTAACTGCTGATCAGACTTGCACAATGGCGAGGAAGAATTTTAGACCATTTCTCCATACAAAATTGTTTCAGTTCATCAATATTTCTGGGCTCCCTTGCACCAACAGCCCTCTTCAGATCAGGCCACAGCATCTCAATTCGGTTAAGGTCTGGACTTTGACTTGACCATTCCAAGACACAAACTTTCTTCTTTTTAAAGTATTATGTTGTTGATTTACTCTTGTGTTTCGGATCTTTGTCTTGTTGCATCATCCAACTTCTATTAAGCTTCAGGTGACAGACCGCTACCCTGACATTCTCCTGTAAAATGTCTTGATACAATTTTAAATTCACTGTTCCCTCAACGATTGCAAGCTGTTCATGCCCTGAGGCAGCAAAGCAGCCCCAAACCATGATGCTCCTTCCACCATGCTTCACAGTTAGGATGAGGTTTTGGTGCTGATACGCAGTGCCCTTTTTCATCCAAATGTGGCACTGTGCATTTCTGGCAAAAAGTCCAACTTTTGTCTCATCTGTCCACAGAACATTGACCCAGAAACATTGTGGAACATCCAGGAGGTCCTCTGCAAACTTGAGACGTGCAGAAGTGTTTTTTATTTGGAGAACAGTGGATTCCTCCTTGGTGTCCTTCTATGAGCACCATTCTTGTTCGGTGTTTTTCTTATAGTGGACACATGAACAGAGACTTTAGCACGTTTTAGAGATTTCTGCAGGTCTTTTGCTGTTACCCTTAGGTTCTTTCTCACCTCCATCAGCATTGCTCGTTGTCCTCTTGGTGTGATCTTTGCAGGACGCCCATTCTTAGGGAAAATAGCAGCAGTACTGAGTTTCCTCCATTTGTAGACAACTTCTCTGACTGATGAACACTCAGGTCTTTAGAAATGCTTTTGTAGCTTTTTCCAGCTTCATGCATCTCTAAAATTTTTCTTCTGAGGACCTCTGAAAGTTGTTTTGAGTGAGGCATAGTGCACGTAAACATATCTTTCTTGAGAAGAACAGGCTCTGTCAGTAACCTGACTTTGTGTGTCTTTTTTATAGGGCAGGGAACCTCTACAACCCACATCTCCAATCTCATCTCATTGACGGGACACCTGACTCCAAATAGCTTTTGTAGAAGGCATTATCTCAGAAGTTTACATACTTTTTTGAACCTAGACTGTGATTGTTTAAATGGTGTACTCAGTATTGACAAGAAGTACAATTATTTGTGTGTTATTAGTTTAGGCAGATTGTGTTTGTCTGTTATTGTGACTTAGATGAAGATCAGACCCTATTTTATGAGTAATTAATGCAGAAAACCAGGTAATTGCAAAGGGTTCATAAACTTTTCTTGCAACTATGTGTATGTGTGTGTGTGTGTATGTATATATATATATATATAATATCTTATTGTAATTTATATTTTTTGTATCTGTACTGCTGCCCCAAAAGAAAAAAAAACTCACACATATGTCAGAGATATTAAACCTGATTCTGATTATATACAGTACTGTGCAAACGTCTTAGTCACAAAGATATAGCTAGAGTGCCTAAGACGTTTGCACAGTACTATATTTGTCAATGTGGAACGGAAAGTGACCTTGTAAATCCGGCTAGAGCAAAGCATGTTGGGAATGGCGAGGTTGGAGCGCCATGGCAAGAATATGGGACAGGTGGCGGAGGACAAGGGGCAGGGGGGTGTGGCGCTAGTGCAAACCCACCCAGCTTTGAGACACCAAGCAAGGTCATTTGACTCCAAACAACTGGTTTATTGATCATTACAGAATGTCTCTCTGGTGCTTCCCACTCCTCACCTCTCCCCACCCCTTTTCCCAACCATCATTCCCTCTTCCCTGCCCTTTTCCCACTCTCAGACCACAATAGAGACCCATATCAGAATCAGGTTTATCATCATCACATATGACTTGAAATTTGCTTTTTTTGTGTGGCAACAGTTCAGTGCAATACATATAATTATTGTATATATGCCTTAAGACTTTTACCCAGTACTGTAAAAATACAAGCAAGCATAGGAAAGTTAAACTACAAGAAAAATAACAATTCTAAATCCTGATCCAATAGTATGGACTAGAGAGATGATAGATCTGGAAACAACTAGGAATTTTACAACTGAAATCTTGCCTAGTGTAGGTCAGAAAGCATAAGGCTTAAAGAGACTTGGGACATTCAAATCAGAAATTTTGGATTAACTCATGCAGAGACTAGAATGAAGGAGGTTTGAATAGGGTAGAGCTCGAACAGTCAATGAAAATGGTTCAAGTTCTTCCAGAATTCAGTGGTTTTGTGCACTTATCTGCGTTGATCCCTGCTCCCTCCTTAAGGGAATTACTTCAGCATTTAAGGAAATATTACTTCTTCAAATAACCAAATAACATCAGCCAACAGTCAGCAGGTCTGGGTGAGATAGCATTGTTCAGTGGTGTGTTCTCGTGATCTGTCTGAATACAGGAGCTGATGACCTGGCATCGACAGCTGTCACTGAGCACATTGCTATAAGCAGCACTTACCTGCCCTCTAGTGACCACATCGAGAACAGCAGTTTGAATAAAAGTTATTCTGTATTCACAAAATGCTGGACGAACTCAGCAGGCCAAGCAGCTGCCATGGAAAAGAGTACGGTCAATGTTTGGGGCCAAGGCTCTTCATCAGGACTGTTGAAGGGCCTTGGCCTGAAACGTGGACTGTATTCTTTTCCATAGAAGCTGCCTGGTCTGCTGAGTTCCTCCAGTATTTTGTGTGTGTTGCTTAGATTTCCAGCGTCTGCAGATTTTCTCTTGCTTGCGATTGATTAAAAGTCATCATTTTTCTGAGCAACAGTCAGAATCAGCATCAGGTTTAATACCACTGCCATATGTCGTGAAATTTGTTATCTTTGTAGCAGCAGTATAATGCAATATATAGTAATAGAAAAAGCATCTGTGGATCACACATATATACGCACACGCAGACACACGTATAATAATTAAGTTGTACAAAAATAAAAAGGTAGGTAGTGCTCATGGATTCAATGTCCATAAGACCATAAGATATAGGAGCAGAAGTAGGCCATTCAGCCCATCAAGTCTGCTCTGCCATTCAATCATGGGCTGAACCAATTCTTCCAGTCATCTCCACTCCCCTGCCTTCTCCTCATACTCTTTGATGCCCTGACTAATCAAGAACCTATCAATCTTTGCCTTAAATGCACCCAGTGACTTGGCCTCCACAGCCGCTTGTGACAACAAATTCCACAGATTTACCACCCTCTGACTAAAGTAATTTCTCCGCATCTGTTCAAAATGGACGTCCTTCAATCCTGAACTTGTGCTCTGTTGTCCTAGAATCCCCTACCATGGGAAATAACTTCGCCATATCTAATCTGTTTAGCCCTTTTAACATTCAGAATGTTCCTATGAGATCCCCCTTCATTCTCCCGAACTCCAGGGAATACAGCCGAAGAGCTGCCAGACGTTCCTCATATAACACTTTCATTCCTGGAATCATCCTTGTGAATCTTCTCTGAACCCTTTCCAATGTCAGTATATCCTTTCTAAAATAAGGAGCGCTAAACTGCATACAATACTCCGTGTGGTCTCACGATTGCCTTATAGAGCCTCAACATCACATCCCTGCTCTTATATTCCATACCTCTAGAAATGAATGCCAACATTGCATTCGCCTTCTTCACCACCTACTCAACCTGGAGGTTAACCTTTAGGATATCCTGCACAAGGACTTCCAAGTCCATTTGCATCTCTGCATTTTGAATTCTCTCCCCATCTAAATAATAGTCTGCCTGTTTATTTCTGCCACCAAAGTGCATGACCATACACTTTCCAACATGGTATTTCATTTTCCATTCTTTGCCCATTCCCCTGAACTATCCAAGTCTCTCTGCAGCCTCTCTGTTTCCTCAACACTACCCGCTCCTCCACCTATCAGAAATGTCCATTCAGAAATCGGGTGGCCGAGGGTACAAAGCTGTTCCTGAATCACTGAGTGTGTGCATTCCCGCTTCTGTACCTCCAGTGAGTTAGCAATGAGATCAGGGCATGACCTGAGTGACAGGGGTTGTTAATGATGGGCACCACCTTTCTGAGGCACCGCTCCTTGAAGATGTCCTGGATCGTATGGAAGCTAGTGCCCATGCGGGAGCTGACCAAGTTTACAACTCTCTGCAATTTATTTTAATTCGGTGCAGTCGTGCCTCCCCCGATCAAGGGTCTTGGCCCAAAACATGGACTTTTTATTCCTTGTCCATAGATGCTGCCTGACCTGCTGAGTTCCTCCAGCGTTTTGTGTGTTACTCTGGATTTCCAGCACCTGCAGAGTCTCTTGTGTTTATAATAATTTTTCTCCTGCTTTTCTTCAGCATCCTGAAAATTCAGGCTCCAAAGCTGTTTAAATATGTGCAAATTTTTAGACTTTTACAGCATTTGTTTTAAATCTTTGGTGTGATACTTAGTACAGAGTATCTGGTTAGGCCGTGAAGAAGGGGTTTTGTATGCATCATGGTAAAGGAGAGCTGTTTGTGGGTGGGAAGCTGTACCCGTCCAAATATCTTTTAAACATCGTAATTATATCTGCTTTAATAGCTTCTGGCAGAGCTTGTTCCATATACTCATCACAATGGATGTGAAAAAGTTGCCCCTAAGATCCCTTTAAATCTTTGTCTTCTCACTTTAAATCTATATCCTCTGGCATTAGACTCCTCCATTCTGGGGGGGAAAAAGGCTGTGACAATCCACCTTATCTCAGAGGTAGTTTTTTTACGCAGAGAAGGGTTGGTGCATGGAAACCGCTGCCAGAGCTGGTGGTTGAGGCAGAGCATTAGGAACATTTCTGAAACTTATAGATTGGCATATGGATGAAAAAATATAGGGGTATGTAGAAGGAGAGGGTTAGATTGATCTTGAGGTAGGTTAAAAGGTTGGTGTGACATCATGGGCTGAAGAGTCTGTACTGTTTGATGCCCCTCAAGATTTTAATATGCCTTCATAAAGTCACTCCTCTGCCTCCTACACTCCAGGGAAAACAGTCCCAGCCTACCCCTGCAGTCCCGGTAATGTCCGTGCAGATACATTTAAACAAACACTGAATTTTGGAAGAGCAGGAACCACTGACTGTTTGAACTCTATCCTGTTCATTTCCCCCTCGTTCTAGTCTCTGCAAATGAGTTAATCCAAATTTTCTGATTTGAATGCCCTGAGTCTCTTCAAGCCTTATGCTTTCTGATCTCCACTGGGTCCCAATTAAGCACTGTCTCAGATGTAAAATTCCTACTCATTTTCAAATCCTTTCAAATCTTTTCTGCACCCTTTGCAGTTTAGTCACATCCCTCCTACAGGAGGGTGACCAGAACTCTGCACCATACTCTAATTGTGGTCTCAGCAGAGACGCGTACAATTCCAACATGACAGCCTAGCTCCTGTGCTCTGTGCTCAGACCGACAAAGGCAAGTGTGCCAAATGCTTTCTTCTGTGTCACCTCTTTCAAGAAACAGTATATCTCTGATCCATAAAGTTGGAAATGGGTAGGTCAATATTCCATAGAGTCAGGTCTCATGGATTCAATTATACATGGAATCGTTTACTTGTGATCATGTCATCCATGCCCTGTAAGGACATGGTTGTCCAACTCGCCACTGCTGAGGGAGGTCAGAGCGAGGGTTTAACGTTGGTCAGTGGTCAGGTGTTTGTCAGTGAGCCAGAGGGATGGTAGTTTCCCAGATTATCCTCTGGGAACCCCTGCAAGTGATTGGCCAAGTGGCCAAATCCACAGATTTGTCCTGAATCATTCGGGCTGCTACTGTTGAGTGGACGACTTTGAGAACCAGAATCAGGTTTATTACCACTGACGCATGTCGTGAAGTTTGTTTTGTGGCAGCGGTACTGTGCAATACATGAAAAACTGTGATAAGTTAAATAAAACATTTCTTAAAAACTTCACGGTGATCATGGCTGATCATCCACTATCAGTATCCAGTTCCTGCCTTATCCCCATAACCTTTGATTCCACTATCTTTAAGAGCTCTATCCATCTCTTTTTTGAAAGCATCCAAAGACTTGGCCTCCACAGCCTTCTGGGGCAGAGCATTCCATATATCCACCACTCTCTAGGTGAAAAAGTCTTTTCCGTTCTAAATGGCTTACCCCTAATTCTTAAACTGTGGCCTCTGATTCTGGACTCACCCATCAGCGGGAACATGCTTCCTGCCTGCAGCGTGTCCAATCCCTTAATAATCTTATATGTTTCAATAAGATCCCCTCTCAGCCTTCTAAATTCCAGCGTATACAAGCCCAGTCGCTCCAATCTTTCAACATATGACAGTCCCGCCATCCCGGGAATTAACCTTGTGAACCTACGCTGCACTCCCTCAATAGCAAGAATGTCCTTCCTCAAATTTGGAGACCAAAACTGCACACAGTACTCTCTTTTTAAACACGAGACTTTTAACACTAAGCACATTGTCTACGAATGTCAGAATGAAAATCCATTGCTCATTTATCCTTGCAAGTATTATGGATACAGTTTATTTTGGTTAAAAAAACTAGTACATACTGAACATCTGAAAGGCAGCATCCATCATTAAGGATTCCATCACTTAGGATACCACGTCCTCGCTTATTATTACAACTATCGTGGAAGAGGTACAGGAGCCTGAAGACACACACTCAACATTTTAGGAACAGCTTTTTCCCCTCCACTATCAGATTTCTGAATGGACAATGAACCAGCTCATGAACACTGCCTCGCTATTTTTGGGTTCTTTTTGCGTTATTTATTTAATTTTTCATGTAGAGTGTGCATATAAAATTATGTATATGTATCATCATCATTATGTGCTGTTTCGTGTGATGTGGGCAACCATGGTCTTCCACCTGTCTCTAATCTGCCTGTGGGGAAGACCCTCTTCATGCTGTTGTTCTTACTCTTTTCTCTATTCATGACCGCTGCTTGTTCTTGGCAAACATTTCTACAGAGGTGGTTTGCATTGCCTTCTTCTGGGCAGGCCCTTAACGATGGTCGCCGCCTTTCTGAGGCATCACTCCTTGAAGATGTCCTGGATGCTACACAGCCTGGTGCCCATAATGGAGCTGACTGAATTTCATATCAGTGGCCATTCATCAGAATGTTAACTGTTTCTCTCTCCACAGATGCTGCCTTACCTGCTGACCCTTTCCAGTATTTTCTGATTTTATTTCACACTTCCAGTGTGTTTTTTAAAAAAAATTCTCAAATGGATTTATTAATTTGGGCATTTAAAAGTTGTAAGAATCCATGAAACTCCACTGTTAGAAGTTGATTTGTCATTTTGAACTTATGCCACAGAATAACAAGATGTGACCACGTAGGAGGTTAATTTGAGGGCGACTTGCTGGAGGCTGCTTTTATACTTTCCCAAGAAGGACCTCCAACAAAGAATTTATATTAGTTTTGGTGGAAGCTTTCCAAGTGGTCGCCCAAACTCTGACCTCTCATAAATAAACGAATTTTATTTTACCAATAATAGCATTAAAAAAACATTTATTGATGAATAAATTACAACATTGCAATGAATTCATCATTACAATGAATGAAGAACAACAAATTTCATTAAATGTGTCAGTGACAATAAGCCTGATTCTGATTCTAAATCAACACACTCAAAATGCTGGAGGAACTCAGCAGGTCAGGCAGAGACATCCTTCAGGAGTGAAAAAGAAGTGGGGAAGAACCCAGAATAAAAAGGTGGGGGAAGGGGAAAGGAGGATAGCTAGAAGGTGATCTGTGAACCCAGGTGGGTGGGAAAGGTCAAGGGCTGGAGGAGAAAGGATCTGGTAGGAGAGGAGAGTGGGCCATAGGAGAAAGGGAAGGAGAAGGGGCACCAGGGGGAAGTAATAGGCAGGTGTGAAGAGGTAAAAAATCAGAGTAGAGAATGGGGGGGTGGGGGGGGAAGAATTTGTTTACCGAGAGGAATTGATATTCATGCAATCAGGTGAGGGCACCCAGACAGAATATAAGGTGTTGCTCCTCCACCCTGAGGGTGATGTCATCTTGGTATCGATTGACACATCAGAATGGGAATTGGAATTAAAATGTTTGGCCACTGGGAGATCTAAATGTTATATTGGGCATTTAGTAATATCTCTGGTGGTCTTGATACTGAAAATTCATCTGCATTACTTAACTCTAGAGGTTCCCAACCTTTTTATGCCATGGACCCCTACCATTAACCGAGCGGTCCATGGACCCCAGGTTGGGAACCCCTGCTTTAAGCTTACATTGGTAAGTGAAACAACTGTTTCCATTAGAAATAACCCCTTCTGCAATATTCTTTTATTGTATTGGTGTCATTTTCCTGAGTACGTGTGTCTTCACAGTTACACCACAAGCTGCAATATTGATTGCCTCGCACAAACAATAAGGTGTTGTTACATCTTGGGTTACTTCCTAAGCCGACATTGGGGCACAATATGTTAGACAGGCGCCTGACACTTACATTACAGACACCTTGTGAGTATCGACTGTTTGGCTCAGTAGGTGGAACAGTGTTGAAAAGTAGCAAAAGGGCCAACATGAGTTGAGTTTGACCGATGGTTTTCACTTCTGAGGCAAACATATTTGTGTGATGTGAGTGAGTGTTATTGAAACAGGATACATGGTATTGCGTTTGTAGAATACAGTAATGTAGTGGTTACCATTCCGCGGTCCAGTGCCAGCGATCGTAATAGGGCTTTAAGGCCGCCGCTGAATGTAAGGAGTAAATGGGATTCTAGGTTTCAGTATTATAATATTGATGCCCGGACTCCGATTTGCTTTACCTTTAAAGTTACAGCACAGACTCTTCAAGATCCTTGTGTTCCTGTGCATTTTCGGGACTCTGGACTGAATCTTTTAACCTGTGGCCTCAGTGCATCTCTTAAGGTAGCACCCATCACCCACTGATCTGTCTGTCCAGGACTCGAATGCTTTCAGCTGTATTCGAAACCCCTCACTTTGTTATAGTTCAAGTTCAGTTTTAATTATCATTCAATCATTCATGCATACAGCCGACTGAAACAGCATTCCTCCAAGGGCCAAGGAGCACACAGTACAACACAGCACATTCAAGATAGTAAGCAAAATGTACAGTCACGTTTTTAAAAAAAAATGTGTATGTGTAGCTCAAGTCCCTGAGTGACATGTCCTGCCAATTGATGGTGCATTTCCAGCAGTCTGCAGACGAATGCATGCAGGCAATCCAGCTTGTCATTCCACTAATTGAGCACTGGAGGGCAGCACTGATGAACGATGCCAGCCCCCGACCAAAGATGGACATCCTTCATTCATCCTTCTGTCACCTGTGCTAACTTCTATCCTAACACATGCCTCAGTGGTCCGAGCTGGTCTTTCCCTGTCCTCCTTTCAAAGGCCAGATAGATACATCCATAAAAAGAAATGAGGCTAGAATGTTCTGTGATCTAAAAATAATAGTGAGTAGCTTTAATAAAATTAAAGCTAACATCTGCTCAGATTTAAAATTGAAACCAGGTCCCTGTGTGAGTATTTGGTAATCTGAGAGTACAGATCCGTAATCCTTGAAAGTGATGTCACAGGTACATTATATAAGGTCATAAAGAAAGGTTTTTGGCACATTGGCCTTCGTAAATCAGAGTTTTATACAGGAGTTGAGATGTTATGATGAATTTGTATACGATGTTGGTGAGCCAAGTTTGGAGTATTGTACGCCGTTCCATTCATCTGCCGACAGGAAAGATATCAATAAGATTGAAAGAGTTTGTTCGTTCATCGTGTACCGTGTCATATGATCTAGGTAATCATGATTGAAAGAGTTCGTAGAAAACTTACAAAGATGTTTCCAGGATTTGATGAACTGAATTTTAGGGAAAGGTTCAATAGGTTAGGGCTTTATTCACTGGAGTGCAGGAGAATGAGGGGAGATCTGATAGAGGTATACAAAATTATGCAGGGTATAGATAGGGTAAATACAACCAGGGTTTTTTCCCATTGAGGATGAG
Source organism: Mobula birostris (assembly GCF_030028105.1). Lineage (NCBI taxonomy): Eukaryota > Metazoa > Chordata > Chondrichthyes > Myliobatiformes > Myliobatidae > Mobula > Mobula birostris. The sequence continues at coordinate 90,608,338 of NC_092383.1, read as the reverse complement.
TGAGACTAGAAGTAGAGGTTGTAGGTTAAGGTTGAAAAGTGAAATATTTCGGGGGAGCCCGAGGGAGGAGTTTTTCACTTCGTCACTCAGAGGGTGGCGAGAGTGTGGAACAAGCTGCCAGCAGAAGTGGTGAATGCAACAGGATGTTTGGGTTAGTACATGGATGGGAAGGGGATGGAGAGCTATGGTACAGGAGTAGGTTGATGGGACTAGGCAGAATAATAGGGCGGCTTTTTTTCTGTGCTGTAGTGCTCTGTGTACAGTGCATTCCAGGCCCACAATGTTACGCTGACTTTTTACGTACTAAATACTTGCAAATGTGCTGAAGGGCCTGTTTCTGTGCTGTAGTGCTCTACGACTAAGTGGTTACAAATTTTTATTTATCCTAAAGCTGACAGATGGTGTAAAAATAACAACACGCTGGAGGAACTCAGCAGGTCGGACAGCATACGTGGAAAAGATCGGTCGATGTTTCGGGCCGGAACCCTTCGTCAGGACTGTAGAGGGAAGGGGCAGAGGCCCGACCTGCTGAGTTCCTCCAGCGTGTTGTGAGTGTTGCTTTGACCCCAGCATCTGCAGATTATTTTGTGTAAAAATAACAAACATGCTTCTAATACTTTTGAGAATGAAACAAAATAGTGATGAAGAATGGAGGATGTACTATGCAGATCAAAATTCTGGATAAAGTACTAAGCTGGTCTGACCCATCCCAATCTAAATCCAGATTATTTTATCTGAATAGACACTCGTTCTGACCCAGCATAGCCCATCTAGGCAGTTTACATTGGTCATGCATTAATTCCAATACTTCAGGATTTTAACACTTTTTCTGTCATTCATTCTTGTTTTTTTCTCCCCCCTCTCTGTTTGGTGGATGTCTGTGAAGAGTAAGAATTTCAGGTTGTATACTGTATGCATTCTCTGATATTAAATTGAAATTGAACCATTGGCAATTAGAGAATCAGAATTAGTTTCATTATCACTGGCATATGTCATGAAATTTGCTCTTTTGCGGCAGCAGTACAGTGCAATACATTAAAAAATGTCAATAAGATATAATTAGAAATATTAAAGAACATGTAGTGCAAAAAAAGAACAAAGTGTGAGGTGTTCAGGGGCTCACGGACATTTTGGAAATCTGATGGCAGAGGGGAAGAAGCTGTTCCTAAAACACGGGTGTGTGTCTTCAGGCTTCTGCACCCCCTCCCTGATGGTAGTAATATGAAAGGGGCATGTGAGAGTCCTTATTGATGGATGTCACTTTCTTGAGCTATCACCTTTTGAAGAAGTCCTCGATGCTGAGGAGCCTAGTGCCCGTGATGGAGCTGGTGGAAGCAACAACTTTCTGCAGCCTTTTCCCATCCTGTGCAGTGGTCCTTCCGTACCAGAAGGTGATGCATCTAATTCGAGTCCTCTCCACAGTGCATCTTTAGAAATGTGCCCGAGTCTTTAGTGATGCACCAAATCTCCTCAAACTCCTGGTGAAGTATGGTTGCTGGCATGTCTTCTTCATAATTGTATATGCAATTGAGATATCAGTTTAGGGCTGTTGTCATTATGTGCCATGTTGATTGACGTGGGTGATCATGATCTTTCCATGACCATGATTGCTCTTGGGAAATTTTTCTGCACAAGTGGTTTGCCTTATAGGCAGTAGCCCCAGTTATTATCAATACTGTCTGCCTGGCGTCAGTGGTCACATGACCAGGACCTGTGATACGAGTGCAGAATAAGTTACAGAGGAAGTGAAAGTGCACTGCAAGCAAGACTGTAAGGTGCAAGGTAATTGTGAGCTCGAGAGTCCATTGTAGCGTATTAATAAGCCGTCTCATAGCTCAGAAGCTCTCCTTGAACCTGGTGATATCTGCTTTCAGGCTTTTGCATCTTCTGCCAGGTGGAAGAGGGGAGAGGAGAGAATGTCCGGATTGGTGGGGACTTTGATTGTGTTGGCTAGCGAGATGTCTAGGCGGAGGCCATGGAGGAGAGGCTGGATTCTGTGATGTGCTGAGCTGTGTTCACGACCCTCTCTGGTGTCATGTAGTCAGTCATGGGCAGGACGGTTGCTGTACCAAGCTGTAATGCATCTGGATAGGATGTTTTCTATGGTGCATTGGTTAAAAATTGGTGAGGGTTGATGGGGAGTTGTCAAATGTTTATGGGAGGGACTCTGGTTGAGGAGTTGTTCACATCATGCATGTAATGGGGTCAGTCAATAACAGAGGAGGGGTGTTGTATCTTGTTGTTTGTGACATTGAGATACATGGAATCTTTCACCCCAGCACCATTTAGTGGAGAGATGATTGACAGTTTTGAAAGAAAATACTTGAAGCAGAGAAAAACGTGGGTTGGAGTAAACGAGGTAGTGGGATAGGATAGAACTTTATTGTCATTGTCAAGACAACGATTGTGATGGTACTCCAGACAATGAAAAAGAGATATTTACAATGCTTGTGGAACGGCTTAATTTTACAAAGATGCCCATGTTTACATGCAACAAGTGACTTTGTTGCTCTCTAACACTCAAAGGCCATTGGCAAGCCGCAGTGTAGAAATACTCAGCTATACAATAGCCCTCGGGAAGAAGCTATCTTTCAGTCTTACTGTTTTGGCTAGGATGTTTCTGTATCTCCTACCAGATGGCTGGAGATTGAACAGACGTCTGGGATGGGGTGGTCTTTAACGATGATTTTTGATTATTGATGTTAACGTGTTGGTGTATTGAATGGCCTTGTGATGTTGTCAGTTGGCATTGTAAGTGTCTGGAACCTGGTTTATCATTGTTTTCCTCCTTGCCACAGGTCACATGCCTGACATGCAACTACAAATCCAACACAATTGAACCATTTTGGGATCTTTCACTGGAATTTCCAGAGCGTTATCATTGTCTTCAGAAGGGTGCGAACCAGCATAAAGAATGCACCCTTACAGAAATGCTGGCAAAGTTTACAGAAACCGAGGCGCTGGAGGGGAGGATTTACGCCTGCGACCAGTGTAACAGTAAGTGATGCACCAGTTTTCCGCTCACTTTCATGTACGTGTATCGCAAGCGCCATGCGGTAATTATTTTTAACATACGCATCGGTGGAGCCAAGTGACACTGTATGTATTTGTTCAGTCCATTGTCGTTCGACTTCCTTGATGAAACACAATCTATAGTGTCTCTATCTTACCACAGCTGCTAAAAGAGTTAGTTCAAAGGCTCTAGCTACTGTATAGAAAGGTCGGCTCCACTTGGTCCTTGCTAGCCAGCATAAAGAATGCACCCTGACTGAAATGCTGGCAAAGTTTACAGAAACTGAGGCCCCAAAACCCACCTGTCGACATCTTAGGATTTCAAAGTAATGGAACATATGGTTTCCTTGGCTGTGTAAGTCCAGGGAAAACAATCTCCGGCCCCACCAAACGTGTGAGATTGACGTGCGAGCCCATCCCAAAACCCCCTGTTTGTGTGGATGCTGCGTGATTTGTTACCCTGTTACAAATGAGTGCCACGAAATAACAGACCGCATACAATTAAACAACTTAGCTTTATAATTCTTAATTTGACTAAAGGGTTAGTTAAAGAAAGAACCAAAAAAAAGGGCCCATTTTAATGAAACAGTCTAATGTGCACAAGTTGGAGCTCACAGTTTCCCCGATGTCAATCCTCCATCAATCACCCCAGGCTTCGTCGAGTCACGGCCCTGCTCGAAGTCGAACCCTACGACCTCTTCTGTCTGGCGTCTTCTCTCTTCATCCCTCTCTAACAAAAGCCCCAAGCCCAACCTTAGTGTTCCTCACCAGAGAAACCTCCCCTTAATCCGACCATCGTAATTGGATGCACACAATTCTCCTATCTCTTATCTTCAACAGTAACCCAAGCACTCCAGTGTGTGGTGAAAACTGCTCAGCGGATTATCGGCACCCAATTGCCCACCATTGAGAATATCTACCATAAACGCTGCCTGGGCAGGGCGAAAAGCATTATCAAGGATGCATCTCACCCTAACCAACAACTTTTTACTCTCCTCCCATCCGGTAGGCGCTACAGGAGCCTCCGCTCCCGCACCAGCAGGCACAGGAAGAGCTTCTTCCCTGAGGCTGTGACCCTGCTGAACCTCACATCACAGCGCTAAGCAGTATTGCACCCATATTGGACTGTCTCAGTACTTTTATATTTGTGTGCAGTAGCACTTACTTTTTATTTGCAGTTATTTTATAAATATTCTTTTGCTCTTCTGGTCAGATGCTAATTGCATTTCATTGGCTTTGTATCTGTACTCGGCACAATGATAATAAAGTTGAATCTAATCTAATCTAATAAACGGAAAATAAGCAGTTTGCACAGATCAGCACAAATTATCTATCTTATCTACCCATCTTATCTATCATATCTATCCTAATCTATTATTACAGCATCACCGGCACCACCCTACTCACCATCAATAACATATATACAGAAAGGTGATAGAAAAGGTGCGATCATAAAGGATCACACCTCATGTTCCATTTGTCCAACTCTCACGGGGGAGGAGGCTACGTAGCATCCACACCAGGGCCACCAGACTCAAAAACAGTTAATTTCCTCAAGCAGTAAAACTGATCAACACCTCCGCCCACTAACCCACCCCTCCACCTCAACTTTATAATTTCCTGTTAGAGTCACCTTATGTATAGACTAGCATCACTTTATAGACATACTATCTATGTATATAAGCTAACTTATGTATTTACATTTATTGTGTATCTTTTTATTATTTAGTTTTCTTTATCTTATTGTGGGTTTTTTGTACTGCGTTGAATGTGGAGTAACAATTATTTTGTTCTACTTTACTGACATTAAACAATCTTGAATCTTGATGTCACCATATATTACCCTGAGGTTCATTCACAGTAGCTACAAAGAAACACAATAGAATCAATGAGAAACTACACACAAGTAAAGACAAACAGCCAGTGTGTGAAAGAAGACATACTGTGCAGATACAGAAAAATAGGTAGTGAGTTCTGGTTAAATGGGACATATTGTGACCAGGACATTTTGGTCCAATTAAAACAGCTGCCCCAATTAGCCAAAGTTTCATGGAAGTAGTTTAAAAAATGTAAAAAAAAAGACAAACTACTATTTAAATGAAATACAGAACAAATTAGAACACTATCAATACTTATACAGTACTATAAAACTGTGTATTAGTTATCGGTGGAGGAATTCATCCAGTGCCTGTCGCTTTGTTCTTTTGATTGACTGTAAATGAACAAAATCAGCGCAGGTACCTAGTGAAGGTAATGGACTGTCTTCGAACAGTGTTTTCAACGATTGCATCCCCAAATGTTACTTTTCATTGTAACATCCAAGATGTTTGTCAATACCTTCATAATTACTAACTTGTTAAAATAGTGAAATTGTTTCATTTTCATTCCCAGTTGTTTCTGGCATCTCCAAGCCTGACTGCTTGAAACCACAGTGAGCAAAACAGCTCTGAATTGTCTTACTGCTTATTTCATGCCAACTAACAGTGACAAAAATCACTGCTTTTTGAATATGAACATATGCAACTGATGCTATTTAAATGCCGTTCGTTCTAAGCACAGTGCTGTATCTAATGGCTACAGAGGTGCATGTGTCTGACGCTATTTAGAAAACTGTTCGGTAACCATCTCCAGCCCCAATTAAGTGCATAGTTTCCTAAATAAACAAGGGGAATTATGATCAATGTTATTAATAATATTGATGACATGAGTTGTAGAGTCCTTGAAAATGGGTCCATAGGTTGTGGAATCATTTTCATGTCGAAATGAATGAAGTTATCCACACTGGTTCAGGAGCCTGATGGTTGGAGGTTAATGACTTTTCAAACAATTTCATCCCCAATTTACTGTAAGAGACTTACTTTGTTATCAAACAGAAATAAAGACACAGACCTCAGTATACGGTTAACCCTTTAATACACGATCATGGAGAGCTGTTTCAAGACTCTGCCAATGTCAGGTTACATCTTAAATGTATACAGTAAATTTTGGGCACAAGCCAACAGCTAAACATACTTGGTCAGCGATTTGAAGAAGCACTTGTTAAGTATCAGCCAGTCTACAAACGTTTCCGTGCGGTGCACAAAATTAGAACTCTACGTCCACATTCAGTTCCCCTATTAGCCAGACGGACTCGGACAAAGGTTAGCAATACCTCATTATTGGCAAGACAGAGTCTATGTCTTATCCTGTTACCCTCATGACCCAAAATGGTGGGCAAAACTTAACTAGTCAAGATTGACAACAAAATTTAATATTCTTCCGCCTAACTGTTCCTGAACCTGGGGAAGTGGGACCTAAGGCTCCTGTACATCCTTCCCAACGAGAAGAGAGCTTTATTTTTATCACCTCTCTTTCCAATTGTGTCTCTTCCACATCACTCTCACAACCAGCACCACACCATTCGTATCATCCAGTCTCTCGTGCACTCCACCTTCTCACAAACATCTCTTTCCCCTGGGAAATACTGAGGTAGTCAAGGCTGACAACAAGATCTAATTTTCTTCCACAGTTCCCTCCTTTTCGATCATCCTATCAACCTTATCCCTTGTCCACCTTTTCAGGACACATTTCTATTTCCTCATACCCAAGGGGTAAAGGCCTCATGTTTAAATAAGCTTCTTCTTCATATTCTGGATCAAGAGATTCCAGTTTAACTTGTGGGGATAATTTTACAGGATTTGCCGGAGGCCAAGCTATCCAAGAACAGGCAGATCATGTGGCCATGACCACTAGCATAATCATTACCAAAATTAGCCCTTAATGAATGAGGGTTCCCCACCATAAATCGGTCTTTTCTCTGCACCCAGTCCTTACCATTAACTAACCTGTCCTGTTTTTCTGGCACCAGAACTTTTCAGCTGTTTGAGTAGCTACATGCAATCTAGGCACAATATGATTTGTTAAATTGTAGTTAGGCATTTACCATCCCTCAAAGCAGTTTCCCTTAAGGAATACCCATCCAATTAACATTTATGTAGCTTGTTCTTCTGTTGATTATCTGTTCCCTGCTGTATCCCATTCCTTCCTTTTGTCTGGCCAGTAAAAGCTTTTAAAATTGCTGATTATTTTATCAAAACATTTTTACTTCTTTTTATCAAAGGGAATTGGCTTTGTGCATAGGAATCCTCAATCCTAGTCAATCTCACTATATATTCCAAAATCCAAAACACTTCGGGCCCCAATCGTTTCGGATAAGGGGTACTCAACCTGTACTTGCGTTAATGAGCAGATATACAGGAGTACCTAAGAAAGTAGCCACTGAGTATATTTTCATATGTGAGATACTTTGCTCTTCAAGAACAGATATAATCCATATTTTTAACAAGTACTTGCAATTTCTTAAGCACATTGCTTTCCATTCTCACTAGACTAAATTGTCCTACAATTGTTTGAACATAGAACACAGAAATCTTCAGCACATTACAGGCCCTTTGGCCCACAATGTTGTGCCGACCATATAACCTGCTCTAGAAATAGCCTAGAATTTCCCTACCGCATAGCCCCCTATTTTCCTAAGCTCCGTGTTCCTATCTAAGAGTCTTTTAAAATATCCTATTGTTCCTGCCTCCACCACCCTCACCAGCAGTGCATTCCACACACCCACCACTCTCTGCGTGAAAAGCTTACCCCTGACATCCCCTCTGTACCCACTTACAAGCACCTTAGAACTATGCCCCCTCGTGATAGCCATTTCAGCCCTGCCTATCCACACGATCAATGCATCTCATCACCTTATACACCTCTGTCAGGTCACCTCTCATCCTCCATTGCTCCAAGGAGAAAAGGCCAAGTTCACTCAACTTATTCTCACAAGGCACGCTCTCCAATCCAGGCAACATCCTTGTAAATCTCCTCTGCACTCTCTCTATAGTATCCACATCCTTCCTGTAGTGAGGTGACTAGAACTGAACACAGTGCTCCAAGTGGGGTCTGAATAAAAGACTGGGAACTCAGCACCATGTGTCCAAGACTTCTAACTGCCAACCAGACCACCTTTCCTTGGGACAGAGCTAATTTCAAAAACACAGCTGAAGCTTGTACTGTCCAAAGGTCTGGAATAACCCATGATCTGAAAAGGCTTCAGTACTTGATGCATTTAACTGAAAGTCTGAATTAACGTTTTAATTAACAGAGATGGAGTGTACTCCAAATACTGGCGTTTGGCCTAACCCTGTGCTGTTTAAAAATAATATTGCTGTTACCTTTCAGGGAAACGGCGAAAATCCTCACCAAAGCCTCTCGTCCTGACAGAAGCTCAAAAACAGCTAATGATATATAGACTACCTCAGGTCCTCCGTTTGCACCTTAAACGATTCAGGTAGGATGAATTTGCTACAGCTTCGAAGGATTCTTCTGGTACCTATCAATTCGTGCAACTCTTGAACATTGATTTGTTAGCAATCCACAAAAATGAACACCACTTTATTGCTGCACAGATCTTCAGGAAAAAATCCAGACTGTATTCTGGTTCTGCTTTAGTGTATCCATGTAATGCATGTGTATTTTTGTGAGGTCCTGAAATAAGTTGTGTAACTTGTGTCTTTCCCCTCCTGTTCAACTTGGCAAGCCACTGGGGAAGACTCCTTGACAGTAGTACCTGTACTTAATGTTCTGCTGCATTAACTGTCAATTTACAAGCCTCAGATTGTGGGTGTAAAAAACCTTGCTTTAGTCAGAGGGTGGTGAATCTGTGGAATTCTTTGCCATGGGTGGCCGTGGAGGCCATATCATTGGGTATATTTAAAATGGAGGTTCACAGGTTCTTGAGTAGTTAGGGCATCAAAGGTTTCATGGAGAATGGGGTTGAGAAAGCTAATAAATCAGCCATGGCGAGCAGACTTGATGGCCTGGTTCTGCTCCTATGGCTTCTGCTCTAATAGATGTGCTTTTAGTGAGAAAAGGGAGTGTCTACTTTAAGAACGCTGTTACTGAGAGCAGGGAGAAGCCAAGCCACATCACAGCACAATCCAATTTCTAAGTAAAATTAATTCAAGGATGGGTTGCATGAAGATTTTGATTTAGTTCTACATCATAGAGTCATACAACATGGAAATGGACCTCCTGTTCCAACTAGTCCATGCCAACCAAGATTCCCCTGTCCAAGCTGGTCCCATTTGCCTGTGTTTGGCCCACAACCTTCTCAACATTCCCTACCCAAGTACCTGTCCAAATGCCTTTTAAAAATTGTCAGTGTTCCTGACTCAACCACCTCCTTTGGCAGCTCAGTCCACATAGATACCACCATCTGTGAAGAAGTTGCTCATCGGGTCTCTTTTAAAACCTCTTCCCTCCCACCTTAAGCCTGTGCCCTCTAGTTCTTGATTTGCCCACCCCGGGGAAAAGAAATACTGTATTCATCCCAACTCGTGATTTTATACTCCTCTGTAAGATCACCTCTCAGTCTCCTGCGCTCCATAGAATGGAGTCCTCACCTCTCCAACCTTTCCCTATAACTCAGTCCCTGAAGTTCTGGCAGTATCCCTGGAAATCTTTTCTGCACTCTTTCCAGCTTAGTAACATCTTTCATGTAGCAGGGCAAGCAAAACTGAAGACAATTCTGCACTGTATCTCAGTAAAAAAAATAAGTGATCCTTCGCCAGGTTTCCATAAAGGCTATAATATCCCAGTTCCTCATAGCTATCCGAGCCCTCAGTTCATCAGACACTTTACCTGTGGCACTTCCACACTTTGAAATCAGTGCAACTTACTCCAACAGAGGTTCCTTAGCTACTGGCTATTCTCCTTGCCTGTCATGTTGACTTACTCCCACTGACTTCCCAGGCACTTCCCAGCCTCTCATTTGCCTCCCTGATGCTTGGAATCCCACCTCCCTTGCCAGTCTAGTTTAAACGACACCCAGTAGCAATATAAAATCTGCCTGGCAGGATATTGGTCACCCTGAAGTTCAGGACCCTAGAATTTGTTGAGTCTTGTCAATACCTCGTGATTCGACCTTTCACCTTCCTGCTCTTCATGGTTAAGTTGATCGACTGTTTTATTTTAAGGAAATGGTAAAACGCTGACTTTGTCTGGTTATCTTGTATAGAATGTGAGGTTGTTTTTACAGGGCATTGATGTACTGTACCCGTGTTCCTTATTTCCCTCTTGATGCAGCTACTGTGTTTTTAGGTGGTCTGGGCGCAACCATCGTGAAAAGATAGGGGTGCACGTCAGCTTCGACCAGGTGTTAAACATGGAGCCTTATTGCTGCGAGGGTTCTTCCTCCATTCTCGGCAAAGAAAGCTTCATCTATGACCTCTCGGCTGTGGTGATGCATCATGGGAAAGGATTTGGCTCAGGACATTACACTGCATACTGCTACAACACCGAGGGAGGTCAGTTTGCCACCAGGAAATTGTAAATGTGTCCATGCTAAAGCTACTTTGGAGCTATTGCCGCACGGTGGCCTAGAGATACGCTTTACAGTGCCAGCAGCCTGGGTTCTATCCCCACCACTGTCTGTAAAGTGCTCCCTGTGACCAACGTTCCCTCTAATTTGTAATGGCCAGGGATGCAAAACTCTTGCGCTGTGCAATTTTTTGCCCGGTGCAACAACGTGTGCACATTGAATTTTTAAGTGGAAGTAAACCTGAAGCTATTCTAAGGATAATAAGCCATTCCTCTTTAAACAAACTAGTAGTTCTTATGCGCTTCATGGCCTTTGCTTAACAGTATAAATAATCCATTTCTAAAATCTGCGGACAAATCATCGCAAACTCCACATTGTCCACAGCGTCCAGAAAAGGAAATGCAATTGTGTACAATCATGAAATATACTTAACATGCCTATGAGGTAGAGGGTGACAACTTTTTTGTGCACAGTTTAAATTTCTTTATGCACTAGTAGCAGAAGATGTGAACGCGCACACCTAGAGGGAACATTGCCTGTGACCGCATGGGTTTCCTCCAGGTGCTCTGGTTTCTCTCACACTCCAAAGACATGTGGGTAACAGTTAGTGACTTCTGGGCATATGCTGTGTTGGTGCCGGAAGCATGGTGACATGTGCAGGCTGTCCCCAGCACATCCTCGGACTGTGTTGGCCGTTGACGCAAGCAACACATTTCACTGTGTGTTTCGATGTTTCAATGTACATGTGAGAATCTTTATCTTCAGAGTTCCTTTTCCCGGTGTGTCGCCAAACTCAGAAGATCCAGCTTCCTTCTCAGTTTGTGCCGGCCTTCCCCCTATCCCGTCAGATTTCTGAATGGTCTGTGAACTCTATCTCACTCCCTTCTTTTCAGTGAGTTGTTATGCCTGCACGGTTCTGCTGCTGTAAAACAAACATTTCACAACATGGCAATAAACCTGATTCTGATTTAAAGTTTAGCTTTATTTGTCACATGTACATCAAACCATACAATAAAATTTGTTGTTTGCAACAATGACCGCAACATAGACCAAGGATGCACTGGGAGCGGCCCGCAAATGTCACCATGCTTCTAATGCCAACATAGCTTGCCCCATAGCTTCTAACCCTAACTTGTACGTCTTTAGAATGTGGGAGGGAACCAGAGCCCTTTGTCACGTACCCCGTGACGGGAATAAAGAACCAGCAGAGATGGAAAACACTTTGGAGTCCAGTATTGCTATAAACTAATAATATTTATTAGTAACTACGCAATACAGTAATATAAATGTACATAAGTCAAACAGATTAGCAATGATTATATATAAAAGTATGTGTGGAATATATCTGTATGAAAACCAAGCTTCTTTAAGTCTAGGGGTAAAAAGATATGGTCTTACGATGTTGAGTGAAGTTCAGTTCAGTTCATGGTATTTAGTTGAGTAGTGATGGAGAGAGAGAGAGAGTGAGTTGAGTCTTCAGGTGAGCTGATGCCGTCGATCTTCTCGTCGTCCTCTGAGATCCTTTACAAGTCACCGACTGTGACTTTAACCAGGGGGACCGGTTTTCCTGTGGTGGAGCTATCACCCCGGCGAGGGTGGACACATAGACAACTCCCCACCGGTCAACCCCTTCTTTAGCAGTGGAATAGCAATTTGGATCGATCCGCCTGATCGATCCTCCAAACCCCACTTTCTCTGCGGGCACAACAATGCTCGTTCAGTGTCCGGATCATGTGTCTGAGGTCTGTATCATCTGACCTCCTATTTATCCCACCAGGCTGAGCATCACCTGTCATTCAAAGTGTCCCTCCTTCCTTTGTCTGTAAAGGAAATGCACAAGCAGGCAACAAGTCCTTGAAGAAATGTCAACAACCTGCTGAAAATCATAACATCAAGTGTCCATTAAATAACACCGCCTTCGGTCACCATAGCAACTTACGAGCTGCTCGGTGCTGTCTCCAAACCCAACTCAGTAGAAATCCAAAGTTACTTCCAATGCCTTAAAGTGACAGTCCAACCGTCAATCTTCGTCTCTCTCTCTCTCCTTTTCAAAAGCAACATATCAGTGGTAAATAACTGTCTGTCTCTCCTTTCCAAACAAACCATCAATGATAAATGTCTCTCTCCAAACAGTTAATAGGGGCACTCCTGGATCCCCTCACACCTTGGATTCATAAGTCACAGAACTGAGTACAGGAGTCGGGATGGTGAAGTTGTATAAGACGTTGGTGAGGCCAAATTTAGAGTATTGTGTGCATTTCTAGTCACCTACCTCAGGAAAGAAATAAATAAGATTGAAAGAATGCAGAGAAAATTTACTAGGATGTTGTCAGGACTTGAGTTATAGGGAAAGGTTGAATAGGCGAGGACTTTGTTCCCTGGAGTGTCAGAGAATGGGGGGAGATTTGGATAGCGATATACAAAATTATGAGGGGTATGGATAGGGTACATGTAATCAAAACTTTTTACATTGAGGTTGGGTGAGACTCGAACTAGAGGTCATAGGATAAGGGTGAAAGGTGAAATATTTAAGGGAAGTTTTTCACTCAAAGGATGGAAAGAGCTGCTAGCAGAAGTGGTGGCTGTGGATTCGATTGCAACGTTTAAAAGAAATTTGCATAGGTACATGGATGGGAGGGGTATGGTCGATGGGACTAGGGAGAATAACAGTTGGGCACGGACTAGATTGGCCAAAGGGCCTGTTTCTATGCTCTAGTGCACTCTGACCCAGAGGAAACCCATGTGGTCACGATGAGATGTATTAACTCTGTACAGACAGCGGTGGGATTTGATGCTGTAAAACATTACGCTAGTGTACTGCCCTGATTCTGATTCTGACTTGGCCCCTGTTACTGGGCTTGGAGTCACAAACGTTCCACTGGAGGAACTCAGCGGGTTAAACAGCTTCTGTCAGAATCAGGTTTATTATCACTAACAATATGTCGTGAAATTTATTGTTTAGCAGCAGCAGTACAACGCAAGAGATAAAAAAAAAGATGACTATTAAGTTGCAAAATAAGTGTGCGGAAAAGGAACAGTGAGGTTGTGTTTATATGTTCACGGACTGTTCAGAAACCTAATGGCAGAGGGGAAGAAGCTGTTCCTAAAACACTGTGTTTGGGTCTTGTACCTCCTCCCTGATGGTAGTAATGAGAAGAGAACGTGTCCTGGATAGTGAGGGTCCTTAGTGCTGGACGCAGCTTCTTGATCACCTCCCCTTGAAGATGTCCTTGATGGTGGGGAGGGATGCGCCTGCGATGGAGCTGACTGAGCCTACACCCCCCTTTCGGTCCTGTGCATCGGACCCCCCCCCCCCCCCCACCAGGTGGTCAGAATGGGGCAGGAGGAGGGGGTCGTCATTTAGGTTTGAAACCCTGTGTCATGACACAGCAGGTGTTGCTCGACCTGTTAAGATCCCCACAGTGGGCTGTTTGCTGCTCCAGATTCCAGCATCTGCAGATGCCTGGGCCTGAGGGCGAACATTGACGGCCCCGAGGCAGGTGCCTGGCTTTTCCGAGGCCATATTCCACCTTTGGAGATGCTCTCGCCTTCCAACCACGTTCCCTGTCAGAATCAGAATCAGGGTTATTATTCACATCAGTAAAATTGACCCTAAAGAGGATGTACCTCAGCTGGAATTTTAAACAGAAGTCATAAGGACACGACCCACCCAGCCAACACACTTTTCGTCCCTCTTCCCTCCGGGAGAAGGCTCAGGAGCTTGAAGACTTGTATGGCCAGATTTGGGAACAGCTTCTTTCCAACTGTGATAAGACTGCTGAACGGATCCCAATCCAGATCTGGGCCGTACCCTCCAAATATCCGGACCTGCCTCTTGGTTTTTTTGCACTACCTTACTTTCCATTTTTCTATTTTCTATTTCTGATTTATAATTTAAATTTTTCTATTTACTAATTTTTACTATTTTTAATATTTATTATTTGTAATCCAGGGAGCGGGAAGCGCAGAATCAAATATCGCTGTGATGATTGTATGTTCTAGTACTAATTGTTTGGCGACAATAAAGTATAGAGCTGTACAGCACCGAAAACAGGCCCTTTAGCTCATGCCAAATTATGACCCTGCCTCATCCCATTGACCGGGACCCAGACCCTATGTTCTATCTAAAGTGTAAAACAGCCTCAAAGTCCATTTTACCTCACATCAAATGATGCTGCCATTCACTTTCACAAAATGCATTACCGTGCAAAGATGGGATTTCTTTACCAAATCCACTAAGTGGTATTGGAACCAAGGCAAGCAGACAATCCGATGTCCTGATCTCCCCAATTCCATTCCCATCCCTATCAGCGATAGCCTGCAGGCACTACCCGGGCACTCAGTGGCACGGGACGAAGCAGTGACCCGGCAGTGCAGGGGTTAACACAACGCGTTACAGTGCCAACGATCAGCGATACCACTGCCTGTAAGGGGTTTGTACGTTCTCCTCGTGACCGCCAAGTACTCCGGTTTCCTCCCACATTCCAAAATCCTACAGGTTAGCATTAGTACGTTGTAGGCTGTGTTGGCGACATTGCAGCCTGCCAAGCACAGTCCTCAATTATTTAATTTGACACAAACGATGCATTTCACTGTACGTTTTGATATTCACGTAAACCTAATCTTTTATGGGAGGCGGTGATCATCCAGTGTTAAAGCTATCAAGTGAGATTGGAGAGGCAAGAACTTTATTCCCTGGAGCCAAACAGACTGAGAGGAAATTTTTTTAAATTAGTATAAAATCATGAGGGCGTAGATAGGGTGAACGCACAGTCCTTTTCCCAGGGTTTTGGAATCAAAAATAGAGAGCAAAATGTTTCAGCGGAGACATTTTAAAAGAGACCTGAGAGACCAGTTCTTCACACAGAGGATGGTATCTATGTGCGGTGAGCTGCCAGAGGATGTGTTTGAGACATGTACCATAAGACATAAGAGCAGAATTATTCCATTCGGCCCATTGAGTCTGCTTCGCTATTCAATTGTCCCTCTCAACTCCATTTTCCTGCCTTTCCCCATAACTTTGACACCCTTATTAATCAAGAACCTATGATCTTCTGCTTTAAGTATACCCAGTGACCTGGCCTCCACAGCTGTCCGTGGCTCAGATTCACCATTCTCTGGCTAAAGAAATCCCTGTTCTAATGGAATGTACTCCTATTCTAAGGCGGTGCCCTCTGGTCCTAGGCTGCCCCACCATAGGAAACATCCGCTCCATGTCAACTCTATCTAGGCCTTTCAGTATTCGATAGGTTTCAATGAGATCCCTCTTCGTTCTTCTAAACCGCTATGAGTACAGGTCCAGAAACATCAAACTCTTCTCATATGTTAAACCTTTCATTCCTAGGATCATTCTTGTAAAATAACAACTTATTTACGGTACAACTTAATCAGAATCAGAATCCAGTTTAATATCACCAGCATATGTTGTGAAAGTGAAATTTATTGTTTTGCAGCACCACATTGAAATACGTAATAAAACTATAAATTACATTAAGTAGTACAGTGCAAAAATCTTACACGTATATAGCTAGTGTGCTTAAGTCCTGCACAGTACTGTAGTAATTTTCTGTATTGCACTGTACTGCTGCCACAAAAAAAGACATTCGATGACATGTGAGTGATGGTAAACCTGATTCTGATATGGGTCTCTATTGTGGACTGAGAGTGGGAAGGGGGCAGGGAGACAGGAATCATGGTTGGGAAAAGGGGACGGGAGAGGACAGGGAGCGGGAAGCACCAGAGAGACATTCTGTGATGATCAATAAACCAATTGTTTGGAATCAAATGACCTCGCTTGCCTGTTGTCTTGGGGCTGCACCCCCCCCCCCCCCCCACCGCCGCTGGCACTCTTTCTCTGCCACCTGTGCCACACCCCTCTCTTGGCGCTCCACCCTCGCCATTCCCAACATCCTTTGCTCCTGCCAGATTTACAAACTCGCTCTCCGCTCCACGTTGACAAATGCTGTACTGTGCAAAAGTCTTAGGCGCCCTAGCGATGTACAGTATGTACCTAAGACTTTTGCACAGTACTGTGTACAAAAATAAGTAGTACAAAAAGAGAGGAAAATACTGATGTAATGTTCATGATATCTGAAGGCAGGTGCAAAGAAGCTGTTCCTGAAGCCTTGACTGTGTGTATTACTTAAGGTACAATAGCAACCTTTAGAAGACAGTTGGACAGGTCCATGGATTGGAAAGGTTTAGAAGATAATTGGACAGGTACATGGATGGGAATGGTTTAGAAGACAGTTGGACAGATTTAGAAGATAATTGGATAGGCACGTGGATTGGAAAGATTTAGAAGACAGTTGGACAGATATTTGGATTAGAAAGGTTGAGAAGACAATTGGACAGTATGTGGATTGGAAAGATTTAGAAGACAGTTGGACAGATTTAGAAGATAATTGGACAGGTACATGGTTTGGAAAGTTTTAGAAGACAGACAGATTTAGAAGGTTATGGACTCAAGTACTGGGAAATGGGACTAATTGGATGGAGCATGGTGGTCGACATGTACCAGTTAGGTCTGTTTACTAGCTGTATAGCTCCACGACCTACTGGGCTGGGAAGGTTCCTGGAGAATGCACAGTATACAACAGATTATCCAGTTATTTCACTGACATTTAATGAACAAATATTATTACTGAAAACAGGGAAGGAGCTTTACAGCAAACAGGACATGTACCGGATTACGCAGCTATTTATGCCCTTTAATTAAAGATAAGGTGGGTGCCAAAATAGTGCAGCAGGTAGCACAGTGCTCTTGCAGCTCAGGACGTCAGAGTCTGGAGTTCAATTCTGACGTCCTCTGTAAAACAAGAAGTTTGTACATTTTTCCTGTGTGCATGTGGGTTTCCTCTGAGTGCCCTGGTTTCCTCCCACATTGCAGTGATGTACCAGTCAGTAGGTTAATGGGTCATCGTAAATTGTCCTGTGATTAGGGTGGGGTTAAATCTATGGATTAGGGTGGCGGGGCTGCCAGAGGGGTCTGTTCTGCACAGTATCTCTAAATAAAATAAATACACTAATGCTTTATTTTACAACCTGTAATACCCTTTTCTGTCTCCTCTTTAGGATTTTGGGTCCACTGTAATGACTCCAAGCTAAATGTGTGCAGTGTGGAGGAAGTTTGCAAGACCCAGGCCTATATTCTCTTTTACACTCAAAGAACCGTGCAGAGCAATGTGGAGTTTGTCTCAAAAATGCATTCTGAACCTCAGGTGCCAACTCGGAATACAGAAAAGAACAGGAGACTGACCTTCCCCTGAATATAAACCGTTACTGGAATCCTCTGAAGCCACCAGGCATCGTCCGGCGGGATTCACGTTGGGGCTGATTAAACACTTGTGTTCTCATGTGGGCTACACAAAATGCCCTGGGGCTCGTTTACTGAAGCGTATATAGCTTTCCTATGCATACAATGGTAGGGTTTAATTCTGTACTTGTCAATTAAAAAAGTGGTCTTTTCAAAGTGTCCATCTGCCCCAAGCAGGTGATATGGCTGTCTGCTATATTAACAGTTTTGCCGTCAGGTCTCTCTGGATATTATTTTCATTGTTGTAGGTTTTGTCTCGTAATTTGTGTTACTAGTTGGTCTTTCAATGCCACCATTTCGCATTCTCATCTTCATCCTCCATCTCCCAGAAGGTGCCTTTGTTTGCCACTTGGTTCATTCAGTGATGCAGGTACACAGGTTTCAGCATTTTCCCAATGTAAAAGACGTTCCCCCGTGGTGCCGATCACTGACTGTGTTCACGCAATGACTCGGGCTGTCTGGCCTCTCACACTGAATGTTCACTACTTAGCACAGGCTCCAGCAGACCCTCTACGACTGACTGCCAAAGTCACAGAGCAACAGGGAAGCCTTGTCCTTTTTGCTCCCGCTACGTGACTTCACACTTCCACCAGAAAGACTTGCGTTGTGATGAGTTACTGTCACAGCACCAGTCCGCTTGCCAGGGACACCAGCAGCTCCTCCACGCAGCCCGCGAGGAAGTCACCTTCTATGGTAAAGTGAAACCCTGGCCAGATTCAAAACACGTGAGTGTTGGGAGCAAACGTGGGTGAAGTGATTTCGCACTAATGGTTCCGTAATGAGGCTGCTGGATTTTTTACAAGAGTAGGAATTGTTAGTATTATGGACGAAAGAACTCTGCCACTAAGGCAGTGTATGTGTAGCTGATCATGCAGCTCTGTAAATGTAAATTAAGAATTTTTGAAATAAATGTGGGAGATTAAATCATTTTTATTCAATGTGATCTTGTGTGTGAGTATTGTAGATTACTGGTTTTTGCTTCTGAAAATTGTGAGACCTCTGTGTTCACTATATTTTGGTTCACTGTAAGGGTTTTGTAAGATGCAGGGGACATTGTTCAGAACAAAATAGGAAATGCAACATTTGACTGCCCAGTCGCCTGTAAAGTAAAAAGTTTGAATGTCCACTGAGCTTTCAGAGAAGTGTACCTCAAAGGCCGGTTGTTCCAGAGGGGTTGAACATAGACGGCTAGAGTTCCTGTGTTACACACACAAAATGCTGGAGGAACTCAGCAGGTCAGGCAGCATCCATGGAGGGAATAATCTGCTGAGGCAGTCTTGATGAAGGGTCTTGTCCCCCAATTTCTGGCATTTCAGGCAGCAGTGGTGGTCCTTCATCTGTGACGGGGTTCAGGGCATCCTTCATTGTGTCAGTAACTTCCTCTCTGTTTTCACTACGGTCAGTCATGCAAGTCCCAGGTGGAGACTCGGGAATACCGTCACTCTCAGATGCAGGAGGATTATTGGATTCTTCATTGCCATTTCCTTAACAGTTTTGTTTCACCAGTCAGGGTTGTTAGCCGTGGGCTGAGCCCCTGAACCTGGAGGACCAGTGGACCACTCTTAGTCTGACCTCTACCCTTTGACCTGTTTGGCCTGGGTGACCCTACCAAGAGCCAAAGCATAAAGCCCTGACTCCAGCCAGCATTGCTCTCCAAGTCATTGAGGCATGCAAGCCTCCAAACCACGGCATAGTTGTGATCCTCTTGGAGGTTGTCCCAAAATGTTGACTGTTTATTTCCCTTCCACAGATGCTGCCCGACCTACTGAGTTCCTCCAGCATTTTGTGTGAGTTGCTCTGGATTTCCAGCCTCTGCAGAATCTCTTGTGTTTAGGAGTTCCTGTGCTCGTTGATGGGGTCAGTTAACTGGTGTGATGGTGGCAGTATCCCAAGACTGGATGGGTGCCGGTCTCGGTGACTCTTGCACGAAGTTGTGTGCGTGCTGTCAGTCAGATCCGGGTGATGCAGGATGCGCAGGAGATACGCATCAGAGAAGGGAAATAAGTGTGTGTTAGTCGCTGTGTCAGCAGTTCAGAACCAAGAGCTGCTCTTGGGTTTTGGTACTAGGTTAGTGAAGGATTAATGAAATACCTTTTGTTTCTTGACTTTTTGTACTGTACAGCAGCTAATTTAGGTATAGTTTCATCAGGGTTTTCAATATTACTGAACTTGTTGTTTGTTTTTGCACGTGAGTGGTTTCAAGATATTAAAAATCTATCTCTCCGTCTTTATTCTGTCCTGAAAGCACTCACTCAAACTAGACACTGTGCCATGTCTGTGAAATAGATCTCAGCCAACGTCCTTTTCTTATCCTCCGTCCGACAGCTTAAAGTGCAATCGTTAGACAACACACTGAATGGCCACTTTATTAGGCACAGGAGTGGAAACCGGAATGACCGTCTACTGCTGTAGCCCATCCACTTCACGGTTCGACATGTTGTGCATTCAGAGATGCTCGTCTGCACACCACTGTTATTTGAGTTACTGTTGCCCTCCTATCAGCTTGAACCAGTCTGGCCAAACTCCTCTGACCTTTTCATTACAAGGCGTTTTCACCCACAGAACTGCTACTCATTGGATGTTTTTTGTTTGTCACACCATGCTTTGTGAAATCAAGAGTAGGCGTTCCTAACCTTTTATATCTCAGGGACCCCTACCGTTAACCAAGGGGTCCATGGACCCCAGGTTAGGAACCCCTGCACTAGAGACTACTGTGCATGAAAATCCCAGGAGATCAGCAGTTTCTGAGATACTCAGGCCACCCCGTCTGGCACCAATAATCAAACTCAAAGTCAAAACAATCACAATCAAAGTCACTTAGATCACATTTCTTTCCCATTCTGATGTTTGATCTGAACAACAACTGAACCTTTTGACTGTGTCTGCATGCTTTCATGTATTGAGTTGTACCATGTGATTGGCTGATTAGATATTTGCATTAACAAGCAGGTGTACCTAATAAAGTGGCCAGTGAATGTAGAGAAGGCAGTTCAGTGTTTGTGGAGACTAGACGTTTAATTTCACTTCCCAATTTAACTTCCCCCATATTCATTATTGCATTGCAAAGCATCTTATCTCAATCACTCCTTCCCCCTCATGCTTTCTACCATAAAACTCCTTGAGCTTTATTTGTTTTCAATATCCACTTTCACTTCATGCAGCCAGTTTGAACAGGTTTAATGCCTTTTGCTCTGCTTCTTCTTGTAAGGTGATTCAGACCGCACGGGCTGCTTGTTACATGGCTGACTACTTCAGCAGTAAAAGCACTGTATTCTTTATTCACCCTCTGTATGTCCCTTCTCTGCCTTGCGGCAACTGCAGCACTCTCGACAAGCAGCGATGCCAATGCAGAATATAGAACAGTACAGCACAGTCCAGGCCCTTTGGCCCACAGTGATGTGCCGACCTTCTCTCCTACTCCAGGATCAATCTAACCCTTCCCTGCCACATTGCACTTCATTTCTCTGTCATCCATGTGCCTATCTTAGCTAATGTGTCTGTCTCTACCACTGCCCCTGGCAGTGTATTTCACGCACCCATCACTTACCTCTGACATCCCCCCCTGCACTTTCCTCCCAATAACTTAAAAGTTTTGCCCACTTGTATTAGCCGTTTCTGCCCTTGGAAAAAGTCTCCGGCTGTCCAGATGTTCAGACCGAACATCAGAATGGGGAAGAAATGTGATCTAAGTGACTTTGACCGTGGCGCCAGACGGGATGGTTTGAGTATCTCAGAAAATGCTGATCATCTTGTATGCTTCAATCAAGTCACCTCTCATCCTCCGCCTTTCCAAAGAACAAAGCCCTAGCTTGTTCAACGTGTCCTCATAGGACATGCTCTTTAACCTAGTTAGCATCCTGGTAAATCTCCTCTGCACTTTCTGTAAAGCCTCCACGTCCTTCCTATAGTGAGGCACCCGGAAATGAACACAATTCTCCAAATGTGGATTATATGGAGCTGCAACATTATCTCATGGCTCTTGAACTCAATTCCCCCGACTAATGAAGAACAACGCACCATAAGCCGCCTTAACCGCTCTCAACTTGCACAGCAACTTTGAGGGATCTATGGTCGTGAACCCCAAGATCCCACTATTCCTCCACACTGTTGACGAATCCTGCCATTAGCCCTGTAAGCTGCCTTCCAAAGTGAATCACTCACACTTTTCCAGATTAAACTTCATCTGCCACTCTCCCAGCCCAGCCCAGCATCTTGTTAATGCCCCATTGTAACCCACGCCAACCTTCGTCACACTCCACAACACTGCCAACCTTCGTATCATCTGCAAACTTGCTAACCCACCCTTCCACTTCATTTATAAAAATCACAAAGAGCAGGGGGTCCCAGAGCAGATCCCCATATGCAAACCTTTTGCATTCTATCGGTATTATCAAAAAGGCACAATTTGAACCATATCTCAGCAATAAACTGGATCAGCAATGATAAACCCAGTGAATGTTTTAACTGTGATGCAGAAGTGCTGGCGTTGAATCCAGAGAGATCACTTTTTTTTCTAATGTGAGTCTAAGTCCACTCATCTGTGAGTCTGTGCTGAATGCAAATCTTTACACATCAATGAGAGAAGGGCTGGTCCCTGCGTCTGGGACCCACATGTTAGTTGTAACTTTGTCCCCTGCATCTGTAATCCACTTAGATGCACAAGAGCTATATGGGTTTCTGTAAACGAGTCCTGAGCACACCTAACAGGTACGGCTAGTGCTTGCTTTGAAGGTTTTTTAAAATCTCCTTTTACCCTTTCGGATTGTGCGACTGGTTTTGTGTTGCGTCCAATTTCCTTTGCAGTCCTGAGACAAGGTTGTAATCAGCGGCTTTTTCACAAGCACTGGAACTGTATGTGTTCTTCTTTTTCCAGCCCGACACTGGTTTTAGGTGGAGCTTCAGACCAATAAACTTTGTCTCAACACATTTCGGGCAAGATCTGTAATACAAACTCGGTGCTAAAGATTCAATTAATCGAAAGCTCACCATTGTCTAAGTCCACACGAATATGTAAGACGTAACATTTTATTTTACACCCTCAAGATGCCCCTCAGTTAAAATCCAGTTTGCCTGTTGGTAGTAGTGAACAGGAGGGAATGTGAAGTCAGGGGCACAAGAGATTGCACATGCTGGAATCTGCAGCAACAATCTGCTGAAGGAACTCAGCAAGTTGTGCACCATCTGGTGGAGTGTGTGGTTTGGTAGAAGAAATTGTTGACCATTTATGACGAGGCCCTGAATCAGGATCAAATCCTGACCAGGAACATTAACAATTCTCTTCCCCTGTACCCCCACCTCTCCACTACCACCACCCCATGGATGGGATTTTGGTGCTTGACCTGCTGAGTTCCTCCAGCTGATTGGTAGTTGCTGCAGGAGGATTTATTAAAATAAAATCTTGCCCCCAAACTAAGTATTTTTCCCCTTGAGTCTTCCTCTGTAGTTCATTTTGTCTATGGTTTCTACTGCAGTCGATAGTTGGTGCGAATGTCCCAAATGGCTGGGTGTCAAAATTACAGAGCAGGAACCTACCAATTAACTCCACAATTAAAACTGAAATTACCTTCCTTAGTTATTTCTACATTTTCTCTGAATCCTTTGATACCTCTTCCACTGTTTCCCCTCCTCCTTTAAAAACTAAATCACTGGAGGAAGACAGTAGGCCAGGCAGGGTCTGTGTGGGGAAATATTGCAGTCGGCCATTTCAGTTCGAGACCATTAATTTTCTGCAAGATGCAGATGTGCTGAATTCCTCTAGCATTCTCTGCGTTGCTCCAGGTCCCAGTATCCGCCATCTGGTGCATCTCCTTTTCAGTGCAAAGCTTGAATTCGCCGTCCATCGCAGCCTTTTGGAGCAATGTTCTGCCAACGTCCGCTTGTGGATTAACAGCATCCTGATTTCACCTCCTAATGAAAACTCTCATTTTAAAATTAATTTGCGCCACATAAAATCCATGAAACTGCCTTTCCCAGCATCTAGTCTCCAAATTTCCATGATTTCTTTTGTGCCCACAGCTGTAATCCTCTAATTCTGGCCTTCTGCTCTTTCACTGTACACGGCTGTAACTCCGTCTGTCTCAAGACCTAAGCTCTGGAATTAATGCTTTAAACCTCTCCATCTCTGTTTTAGTTGTCTGAAATCTTGTGTTGACCAAACCTTGGGTAAGCTCGTTAGTCTCAAATGTTGGCTGATAGTATCACTGTGAAGTGGTTGGGGGAGATTTACCTTGTTAAAGTTATCCTATCAATCCGTGCCATAGGAAAGAACTCTGTACTCAGAGAATCCTTTAAACGACTTGAGCACTGTTTTTATCTTCACATTTTGCATAAATCAGGATTATTGAAAAGATTATTGTCTGCTTTTAATTAATTTGCTAACTCAGATTGAGATTACAATTTCCCCTCTATGCCATTATAAATGTGTTTGAATTCAAATTATTGAACAATTTGGATTCTGAATGATCCGAAAGGGACTCGTTTTGCACATCCTCTAAGATTCATCTTTCAGATCTAAGCAACTTAGGGACAAATATTGGTTATATGTGTACTGGTGGGAGTCCATTGTGGCAGAGGTGGACTGATTAGTTTCATTTTGTGTGTTGTCTACATGTCAGAGCAATGGAAAGGGCTGTAGTTCTTTTTACCTTTTTATAGAAGATTTGGCTCATCTTTTTGGGAAAGTATTGAGGCCTGTAATTTTTTTTAAAGTCAAGCTTTAAACAAGAATATCCAAAATAAGGATTGTAATTTTAACGTTCTGCCACATGATGCCAGCAGTGAGCATTCTTAAGTTGTGTCTGATCTATGAAGCAATAGTTATGTTGAACTACAATATTCAAAAAAAGTTCTTGATGTGAGGGGAGGGGTGCTGAAGATAGTCTTTAAGAATTTTTTCTTTATCTTTATTTAAAATATTTCCCCTTCTCGTTTTCATGATGTGCTCCTACCTCTAACAGAACACACTGCCCATGTGTTCCCCGGTGACAGATTATAATTCCCCGTTTGCGGAATTGTCTTGTAAGGAATGTAGAATTCTCCCATTTGTCCACCTGAATACAGTTCTCAATAGCTGCTTCAGCATTAAACCCATCTGTCAGCTGCATTGGAAAATTGCATTTGCTACCTTTTCGTACGTGTTAAATAGAGACTTACCGTAAATGTACTCCTCTTCTGAACCCCCATTTGCTGCATTAATATAAGGGGTTCATAGCTTTTGGTTAATCTGTGACGTGCTGTAACCTGTTAGACATTTCAGTCTACTGCCTAAGCTAGACATCTCTCCCCAACAGCAACATCGCTCTGTAATAATTACACATTCTGTTTCTCAGTGTTCGCTTTAAATCCTCCTGTTCGTTTTGGTAAGTCTTGTTGCATACCTGACTAGTTTTCCTAGACTCTCATTCATGTTAGTTTTATTTTTAAATTAGATTATAGCCTACTTGTAGACGGCTTGATATTTTTTGAAAATATATTAATTTAAATGTTTCCATTGTCGTGAACACTACAATAATTGGTACAAAGAGAATTGTATCTAAGACTTTGACAGGTATATTGTATGTTGTACTTTTCGTTTGTGAGGACTGTCTTCATTCCCTTCACGCACTTGCACTCTATACTGCGGCAGCTGAGACGAGCATGTATTAAGCCTGGAGGAGACACAGTCTTTATTGTGAATACCCACTGTCACCTTACAACTTGATGTCAAGGACTGTCACCTTCTGGATTCAAACAACACAAGACTGTGATGGTGCTGACTGCTCTTTGCATCTGTGAATACGAACTGTTCTTAACCAGCAGATTTTAAAAAGAACACATATATACTAGTGTACATTTTTGTGAACTTCATAATGTAATATATACATGAAGATTGTTTTTTTAAAAAAAATTGTCTGGTTTCTTTTATGTCATTGTTTTTATAAAAACAAGGTTTTACTCAGGCCTTTTGTTACCAGGTCCGCAAGGAGGTGTCGTCCAAGTTCCCTCCTATCGTTTACTGCCCTGCATTTGGAAAGCCCCAGATACACAGGCAGGGGGGTGGGGAGGGGAGGGGAGGGGAAGGCTTCGATACCATCCTGAGGAGACCTCTTTTGTCATTGAATGGAAATTATAACAAGGCCAACTGGTTAGATTTCAGTTGGTCCTAGGGCAGCCAAGTAAACGATTGGTCTTTTTTTTTGGCATCTGTTATCCTCACAACCGCAATGGGAGGTGCCCAGAAATCAGATGCATGTGGTGGGTCTGGGACGGGGAAGAAAGCACCAACTTGTACCCAGTCCAGTTGGCGCACAGAATAAATCCGGGAGCTTGTGAAGATTTGACCGTTTGAACTGATTGAAAGCTGCAAAACACGAGGTAAATAGAAACCAGCTTCACCATTGTGGACGAGGTACCTGTCATTATTTTCCGTATAAAGCTCCTCAGCTAATTCCAGACATGAACAAGCATACTGGTTTCCCCGGATGAGATTCGCCGCTGTGTTAATTTTACAATTCAAAGGTTTTAAAATTTTTTTTTTTACTGAGTGTTGAATAAGTCCAATGTTGTTAACGTGGCTGATGTTGTACAGCCGTGTAATAAGTTATGTGAATAGGAGTGCGTTTTTAAATGCTACTCAGCGATATTAACCAGCAGAACGTTATTAGTCTGAGTTTCAGAACAATCACTGTGTGAGAATAGTTAGGCTGACAGCACAAAATATTTTAGGAGGAACATTCCAAATTTCAATCCTCATTCCGGATTTGCAAATATTTATGTAAATGCCTGTGTAAATGGGGCTGGAGAAATGTCCATTCAAGAAGAGAAAAAGAAATTGTTTTAAGCACATGCATGAGTTTATTTTTTTGTTTTGGGATTTTTTATAGATAGTGCCATGAGCCCTTTGAAGGCACGTGGTAGCAAGGAGTGTGGCTGGAGCTGCTGTGGATCGTATCGTTATGTTGGATGTTCAGTAGCAGGTTCTAAATGTTAGATTAGGGCACTTTGTGTGTTAGCAAATGTGGCTTGGTATTTACAGCACATTGAATCAGGGTGCAATCCCGTACTGTCTTGGTATGTCAACCAATCTGGATTTCATATCCTGTGATCTGATTTTTTTTTAAATAGAAATGATTTTTCTAAACTTTTGTCTTTCTACATCTATTGTTTTGTAAGTTAAAAGTTCCTAATGAAAAAAAAATAAAGAGTACAACTTTAGAATTTAACAGTAATAAAATGCCTGTCTCTAAAGCATTTATTCTACTCCGATTGTCTCTCATCTCCATGGTAACAATTTGCACTGCTGCAGCCTCACATCATGTCATTAGATTTTCCAAATATTCTTCATGTTAGCTTGCAGAACGTTACAACACAGTAAAGGCCTTTGGAATGCAATGTTGTACCAAACTTTTTGAATTGAATTGACTTTACTTCTTACATCCTTCACATACACGAGGAGTAAAAATCTTTCTGTTATGTCTCCATCTAAATGTGCAATGTGTAAATTATAGTAATTTGTAATAAGTATTATGTACAGTAAGATATACAACAAAACAGTCAGTATAACTTAGAAATACAATTGTGTCAGCGTAAGTTAATCAGTCTGATGGCCTGGTGGAAGAGGCTGTCCCAGAGCCTGCTGGTCCTGGATTTAATGCTGTGGTACTGTTTCCTGGATGGTAGCAGCTGGAACAGTTTGTGGTTGGGGTGACTCGAGCCCTTTTTACTTACCTATCGCTGTAAGTGTCCTGAATAGTGGGAAGTTCACATCCACCGATGCGCTGGGCTGTCCGCACCACTCTCTGCAGAGTCCTGTGGTTGAGGGAAGTACTGTTCCCATACCAGAGAGTGATGCAGCCAGTCAGGATGCTCTCAATTGTGCCCTGTAGAAAGTCCTTAGAATTTGGGGACTCATGCCGAACTTCATCAACCTTCTGAGGTGAAAGATGTGCTGTTCTCACCACACAGCCGGTATGTACAGACCTACTATTTTAAACGACTTCAAGATCAATCTGACCCTTCCCTCCTACATAATCTTCCATTTTTCCATCATCCATGTACTTATCTTGAGTGTCCTTAATGTGTCTGCTTCAACCACCACCATGGCAACACATTCCACGCATTTCACTCTGTGTGGAAAAACTGACCAAACCCTGATGAAGAGCCTCAGGCCCGAAACATCGACTCTTTATTCCTCTGCCTGGCCTGCTGGGTTCCTCCAGCATTCTGTGTGCGTTTTTGTTTCCAGCTTTATATTCTATTTATTTTATTCAGGAGTCAGTTTTAGTGCTGATTTTGGTGGTCTTGGAAAGAACAAGAACCCAAAGTACAGACCACTAGGTTTGAAAATGTTCAGTTCAGTTTTCGTTTATTGTCATTTAGAAATGCATGCATTAAAAAATAATACAACCTTCCTCCAGGACGATATCACAAGAAAACACAGGACAAACCAAGACTAAAACTGAGAAAACCACATAATTATAACATATAGTGACAACAGTGCAAAGCAATACCATAATTTGATAAAGAGCAGACCATGGGCACGGTAATAAATAGTCCCAATCGACTCATCATCCCACGCAGGTGGCAGAAGGGAGGAACTCTCCCCGCCATGAACCTCCAAGCACCGCCAACTTGCTGATGCAGCACCATTGGAAGCACCTGACCGCAGCGGACTGAAAACTTCGCAGTCCGTCCGAAAACTTTGAGCCTCCGACAGCCTCTCCGAGCGCTTCGACCCTGCCCCGGCCGCCGAGTGACAAACAAAGCCGAGGACTCGGGGCCTTCTCCTCCAGAGATTCTGGACCACACAGTAGCAGCAGCAGCGAAGCAGGCATTTCAGAAGTTTCACCAGATGTTCCTCTGTGCTCTCATGTCCGTCTCCATCAAATCAGGATTGTGCACGGCACCCTACCTGACAAATAACAGGCATCACCATCGGAGTGGCCGCTGCGAGCTGTGTCGCGCCACCATATTAATACTTTCTGTCGAATAATCAGTGATCTTTAACTGGAAAATTCCAGAACTATAGGAAATTTGAAACCTGTTCACTGTCCCTCGGAGTTTTCCTCTGCTGTTCTGATCCCTAACATCTGCACTATAAAATTGGATGAATATGTTCTTTTAAGAACTGGGTCGTGCACCTTTATGCAAGAAGAACTATTAAAAATCCAAGCTAATTCTGATGTCCATGCACGTTAAATTCCCTAATTTCCTGAAAGTCCTTATTCCAGTCATTCCAACTGCATTGCTGACTCCTGAAAGTCCACAAACAGAAGTCAGTGAGCCCAGAAGTTAAGGCCCGATGCCGGAGTGTCTGGAAGTCTCAGGCCCATTGCCTGTGAGTCTGGGCCAGGGATAACAACTTCCAGGTCAGTGAGTCCTGGCATCAAAAGCCCGTGCAAGTCTTGAGTTCAAGGCCAAACCTTGATGGGCGAGTCCTGGGGTCGATAACCCAAAGCCTGAAAGCTGAGGACCGAAGTTGGCGAGGCCTGAAAGTCAAGGCCCATTGATCAGGGCATCTGGAAGTTGCAGGCCTGATATATGACCATGAGACATAGGAGTAGAATTAGGCCATTTTGGCCCATCGAGTCTCCTTCGCCATTCAGTCAATACTGATATATTCTCCGCTTAGCGGGTCAGTCAGCATCTGTGGAGGGGAGAGGATTTGTCCACGTTTTGGGTCAAGCCTTGATCCTGCTGTGGGATCTCAACCTGAATCGTTGACAATTCCTTCCCTTCCACAGATGCTGCTCAAACTGCTGAACTCCTCCAGCACAGGGGGTAATAAATCTGGTGTCTGCGGACCCCGCGATTAATGGTACAGAGAAGGTTGGGAACCCCTGCTCCAGCAGATTGTTGATCCTCGTTAGGTTATTGTCCGTCTCTGATTCCTACCCTAGAAAATATAGAGCAGGGGAGCCGGAACTGCTTCTGACGGGTGTCATCGCCTGTTGTGACCAGTGGTGCTGGAGAGAAGCTTCTGACCCATCATCTGGCCCATGCTATACCACAGAAGGAATGACCTGGATATCCAGCCACCTCTCCCAATCCCTCAAACTGGAAAGGAATTTTCCTATTTACTGTAATAGTTCAAGAATGCCACTGTTCTTTGTCATTATCTTCTCCCTGTGGAGTTCTCCCAGGCATTCCAATTTCTTCCCACTTTCCAAAGACCCACTGGTTCGTGGGTTAATTGGTCACATGGATGTAATTTGGTCAGGAATCAGAATCGGGTTTCTTATCTCTGATGTGTGTTGTGAAATTTGCTGTTTTGTGGCAGCAGTACAGTGCAATGCATAAAAAGTTACAATAAGTATATATAAATATAGAAAATATATAAGTAGTGCAAAAAAAGAGCAAAATAGCGTTCATGTACCATTCAAAAATCTGATGGTGGAGGGGAATAAGCTGTTCCTAAAATGTCCAGCAAGTGCCTTTAGGGCTCCCGTACCTCCTCCCTGATGGTAGCAACGAGAAGACAGCATTAGGGTGGGTGAGGTCCTTAACAATGGATGCCACCTTCTTGAGGGATTGTTCTTTGAAAATGCCCTTGTCGGTGGGCAAAGTTGTGCCCACGAGGGAGCTGGCTGAATTTGCAATCCTCTGCCGCTTTCTTTCCGATCATGTGCCTCCATTCCAGCTGGCAATGCTCTCTATAGTACATCTGTAGAAATTTGCCAGTGTCTTTGGTGACTTACCAAATCTCCTCAAACTCCTAGTGAAGGATAACCACTCGCGTGCCTTCTTTGTCATTGCATCAATATGTTGGAACAAGAATAGATCTTCAGAGATGTTAACGCCCTGCTCAAGCTTTCCACCGCTGACTGCTGTATGTCCCCTTGACTTGCCCTTCCTGAAGTCCACGATCAGTTCCTTGGTCTTACTGGCATTGAGTGCATGCCACCACACAACCAGCTCATCTATCGGCATACGAAGAGCAAGAGGATAAGACATGAGAGAATAGGACCAATCAAGTGTGACAGAAGAAAAGTGTGTATGGAACTGGAGGAGATAGCAGAGGTACTTAATGCATACTTTGCTTCAGTATTCACTACGGAAAAGGATCTTGGCGATTGTAGGGATGACCTACAGTGGACTGAAAAGCTTGACCATATAGATATTGTCACGTTCCTCGTGACGGGAATAAAGAACCCGCAGAAATGGAAAACACTTTGGAGTCCAGTATTGCTATTAATTAATGGTATTTATTAGTAACTACGCAATATAGTAATATAAATGTAGGTAAATCCAACAGATTAGCAATGATTATATAAAAGTAAGTGTGGAATATATATGTATGAAAAACCAAGCTTCTTTAAGTCTAGGGGTAAAAAGATACAGCCTTACAATAATGAGTAAAGTTCAGCTCAGTTCGTGGTATTGAGTTGAGTAGTGATGGAGAGAGAGAGGGAGAGATTTGAGTCTTCAGGTGAGCTGATGTCTTCGATCTTCTCGTCGTCCTCTGAGATCCTTTACAAGTCACCGACTGTGACTTTAACAAAGGGGACCGGTTTTCTGTGGTGGAGCTATCACCCCGGCGAGGGTGGACACATGGACAACTCCCCCACCAGTCAACCCTTTTTCCTTCTTTCCACTGCAAGAGCGATGGATCGATCCGCCTGATCGATCCTCCAAAACCCACATTTTCTGCGGGCTCAATAATGCTCATTCAGTGTCCAAACATGTGTCTGAGGTCTGTATCATCTGACCTCCTATTTTATCTTCCCGTGCTGAGCATCAACTGTCTCTCAAATAACTCCTCCTTCCTCTCTCTCTGAAGAAATGCAAACAGGCAAAAAGTCTTCGAAGAAAGTGTTAACAACCTGCCAAAAATCATAACATCGAGTGTCCATTAAATAACACTGCCTTTGGTCACCATAGCAACTTACAAGCTGCTTGGAGCTGTCTCTCTCCAACTCAGTAGAAATCCAAAGTTATTTCCAGTGCCTTAAAGTGACAGTCCAACTGTTAGTCTTCGTCTCTCTCTTTCTCTTTGACAAACAAGCTATCGGTGGTAAATAACTCTCTCTCTTTTCAAAAGCACAGTTCATAAGGGTACTTAAGGATCCCATCACAATATTAAGAGAAAGGATGTGCAGGAGCTTTTGGAAAGCTTCAAGCATCAAGATATATCAGTCACCAGGACGAGACGAAATGTACACCAGGGTACTGTGGGAGGTGAGGGAGGAGATTGCTGAGATTCTGGCGATGATCTTTGAATCATCAATGGGGACGGGAGAGGTTCCGGAGGATTGGAGGGTTGTGGATGTTGTTCCCTTATTCAAGAAAGGGAGTAGAGATAGCCCAGGAAATTATAGACCAGTGAGTCTTACTTCAGTGGTTGGTAAGTTGATGGAGAAGATCTTGAGAGGCAGGATTTATGAACATTTGGAAGAGGCATAATATGATTAGGAATAGTCAGCATGGCTTTGTCAAAGGCAAGTTATGCTTTACGAACCTGATTGAATTTTTTGAGGATGTGACTAAAGACATTGATGAAGGTACAGCCGTAGTGTGTAGTGTATATGGATTTTAGAAAGGCATTTGACAAGGTACCCTATGCTAGGCTTATTGAGAAAGTAAGGAGGCATGGGATCCAAGGGGAAATTGTTTTGTGGATCCAGAACTGGCTTGCCCACAGAAGGCAAAGAGTGGTTGTAGACGGGTCATATTCTGCATGGAGGTCAGTCACCAGTGGTGTGCCCCAGGGATCTGTTCTGGGACCCCTTCTCTTCATGATTTTTATAAATGACCTGGATGAGGAAGTGGAGGGACGGGTTAGTAAATTTGCTGATGACACAAAGGTTGGGGTGTTGTGGATAGTGTGGAGGGCTGTCAGGGGTTACAGCGGGACATTGGTGGGATGCAAAACTGGGCTGAGAAGTGACAGATGGAGTTCAACCCAGGTAAGTGTGAGGTGGTTCATTTTGGTAGGTCAAATATGATGGCAGAATATAGTATTAATGGTAAGACTCTTGGCAGCGTGGAAGATCAGAGGGATCTTGGGTTCCGAGTCCATAGGACACTCAAAGCTGCTACACAGGTTGTCTCTGTGGTTAAGAAAGCATATGGTGTATTGGCCTTCATCAATCGTGGAATTGAATTTAGGAGCCAAGAGGTAATGTTACAGCTATATAGGACCCTGGTCAGACCCCACTTGGAGTACTGTGCTCAGTTTTGGTCACCTCACTATAGGAAGGACATGGAAACCATAGAAAGGGTGCAGAGGAGATTTACAAGGATGTTGCCTGGATTGAGGAGCATACCTTATGAGAATAGGTTGAGTGAACTCTGCCTTTTCTCCTTGGAGTGACGGAGGATGAGAGGTGACCTGGTAGAGGTGTATAAGATAATGAGAGGCATTGATCATGTGGATAGTCAGGGGCTTTTTCCCAGGGCTGAAATGGCTAGCACGAGAGGGCACAGTTTTAAGGTGGTTGGAAGTAGGTACAGAGGAGATATCAGGGGTAAGTTTTTTTACACAGAGAGTGGTGAGTGCGTGGAATGGGCTGCTGGTGATGGTGGTGGAGGGTCTTTTAAGAGACTCCTGGACAGGTATACGGAGCTGAGAAAAATAGAAGGCTATTGGTAACCCTAGGTCATTTCTCAGGTAAGCACATGTTCAACACAACTTTGTAGGCCGAAGGGTCTGTATTGTGCTGTAGGTTTTCTATGCTTCTATGCCTATCTCCCTCACTGCATCTGAGCTTCTGCTAACAGTGACATCATCTGTGAATTTAAAGATGGTGTTTGAGCTGTGCCTAGATCAGTCATGAGTGTAGAGAGAGTAGAGCGGTGGGCTAAGCACACAACCTTGAGCTATCAAGCTTATGGGATCGCCGAACAGATGGTGGATCAGTGGGAATTTACTGTAATTAAATAAACATGGAATTTACACTAATCTCGGGAGCCTCATCCACAAAGATTGCAGTGAAAACCCATCTGGTCCATTGTCCTCACCTTCTCCGCCCTTTATGCAACCTCAGTCCCACAGATGCGGTTAACTCTTTACTTCCCCCCAGTGCAGGGGCAATTAAAGACGCTGGAATCGCCAGTGAAGCCACTTCCCATGAATAGACTTGACTGGGAAAGCACGAGGTGGAAGGGTTATGCGGTGCAGTCAGGATGACTTGCAAGCTCCTCAGATGAGTGAGAAAATAAATGCGAGATTGCAGAATACATTACCTGTGGCCTCCCCCACCCCCCCCCGCCCCTCACCCTCTACTGCCAGCGTTGGCCCCCACATCTAAAATATAGCAGCACATAGTGTACCAGTTAGCGTAAAGCTTTAGACTATAAGATATTGGAGTAAATTAGGCCATTTGGCCCATTGAGTTTGGTCCATTTCATCATGGCTGATCCATCATGATCAGCGTCCAATTCCTGCTGCCGGTGGTGGCTTTGCACCGTTGGTTTCTAAGCCGAGATTTCAGTTTCTGCGCTCGCGGTTCCTCTCATACTGAGCAGCATTAGTTTTGCAGCAGCACATCATCAGTAGGATGATTAACTCTTGGTCCTCAGTCCAAAATAATTGTGCAATAGACAGGAACGTGGAGGCAGCACTGTGGTGTAGCGGTTGGATTAATGCTGTAAGATTGGGGTTCGACTCCCGCCACAGGGAGAATGTAAAAGCTCCTTTCACAAGAACATAAGAAATAGCAGCAGGAGTAGGCCATCCAGCCCCGCCATTCAATAAGATCACAGCTGATCTGTCCATAAACTCAGCTCCATCTACCTGCCCATAACCCTTAATTTCCCTACTATCTAAAAATCTATCTAACTGTATCTTAAATATATTTAGTGAAGAAGTCTCAACTGCTTCCCTGGGCAGAGAATTTCACAGATTCACCACTCTCTGGGAAAAACAGTTTCTCATCTCTGTCCTAAATCTTCTCCCCTGAATCTTGAAGCAACGTCCCCTAGTTCTAGACTCACCCACTAATGGAAGCAACTTTCCTACTTCTATCTTAGCTATCCCTTTCAAAATTTTGTATGTTTCTATAAGATCCCCTCTCATTCTTCTGAATTCCAGAGAGTATAGTTCCAGGCGACTCAAATTCTCCTCATAGGTTAACCGCTTCATCTCTGGAATCACTGTCTGTAATAACTGTCCAATAGACTCCTGTCTGTAAGGAGTTTGTACATTCTCCCTGTGGGTTTCTTCCCCCAGTCCAAAGATGCACGGGTTAGGGTCAGCGAGTTGTGGGCATGCTATGTTGGCACTCGGAAGCGTGACCACACTTGTGGGCTGCACCCCTGCAAATCCTCGGAATGTTAGTCATTGATGCAAACAACATTTTCTCAACATATTGTTTCGATGTACGCGTGACGAATAAAGTTAATCTTTAAATCAATGAGGGGCACGAGTAGGGTGAGTGCTCAGTCTTTTTCCCCAGGGAAAGGAAAATTAAGAACTACCAGGCATGGATTGGTTTAGGGTGAGAGGGGAAAGGTCTAAACTGGACTTGAAGGGCAACTTTTCACCCAGACAATGAGCTGCCTGTGGAAGTGGTTGAAGAAGCTACAATAACAGCATTTAAAATACATACATTTACATTGCATAACTACATGCAGGTACAGAAAGTTGTCAAAAAAGGGCCAGTAACATCAACATGCGGAAATCTGCAGATGCTGGAATTTCAAGCAACACACATAAAAGTTGCTGGTGAACGCAGCTATAGGAAGAGGTACAGTTGACGTTTCAGGCCGAGACCCTTCATCAGGCCTACATAGTACCTCTTCCTATATCTGCCTGGCCTGCTGCATTCACCAGCAATTTTTATGTGTGTTGCCAGTAACATCATGAAGGATCCTACCAACTCTGGCCATGGCCTGTTTGTTCTACTCCATTGGGAAGGAATTTACATAGCATCCATGCCAGGACCACCAGACTCAAAAGAAGTTACTTTCCCCAAGCAGTAAGGCTGATCAACACCTCCACGCACTAACCCATCTCTCCACACCCCCAACCACCTGTCAGTCACCTTATGTACCAACACTGCTATACGTAGTGTCACTTCATAGACAATGTATACAATTTCTCTTATGTATTTATATTTACTGGGTTTTTGTTATTACGTTATTTGTATGTTCTGTGTTGAATGGATCTGGAGTTACAAATATTTTATTCTCCTTGACACGGGTACAGGAAATGACATTAAACAAACTTAAAATGTCTTGAATAAATAGGAAAGGTTTAGAGTAGGGGCTCCCAAGCTGGGATTCACAGATCCCCAAGCTTAATGGTATTGGTCCATGACATAAAAAAAAGATTGGGAAACCCTGGTTTAGAGGGATAAGATCCAAGTACGATCAAATTGGACTAGCTTAGCCCCAGTGGGGCTGAAATGCTCTATCACTCTATGACTCAATATTGAAATAAAGTAAAAACAGACTACAACTCCCATGAGCCTCTGCAGTCAGCACCCAAAGCTCCCATAATGCATCAGAGGTCACTTTTTAATAGTGTAAGCAACTCTTTCTGTTGATCTGGAGTATAATTATACTTACATAAGAACTAACAAATCCCAGATACATATATCATGACCCATGAGCATCAATATTTAGTATCAAGCACAAGTTACACACAAGAGTTAGCCTCAGTTGATTTATTTGAATAGTTTCCCTATGAATTTAAGGAGTTAATAACATTGAGGATGTAGTCAGTGCTGTGATAACTTAAAGTATTGTCGATGGGGAAAAGGAGCAATTGCTGATTATCCCATCCATTCACTTGGAACAGCAGTGTCTGTCCGTTCATTACGCAAAGGCCCTAGAACTGCTGCTGCAGTAATTCTGCTCGTAGTCTCGATCATTGCAGCAGGCCCTTGGCGATAGTGGTCTTGCAGCTTTTGCCAAGCCCCCTAGTCTGGAAGCGAAGCACAGACATCATTATGTACAGCTGGATACAGGGTGGATGGATAAGAACATCTACTTGCAACAGGACAGAAACAGATGCAAAAGTTGTTTTAAAGATTAGCTTCACTTATCACATGTACACCGAAACATACAGGGAAATATGTGCCTTGCGTCATGAGCGATGCAGTGCGAGGATGTGCTGTGGGCAGCTGCAAATATCGCCAATGCAAGCCAAAATCAAACAAAAGTAAGGAGAGCGAGAAGGTGTGGAAGGACCACCATTGTAATATATAGCAGTGAAAATTTCAATCTGAGCTTGAGTTCATTTTCACCATGTTTCAGATCACCACAAAGGCAAAGTGGACAAATGTTGGTAAAGTACATTTTTTTGGTGTAGCATGGTTAGCGTAACATTATGACAGCGCCTGCGACTGGGGCTCAGTTCCTGCCACTGTTTGTAAGGAGTTAGTGCGTCCTCCCTGTGACTGCGCGTGCTTCACTCAGCTCCGGACTCCTCACGTCCCAAAGGCGTACGAGTTAGGTTTAGATTATGTCAGCAGCTGAGGGCCGCCCCCAGCACATCGTCAGTCTGAACTGGTGCAACATCTCACTGCATGTTATCAAGTACCGTACTCTGCAAAAGTCTTAGGTACAAATATATAGCTAGGCTGTCGAAGACTTTTGCACATACTGTAGTAACCTTATGTGTTGCACTGCTGTCACAAACAAAAAATAAATTTCATGACTTATAGGAGTGATGATAAATCTAATTCTGATATGGATCTTTACTGTGGACTGAGAGTGAGAAGGGAAATTATGCTTGGAAAAGGTGGAAGGGAGTCGGGGGGAGAGCAGGAAGCACCAGAGACATTCTGTACTGATCTATAAACCGATTGTTTGGAATCAAATGACCTTGCCTGGTGTCTCGGGGCTGGGTGAGTCTGCGCCTGTGCCACCCCCCGCCCGTGGCACTCCTCCTCTGCCACCTGTCCCACACCTTCTCGCAGTGCTCCAGCCTCGCCATTCCCAACACCCTTCGCTCCTCTGCTCCCCCTCCAGGTTTCACCTATCACCTTGTGTTTCTCCCTCCCCTCCCCCCATTTTAAATCCAGTCCTCAGCTCTTTTCTCCAGGCCTGTCGAAGGGTCTCGGCCCAAAACGCCGACTCTGCTTTATTTCCCCCATAGATGCTGCCTGGCCTGCTGAGTTCCTCCAGCATTCTGTGTGTAATCCTTTGCTCCTGCCAGATTTACAAACTCTACTCCACGGTGACAAATACAGTACTGTGCAAAAGTCTTTGGTACCCTAGCTACACTTGTAACGCATAAAGCTCATCTTTAATCTACATCCTATTTATGAAGGTGAAGGTAAGAACACTATAATGTGAACATTGCCTTTGGATCAGGAGGAATGCCAATGTTTAACTTTGCGTGACAACAGATAAAACATTGTTCTGAATTTTTAATCAACAGTTGAAGCAACGTGTATATCGGATAATTATCACCATTAAATATTAGGCATCCATTATTGGTCAGTGGAGAGCAAGTGAGGAAAGAAATGAGAAGATCCCATCACGTGAAGGCAGAATGCACGGTTAATGGCAGATTTCTTCATGTGGAGGAACAGAGGGATCTTGGGGCCCACGTCCATTAATCCCTCAAGGTTGCCACACACGTTGATGGTCGTTCAGAAGGCACGTCGTGTGTTGGCCTTCATTAGTTGGGGAACTGGGTTCAAGAGCCTCTATCAAACTCTGATTAGATCACACTTGCAGTATCCTGTTCAGTTCCAGTTGCCTCAGAGAGGAATCAGGATTTCACCAGGATGCTGCTTGGATTAGAGGGCATATCTTATGAGGGTAGGTTGAATGGGTTACAGCTTTTCAATTTGGAGCAAAAGAGGGTGAAAGGTGACTTGATAGAGCTGCAGAGGATGATACAAGGCACTCACAGAGCGGTCGGCCAGAGACCTTTTCCCAGGGCAGAAATGGCTAATACGAGAGAAGGTATAAAGTGACCGGAGGAGAGTATAGAGGGGATGTCAGAGGTAGGGTTGTGTTGTGTGTTTTTTTTACACAGAGAGAGGTGGGTGCCTGGACTGCCCTGTCAGTGGTGGTGGTAGAGGGAGATACATTGGGGACATAGGCGTATGGATATAAGAAAACTGGCAGGCTATGTGGGAGGGAAGGGTTCGATTGACCTTTGAGTACATTAAAAAGTCAGCACAACAATATGGGCCTGAACTGTGCTGTACACAGAGCACTACAGCACAGGAGAAAGCCGACCTATTATTCCATCTAGTCCCATCCACTTGCACTGGACCATAGCCCGCCATACCCCTCCCAATCATGTTCCTATCCCTTAGATGTTGAAATCAAATCCACAACCACCACTTCTGCTGGTAGCTCATTCCACGCTCTGAGAAGTTCCTGCTCACGTTCCCCTTAAACATTTCAACCTTATCCCATGACCTTTGGCTCTAATCTCAGCCTGCTTCAATTTACCCTATCTATATCCTTCATAACTTTGTATATCTCCTCTCATTCTCTTACCCTCCAGGGAGTAAAGTCCTAATCTGTTCAACCTTTTCCTATATCTCAGGTCCTAAAGTCCCAGCAACTTCCTTGCAAATTTTCTCAAGACTCTTTTAAAATGTTTTGATATCGTTCCTGTAGGTAGCTGTTCTGTGATTTAATCGTAGAACCCTCGCAGGAACCAGCACTTTGACCCGTCAGGAAAGTAAAAGCACTGAACCTGCTATCAGCCTGATCCTCTCCTCACCATTACTCAGCCCATCGCTAACGCTGCAGAGAGGGTAGAAAGAGATTGCAGTGCTGGAGAACTTACCGAGATCTCGTCTACTGAATGGGCTGAGGAGCCATTAGATCGATGTCTGAAAGGTTTCGGGCGATATAAACTCCCACAGCAAACAGCCCAATGTTTACAATTAGGTTCCTGTTAGGAAAGAAGAAATGAATAAGCTGGAATTGTTCAGCTGATGGATAAATGGAGGGCAGGGCAGGAGGGAAGAGTTAGATTGACTGAGTCCTAGAAATGTAGAGCACAGAAACAGGCCCTTCAGCTCATCTAGTCCTTGCTGAACTATTAAACTGCTTAGTCCCATCGACCTACACCCAGTTCATAGACATCCTATCATGGAAAAGAGTACTCGGACCCGAAGGGAGCTGCTTCGGAAAATCTCTATTGATGCATGATACCATGGAGAGCCCAAGCTCCTAAAGCGGGGTCTTGGAACTCTGTCAAACAAGAAAACTCAGTCATATTTATACATGAATGGTACAACAGACACAATAGACAATAGGTGCAGGAGTAGGCCATTCGGCCCTTCGAGCCAGCACCGCCATTCACTGTGATCATGGCTGATCATCCACTATCAGTATCCAGTTCCTGCCTTATCCCCATAACCTTTAATTCCACTATCTTTAAGAGCTCTATCCATCTCTTTTTTGAAAGCATCCAGAGACTTGGCCTCCACAGGCTTCTGGGGCAGAGCATTCCATATATCCACCACTCTCTGGGTGAAAAAGTTTTTCCTCAACTCCGTTCTAAATGGCCTACCCCTTATTCTTAAACTGTGGCCTCTGGTTCTGGACTCACCCATCAGCGGGAACATGCTTCCTGCCTCCAGCGTGTCCAATCCCTTAATAATCTTATATGTTTCAATAAGATCCCCTCTCAGCCTTCTAAATTCCAGAGCCCAGTCGTTCCAATCTTTCGACATATGACAGTCCCACCATCCCGGGAATTAACCTTGTGAACCTATGCTGCACTCCCTCAATAGCAAGAATGTTCTTCCACAAATTTGGAGACCAAAACTGCACACAGTACTCCAGGTATGGTCTCACCAGGGCCCTGTACAGCTGTAGAAGGACCTCTTTGCTCTTATACTCAATTGCCCTTGTTATGAAGGCCAGCATGCCATTAGCTTTCTTCACGGCCCGCTGTACGTGCGTGCTTGCTTTCAGTGACTGATGTACAAGAACACCTAGATCTCGTTGTACTTTCCCTTTTCCTAACTTGACTCCATTTAGATAATAATCTGCCTTCCTGTTCTTACCACCAAAGTGGATAACCTCACATTTATCCACAATAAACTGCATCTGCCATGCATATGCCCACTCACCCAGCCTGTCCGAGTCACCCTGCATTCTCATAACATCCTCCTCACATTCCACACTAACACCCAGCTTTGTTTCATCAGCAAATTTGCTAATGTTACTTTTAATTCCCTCATCTAAATCATTAATATATATTGTAAACAGCTGCGGTCCCAGCACTGAACTCTGCAGTACCCCACTGGTCACCGCCTGCCATTCCGAAAGGGACCCATTAATCACTACTCTTTGTTTCCTGTCTGCCAGCCAATTTTCAATCCATGTCAGTACTCTGCACCTAATACCATGTGCCCTAATTTTGCCCACTAATCTCCTATGTGGGACTTTATCAAAGGCTTTCTGAAAGTCCAGGTACACTACATCCACTGGCTCTCCCTTGTCCATTTTCATAGTTACATCCTCAAAAAATTCCAGAAGAATTAGTCAAGCACGATTTCCCCTTCGTAAATCTATGCTGACTCGGACCGATCCTGTTACTGCTATCCAGATGTGTCGTAATTTCATCTTTTATAATTGACTCCAGCATCTTTCCCACCACCAATGTCAGGCTAACCAGTCTATAATTCCCTGTTTTCTCTCTTCCTCCCTTCTTGAAGAGAGGGACAACATTAGCCACCCTCCAATCCACAGGAACTGATCCTGAATCTATAGAACATTGGAAAATGATTACCAATGCATCCACGATTTCTAAAGCCACCTCCTTAAGTACCCTGGGATGCAGACCATCAGGTCCCGGGGACTTATCAGCCTTCAGACCCAACAGTCTATCCAACACCATTTCCTGCCTAATATAAATTTCCTTCAGTTCATCCATTACCCGAGGTCCTTTGGCCACTATTATATCTGGGAGATTGTTTGTGTCTTCCCTAGTGAAGACAGATCCAAAGTACCTGTTCAACTCGTCTGCCATTTCCTTGTTCCCCATAATAAATTCACCCATTTCTGTCTTCAAGGGCCCAATTTTGGTCTTAACTATTTTTTTCCTTTTCATACACCTAAAGAAGCTTTTACTATCCTCCTTTATATTCTTGGCTAGTTTACCTTCGTACCTCATTTTTTCTCCACGTATTGGCTTTTTAGTTACCTTCTGTTGCTCTTTAAAAGTTTCCCAATCCTCCAGCTTCCCACTCGTCTTTGCTATGTTATACTTCTTCTCTTTTATTTTTATACTGTCCATTACTTCCCTTGTCAGCCACGGCCTCCCCTTACTCCCCTTAGGATCTTTCTTCCTCTTTGGAACGAACTGATCCTGCACCTTCCGCATTATTCCCAGAAACACTTGCCATTGCTGTTCCACTGTCATCCCTGCTAGGGTATTGTTCCATTGAACTTTGGCCAGCTCCTCCCTCATAGCACCATAGTTCCCTTTGTTCAACTGTAATACTGACACTTCCGAGTTTCCCTTCTCCCTCTCAAATTGTAGATTAAAACTTATCATATTATGGTCACTACCTCCTAATGGCTCCTTTACCTCGAGGTCCCTGATCAAATCTGGTTCATTGCACAATACTAAATCTAGAATTGTGTTCTCTCTGGTAGGCTCCAGTACAAGCTGTTCTAAGAATCCATCTCGGAGGTACTCCACAAACTCCCTTTCTTGGGGTCCAGTACCAACCTGATTCCTCCAGTCTACCTGCGTGTTGAAACCCCCCATAACAACTGTAGCATTACCTTTGCGACATGCCAATTTTAACTCTTGATTCAACTTACACCCTACATCCAGACTACTGTTTGGGGGCCTGTAGATAACTCCCATTAGGGTCTTTCTACCCTTAGAATTTCTCAGTTCTATCCATACTGACTCTACATCTCCTGATTCTATGTCCCCCCTCGCAAGGGACTGAATATCATTCCTCACCAACATAGCCACCCCCACCCCCTCTACCCACCTGTCTGTCCTTTCGATAGGACGTATACCCTTGAATATTCATTTCCCAGGCCCTGTCCACTTGAAGCCATGTCTCTGTTATTCCCACAACATCATACTTACCAATTTCCAACTGTGCCTCGAGCTCATCCACTTTATTTCTTATACTCCGTGCATTCATATACAATACTTTTAATTCATTACTCCCCTCACCTCCCATATCAATTCCTATTTCACTTGGCCAAACTGTACGGTCCCTTCTTGAGCTTTCTGCTCAGTTGATTCTATTGTCATTCTTAACTTTTCTTATTCTCACTTTCCCTTTATCTCCATCCTTATATTTCCAGACACTTAGGTGGATTTTTACAGAAGTAAAGGTAACTTGCCTCAGGACATTGTATGACCAGATAATTCCTTATTTGAACCTTTGTCTAGCATTCTCAGAGAACAATGTCTAACATTTTATTGAACAATGTATAATTAGTCCACTGCATCCTGCATGACGACTTCAAGGCAAAGCTTAGCAATCAGTTTCTCAGTATTTAGTGGAACTCCAGCAACGCTACTGAACAGCGAGGTAGCAAAAATATGTCCTTGAGCAGCTACACATTCTACCTAAGTGTTAGTCCTCAAAAAATGCATATATCAGGCAAGCTGTCCCAACCGCAGACATATAAAAATTCTCAGAACAAGGAAGTACAGAGAGTTATTTTTATATCTTGGTTGCGAGGCACATTTCAGTCACACAGAGTACATTAGTTACAGATAAATGATTATAGACTTCAAATTCACATTTTAAAACAAATCATTAGCCCCTCAATGCCCATTACAATGCAAGGCCTTGATACTTTCATCCTCACATCCATACCTCTCCCATCCGTGTAGCTATCCAAACTTCTCTCTGAAATC
This sequence comes from Mobula birostris, assembly GCF_030028105.1. Taxonomy (NCBI): domain Eukaryota; kingdom Metazoa; phylum Chordata; class Chondrichthyes; order Myliobatiformes; family Myliobatidae; genus Mobula; species Mobula birostris. The sequence goes on along the minus strand of NC_092383.1, from coordinate 90,564,919 downwards.
TAAATTACGTCCACCACTTGCACTGGCAGCCTGCTCCACACTCCCACCACCCAGTGAAGAAGTTTCCCCTTTCACCCTTAACCCATGACTTCTAGTTGTAGTATCACCCAAACTCAATGGAAAAAGCTTGCTTGCATTTACCCCATTTATACCTCTCATAATTTTGTACACCTCTATCAAATCTCCTCTCAATCTTCTACGTTCCAAGGAATCAACTGAATCCTATTGAATCTTTCTTAATAACTCAGCTCCTCAGAACCGGCAATATCCTTGTAAAATTTCTCTGTACTCTTTCAACCTTATTTACATCTTTCTTGTGTGCTTCTCTGTGTGTGTGTGTGTTTGTGTTCGCACGCGCACGCCCTTAACTCTTGGTGGAGTTGTCGAGGCACCGTTATGACAAGCTTTTTTTTTGGTATGCTCATCGTACGGTGTGTCTTGGGCATCTGAAACCTGGCGGAGCCCATCCCTGGCACGGATGGAGAGCCAGCCGGATTCGAACTCGGGACCTCTCGCCCCGAAGTCCAGCGCTGATGCCACTACACCACTAACCAGTTTCTTGTTGGTAGGTGACCAAACCTGCACACAATACTCCACATTAGGCCTCACCAACATCTTACACAACTTCAACATAACGTCCCATATCTTGTACTCAATACTTTGATTTACAACGGGCAATGCATTAAAAGCTTTCTTTACATTCTTGCAGTAAGTTAGAAGGTTGGCACAATATTGTTGTGTTGAAGGGTTGTACTGTTCTAAGATCTAATTTCACTGTGAAGGGGCAACAACCTAAATTTGTTCAATGTCCACCGATCGCAGATGATAAAAATCAGTGCACAGGGATGTTACAGAAGGAAAAAGCATAAAGCATCCAGAGCAACACACACAAAATGCTGGAGGAACTAAGCAGGCCAGGCAGCATCTATGGAAAAGAGTAAAACAGTCAGCGTTTTGGGTCGAGACCATTCACGGTTCATAGTAGACTAAATGCGGTGGAGATTTGGGGAGGGGGTCAGAGACGGGGTAGAAGGGTTTGGTGGAAAGGTGGAGCCTGAGGAAGAGAGAAAGAGGGGGGAGACAGGGGAATGTGGAAGACAGAGAAATGAATGGGAGAGGAAGGTGGATGGGGGAAGATGAAAGGGGTGCGAGGGGATTTAGGAGGGAGGAGGATATTGGGAGTGGATGGGAGGACAAGGTGACGATAAAGGGGTGGGGTAGTTCGGAAGGGTTACGGGAAACGAGGAAGGGTGGGGAAGAGACGATAGGAAGAATTGGGGTGTAGGTGAGGAGGGAAGGGTGGGGTTATGGAGATGGAAAAGGGAATGAGAGGGTGTGCGGATGGAGAGGAATAGGTATTATAGGGGGAGGGTAGAGGAAGGAGATAGATGAAAAGGCAGTCCAGGGTGATCCGATTACTGGCGGAGGAAGATGGTGTCCCTGCCGACTGGTTTCCCCCATCCCCTCCCCTCTCACCTGCGGAAGTCATTCCTGTCGGCCATCACAGCCGCCGCCGCCCTCAGCGTCGCCAACCATCCCCGGTCCGCAGCCTCATCTTTCTTTCCCGGCGCCATCGCCTCGTGTGATGGCGGACCACCGAACCCGTGCACCCAAGACGCAGCAGCGGCGTCACACCGGGTTCCGCGCCGGCTGGAACACCAGAGCTCGAACGTCGGTTCCGAGTCGAATTGAAATTCCGCGCTGCTGTGGGCTCTGACATCACCGTTCCCCTCTGCCTCCACAGATGCTGCCTGACCCACCAAGTTCCTCCAGCCGTTTGTTTTTCTGCTTTTGTTCGCTGCAAAGCTCACACTTCCATGAAAACAAAACCCTACAGAAACACAAACACAAAATGTTGGAATCGGAGTTGGTTTATTATTGTCACGTGTATGCTAGTCCTGCATACTGTTCATTCAGATCCGTTCATTACACACTCAGCAGACCAGGCAGCATCCTCCTTCCCAACCTCACACACGGACAGTCCTCCATCTTCAGGGCAGTCTTCCAAGTCCCCAGTTTCCAGGCTTCACCCATCGGGTGGTGACCTTCAGGCTTTCAGTCGACCTTCGGGCTTTGATCTTCAGTATCGGCTCCCAGACTAGCCACTGACAGGACCCCGAACTCCAGCCACTCTGAACCATTGGCCTTCGTGCCTTCTGCTAGCATGGACGTTGTGCCTGGTCCTCGCCGTGAAGCTGGCCAGATTGGGTTACGTCTCAGTTCAGTGATAGAAAATAAATGTTGTGGTGCGTGTTAAGTAGTCATTGTACTGAAGGGTTCAGAAGTGGTTGGAAACAGCACTGTGTTGTGTGTGATTCATTGACTTGGGTGTTGTCACCTAATGTCTTTAATAAGTAGCTTTCAACTGTGTTCCTAGTTAATCACTGTTCTGCCGAAAGTCAATGTATTATCAATGTACATGCCTATGTTACCATATGCCACCTTGAGATTCACTTTTGTGTGGGCATTCACATTAGAATCAATGGAAAATCACACACAACAAATATGGACAAACAACCAAAGTGCAAAAGACAGTAAACTGTGCAAAAATGACAAGAGAAATAAAGAGCAAAATAATAATAGATAGATAGATAAATAAATAAATAAATAAGGAATGAGTATCAACAACAGGGGTTGTAGAGTCCTTGAAAGCGAATCCATATGTTGTGGTTTCAGTTCAGAGTTGGGTTTGAGTGAAGTTGTATGAAGAGATTGGTTTTGTTGCCTAAGTATTTATTTCTCTACTTTTTTCTGTTATTTTGGGATCCTTTTGTGGTGTTTTTGGCTTTGATACTTTGTGAGTTTGGGATCTCAAATGTCCCTTAAACCTTAGCCAGCCTTTGAGCTCCACACCCAGTATACGGACCAATGTTTCTAAATTGTATGAAGCAATGTATTTAATTTCTCCTACTGCCCACTCTCTTCTTCTATCAGATTCTTTCTTCTCCAGCCTTTGACCTTTCCCAGCCATCTGGCTTCATGTATTACTTTCCAACTAGCCTCCTTCCCCTCCTCCCATCTTTTTATTCTGGCATCCTTCTCAGTCCAAAAAAAAAGGGTCTTGGCCCAAAACGTCAACTGTTTACTCATTTTCATGGATGCTGCGTGACCTGCTGAGTTCCTCCAGCATTTTCTGTGTGTTGCTTAGGATTTCCAGCTTCTGCAGATTTTCTTGTCATTGTCCCATGTCAATCATCCGGGGGGGGGGCGGGTCTCCACTATCACGTGACACACTGGTGTTCTCTGCTGCCCCCTTTGGCTCCTCCTGGTATTCCAGCCCCAGTGAAGCTGAACCTGAATTAATTTCCCTCCATGGATACTGCCTGACCTGCTGAGTTCCTCCAGCATTTTCTGTGTTGCTCTGGATTTCCAGCATCTGCAGTCTTTCTTGTATTAATGTATTTAAATTTTAATCAGTTAATTTAATTTGAGCGTTTTATTTTGAACTAAAGACTTTAAACTGAGAAGTAAAGCTTTAATTGTGGAGAATGACCTGATTTTTTAACCAACCTACTGTCTGATCATTGTGGGGAACTAGAGATAAAAAGTGGCCTTGAAGATGAAGTTGTCTAATTTTAAATCAATTAAGCTTTAAATAAAAGTTTTAGCTCAACGTACAGTTAAGAAATTGCCTTTGTTCCATGCACCTTAAATGAAAATGATTTGCATTGTTTGGCATTGATTCAAACATTCACTAAAGTGGGGTGTAGTTCACCAGAGTGTCCTCTGGGGGTCCTCTCTTCGAATAGCCCTTCCATCGTGCTGATTGGTCCATTTAAAGATTGCAGTGGTCTTTTCCCATTGGTTGGCTGTGGGCGCAATGGAGCCCATCTCCAGTTCTGGGCACCCTGGAGGTATAGAAGATAGCATGTGCAGTGGGCTCAAAGGGGGTAAAACAAGAAGGAAGGGATTATATTGACTCGACTGGGAATTGGGCATACTATGCTTAATTATAACTTGCTGGAAAGCATATCTCTGGGTGTGTAGGTTTTGTCATCATTATGAAACAGCTGGACACATTCTTTTACAATGTGAAGCATGCGATATGAAAATGACTCTAATTTAATTCAGACTATTGTCTTTCATTATGTACAATCTGTAGGGCTTTTTGGGGTAATTTAGTTTTCTAAAGAGCTAGTAGGGGTTTTATTTCACAACTTCGACACCACACTCCAGTCCAGTTGGTGGCAGGAATGCACCTTTAAGTTGGGCTGCCAATCGCCATTAAAAGTCAGAAGAAGAAGTAGAAGAAGAAGGGTTCGTTGTCTTCCTCTCCTACCACCCACGGGTCCTGGCTTCAGGCTGAATTTGCACCCACGGTTTTGTAGCATGCTTACTTCTTGGTTTTAATAACTCGGGGATGTTTAGCAGAGTATCTGCTCATTTAAAGGGTAACTGAATGTACAGTGCAGTGGTTTTGGGTAGCTTAGACGAATACTTGTTTAGCTAGATGCCTGATTTAGTGTTTCACTGTTTGTTCATTAAATACCTCACATAACTGTTTTCAAATCTCTGTCCCCCGTTTCATTGATTGGATCCTCGAACCTGCCCTCCCATGTTACAGAGAAGAACAGTTCAGTTTAACGTCCACACTCACAGTGGTTGTCAAGGAGAAAGGAAGCACAAACTCCATAGCGTAAGACCATATGACATAGGAGCAGAATTAGGCCATTCGGCCCATTGAGTCTACTCCACCATTCCATCATGGCTGCTTTATTATCCCTCTCAACCCCATTCTCCTGCCTTCTCCCCATAACCTTTGACACTCTGTCTAATCAAGAACCTGTCAACTTCCACTTTAAGGATACCCAATAACTTTGTCTTCACAGCAGTCTGCGGCCATGAATCCAAACAGCAGAGGTAACTGAATGCCAATGCCCCAACTGCCTTTTGGAGGCACTCCCTTTTGAAGGTGTCCTTGATGTTCCTCCCAGAGGGGTGAATACCCAAGTAGGGGTAATATTGGGGCATTCTGATACCAACAATGACCATCTGTGTGCTCTTTCCACCCGGTGGTTCTGGATCCTTGATTTAGAAGTCCAGATCTCCTCCTTTGCCGTATCGGGTATTATGCCTGATTTAGAGTCACAGAATCACAGACAACACAAAAACAGGCTATTCGGCCCAACTCATCCATGCTAACCAAGATACTGTTGGATTGGGTGTAGAATGGCTATTTTCCTTGACTTATTGCTTGTATTTTTATATAATCACCTATATAAATGCAATTGTTCAGTGAAATCTCCAGTAGTTACAGCCACAGTTGCTTCTGTATTTTCCTAGAAACTAATTATTTTTCTGCCGCAGAGGTCACACACACTGAATCTGTCTATTCTGGTGGTTAACTGTTATCACTGGCATATTGTTAATCTCATGGTCAGTGCCCATGGTCTGCTCTTTATCAAATTACGGTATTGCTTTGCACTGTTGTAACTATATGTTATAATTATGTGGTTTTTGTCAGTTTTAGTCTTGGTTTGTCCTGTGTTTCTTGTGATATCATTCTGGAGGAACGTTGTATCATGTTTTAATGCATGCATTTCTAAATGACAATAAAGGAGGACTGAGTGTCCTCATAACCTAATCTAATCTAATCTCTACTCTGACCACAACTTCTTTTAACCCTCATCTTTTCCTTCTTTAATAAAACAGTTGTAAGCAGTAAGTTTTATGCCTCACTCTTGACTTGTTAAGAACCTTTGGATCAGAAAAGCATCCAGACCCAAAAATGCCCATTTTGCCTCTTTCAGAGCTGGAGGACTTCAGCTTCCTAACTTTCCTTGGAGAATTTTAACTGGTAAGAATTACCCAGTCCAATCTGTCAGACAATTTTATCATAAGACCATTAGACCATTAGACATAGGAGCAGAATTAGGCCATTTGTCCCATCAAGTCTGGTCCTCTGTCTGTAAGGAGTTTGTATGTTTTCCCCGTGACTGTGTGGGTTTCCTCCAACACTTCAATGATGTGTGAGTCCGTGTTAATTGGTCACAGGGGTGTAATTCGGTGGTGTAGACTTGTTGGGCAGGAAGGACCTGTTGGTGTATCTCCAACTACAAATAAAATACTGTAAATTCAGGGATTGAAACAAATGCTGCAAGATTTCTGACATAATCTTTATGTTAGCATTTCTACTGGTATAGAAGATGTTATAGAAAGTTGTAAACGGGACTACATTATGTTTATAAAATTACGAGGGGCATCGAGAAAGCAGCTGGTAATAGATATTAATTTTTCCCTATGGCAGGATGCCCCAAAACATGGGGAAAAGGGTTAAAGGTGAGAGGGTAAAGTTTTAAAAGGGGCTTGAGGGGCAATTTTTTTCACAGAGGACCGGGCTGCCAAAGGAGGTGGTTGAGACCGGTGCAGTAGCAACATTCAGAAGACATTTGGACGAGTCGATGGAGGGGACAGGTTAGTGCAGGGGTGCCCAACCTTTGTTACAGTATGCACCCCTACTGTTATCCAAGGGGTCTGTGGACCCCAAGTGTAGTGCTACGTAGCATTGCACACCAGCATAGCAGTTGGTGCGACTGCCTCAGAGATCTCTAATCAGGGTTTGGTTTCTGCCACTGTCTGTAAGGAGTTTGTACGTTCTCTGTGTGTTTCCTCCGGGTGCTCCGGTTTCCTCCCACATCGGTTAGGGTTAGTGAGCTGAGTGTTGCTGCCAGAAGCGTTTCAACACTGGCGTGTTGGACCCAGAACAACCCTTGGACCGCGATAAGTTGTGGAACACAAAACAACGTATTTCACTGTACGTTTCACTGAGCATGTGACAAGTGAAGCTAATCTCTTTAGAGCAAGGATTCCCAAACTTTTTATGCCATGGACCAATACCATTAACTGAGGAGTCCACAGCTCTTAAGCTGGGAAAACTTGCTTTAGAGGTATATGTGCCAAACAATGGCTGCCTTGGTCAGCATAGATGAGTTGGGCCGAATGGCCTGTTTCCATACTGTTTGACTCAGCGCCAACATGGTATAATAATAATAATAATAATAATAATAACTTTATTGATCCTGAGTGGGAAATTATATCAGGTGAAGAAGCAATGGACAACAATGAGTTATAAATGATGCTTGGAGCAGACAATAGGTTGAAGCAAGACAATGGCCAAAAACAGCAGATATGAAAGGTCAAAGTACCAGATCAGAAACAGAATCAGAATCAGGTTTATTATCACCAGTGTGTGCCATAAAATATGTTAACTTAGCAGCCGCAGTTCAATTATAGAAGAAGAAGAAAAAAATGATAAAATAATAGTAATACTAAATAAATAAGTAAACCAATTACAGTACATTGAATAGATTAAAAGTTGTGCAAAAAATCCAGAAATTATATAAATTTAAAAGGTGAGGTAGTGTTCATGGGTTCAATGTCCATTTAGGAATCAGATGGCAGAGGGGAAGAAGCTTTTCCTGAAACGCTGACTTATCTGTCAAGAGTTATCAAGTGTTACCTTTGAGACAGACAGATAACTGGATAAAAACTGTTAATTAATTCTAGCAGGAATGCACCAGTGAGATACAGCTCGCAAAAGGGGACATTAGTTAAGTCAATAAGGAATGGACTCTTTGAGATGAGTAAATTGACTGTCCCTGAATCTACCTGTTACAAGAAGAGCATCAGAAAGGCTGAAACATCGACAAGAGGATGGCATTGTACTGGAATGGCATTGTACTGGGGTGGCATTGTACTGGAGTGTCATTGTACTGGGATGGCATTGTACTGGGATGGCATTGTACTGGGGTGGCATTGTACTGGAGTGGCATTGTACTGGAATGGCATTGTACTGGGGTGGCATTGTACTGGAATGGCATTGTACTGGGGTGGCATTGTACTGGGGTGGCATTGTACTGGAATGGCATTGTACTGGGGTGGCATTGTACTGGGGTGGCATTGTACTTGATTGGCATTGTACTGGGGTGGCATTGTACTGGAATGGCATTGTACTGGGGTGGCATTGTACTGGGGTGGCATTGTACTGGGGTGGCATTGTACTGGAGTGGCACCGGAGAATGAGATTCTGATGGGAAGAACTCTCCAGGGAGGATATAGGCAGAACTGCTAAGGATTAGAAATGACAAATAATTCAGGAGATCATCAGAGAAATTGTCTTACTGTCTTGCCTGCTGATGGGAAGATCTTAGATTAGTGTGTGAGGGTGAAAATAGGGCCGAAGTGTTGAGGATTAGAAATAACAAGGTTTAATACCTCAGGAAACAGTTAGTGATGTGCAGTCCATACTCAGTGGCCACTAACTAGGTACCTCATGTAGCTAATAAAATGGCCACTGAGTGCCTTTCTGTATGTCTGTGGTCTTCTGCTGCTGTAGCCCATCAGCTTCATGGTTCTGTGTGTTATCCATTCGGAGAAGCTGTGCTGCACATCACTGTTGTAACTGTGGTTATTTCAGTTACTCTCATCTTGAACCTGTTTGCTCATTCTGGAAAAAAGAAAGGATCAGCCATGATTGAATGGTGGAGCAGACTCAATGGGCCGAATGGCCTAATTCCACTCCTATGTCTTATGGTCCTATTCTCCTCTGACCTCTCTCATTAACAAGGTGTTTTTGCCCACAGAACTGTCGCAAACTGGATATTTTTTGTTTCTCGCACCATTCTCTGTAAACTCTAGAGAATATAGGTACATCCTCCCCACCACTGGTGGAATTTATAGGAGACACTGCCTCAGCGAGACAGCATCCATCTTCAAAGATCCCCATTGTTAGGATCACACCGCCTTCTTGCAATTAGCATTGGGCAGGAGGTACAGAAGCCTGAAGTCCCATACCATCACTGGGGTCAAGAACAGCCTTTAAGCACACAGTTCTTGAACCAACCAGCAAAACCTAATCACTACAGTTTAGCAACACTATGATCACTTTGCATTAAAATTGACTTTTTTTTGTTCTAATTGTATTCTTCCTTGGTATTTCTTTCACAGGTAAAGCCCTCCCCACCTTTGGGCACATCTACATGAAATGTAGTTTTAGGAAAGCAGCATCCATCATCAGGGACACAGGACATGCTTTCACCTCACTGCTGTCATCAAGAGGAAGGTACAGAAGCCGCAGGTCCCACAGCACCGTGTTCTGAAACGTTACCCCTCAACCATCAGACTCTTGAACCAAAGAGAATACAGTAACTTCACTCAACCTCACTTGCCCTGTCTTGCCCACAACCTATACTCACTTTGAAGGACTCTTCATCTCATGTTCTTGATATTTATTGCTGTTTATTTCAGAATCAGAATCAGGTTTATTATCACCGGCATGTAACGTGAAATTTGTTAACAGCAGCAGAAGTTCAATGCAATACATAATCTAGCAGAGAGAAAGAAAAATTTTTAAAGTAATAAACAAGTAAATTAATTATGTATATTGAATAGATTTTAAAAAGTGCAAAAACGGAAATACTGTATATTAAAAAAAAGTGAGGTAGCATCCAAAGATTCAACGTCCATTTAGGAATCGGATGGCAGAGGGGAAGAAGCTGTTCCTGAATCACTGAGTGTGTGCCTTCAGGCTTCTGTATCTCCTACCTGATGGTTACAGTGAGAAAAGGGCATGGCCTGGGTGCTGGAGGTCCTTAATAATGGACGCTGCCTTTCTGAGACACCGCTCCCTGAAGATGTCCTGGGTACTTTGTAGGCTAGTACCCAAGATGGAGACGACTGGATTTACAATCTTCTGCAGCTTCTTTCAGTCCTGTGCTGTAGCCCCTCCACACCAGACAGTGATGCAGCCTGTCAGAATGCTCTCTACTGTACAAATATAGAAGCTTTTGAGTGTATTTGTAGACATGCCAAATCTCTTCCTAATAAAGTATAGCCGCTGTCTTGCCTTCTTTATAACTACATGGATATGTTGGGACCAGACTATTATTATTATTGTTGTATTTCTTTCTTTTTGTATTTGCACGGTTGTCTTCTGCACTCCGGTTGATCGCCCAAGTTGGTGCAGTCTTTCTATCGTGGTTATTATCCTATCATCGATCTATTGGGTATGCCCACAAGTAAATGAATCTCAGGGTTGTATATGGGAACGTATCTGTACTTTGATAATAAATTTAATTTGAACATTAGCTTACTGTGAATGCTACTTACATGATGCCTGTGACGCTGCTGCAAGTGAACTTTCCCTTGGACCTGTGCAGAAATGCGCAATGAATTTGACTTTGACTTTCACAATGTAAAATCAAAGAGAAGTTGTTGATCAAACTCCCTGGAGAGACTCTGAAGCTGATGGATATAGAAGTCTATATTCTGCAAAACAAGCCAGCATCATATCTGGAGACACTCCTGGAAGAAGAGGCTCATAAACCCATAGGACATCACATTTTGAAACCCTCGGATCAATGGTAACTCAATACAGTTTCAACAGTTACGTCGATACTTTGGGATGACAATGCTTCCAGTGAGTTACAGAGAATTTTCAAAGACCTGGATCTTCACACCAACATGCCAGACACCCATGACTGAATGTTAATCGCCACTGTCTCTGAGCTGCATTCATGCATATGCAGACATCTCAGGTCAATTGTGTTTTGTGATATCACACCGGAGGAAATATTATATTATTTCTTAATACATGCATTACTAAATGACAATAAAAGTGTCTTCATAATCTAAAAAAAATTGGGTGTTTCCTGGCTTGCAATCTGTCCCAGTCTGCAGCTCATTATTCTGAGCTGCATTTTAAATTCAAGCTGCAATCCATATTCTGATGGATTTGCTGTTGAAACTAATATTTGCTATGTTCTATAACTCCAGAAACGTATTGAATATGCCCTATCAAGAACAAGAGAGGAAACAGAGAGAAATCACACGCTGGTGCTTGTGACCTGGAGGAAAGAAACTGCAGCCAGTGAAGGGAAATAGTCTGAACCACAACTTGGAAGGACAGTTTATTGTCTTTATTTAAGAATTATTTATTTTCGCAAGCTCCAAGACGACCACAAACTTGTCATGGTTTGGAGGCTTGCATGCCTCAATGAGCAGGAGACCTATGCTGGCTGGCGTCAAGCTTCAAGCTTTGGCTCTTGGTAGGGTCACCCAGGCAAACAAGGTCAAAGGGCGAACAACCCTGACTGGTCAAACAAAACTGTCATGGAAACAGCAATGAAGAAACCTTCTACATTGAGTGGCCAAGAGCAGACAGAGATGGAGGACCTTCATTGCTGCCCTAAATGCCAGCAGCGTAACGGGCATGAAGTGGGCATTTTTACATATAATAGGATTGTGGTTCCTTTGGATTTGATTTGATGTAAGATAAAACAGAGCAACTCACTCATAAACTTCATAAAGTTTTTTTTCTAAAAGCACATGGAAAATGGGAAAAAAGTGAATCTGATATCTTCAACACAAGATATTCTGGAAACCTTGAACAAGACTCACAAAATGTTTGAGGAACCCAGCAGGCCAGGCAGCATATATGGAGGGGAGTAAACGGTTGGTGTTTCAGGCTGGCACCCTTCATCGGGACTAGAAAGAAAGGGAGAAGAACCCAGAAGAAGGAGGTTGGGGAGGGGGGCAGGAAGGTAGGTAGAAGGTGATAGATGAAACCAGGTGGGTGGGAAAGGTAAAGGGCTGGAGAGGAAAGAATTTGATTGGAGAGGAGGGTGGACCATAGGAGAAAGGGAAGGAGGAGGGTACCCAGGGGAGCTGACAGAAGAGTGAGAAGAGGTAAGAGGTGAATAGAAGAAGAGGGAAAGCCCTGTCATGTTCTATCACATTCCGGAACCAGAATCAGGTTTAAAATGTTACCTGTCCACAGTTTCATTTTCCAGGGAGTGCATAGTTTCACTTACTGTGGGCATCATGTGTCCCCAGATTCATTTTACTGAGGGTCCACAGTTTCGTTTCTGGGAGCCTTACCTTATGATGTATGCCGATGGCATAAAAGATATGTGGACAGTGCTGAGAAGGAGTTGAAGGAAAACGAGAGAGATTGCAGACTTCGAGCTATCAGGGAACAGTTCACAATCGAGAAGGGTAAGGTCTAATGCTGACCCATACCCAAAGGATTGGGTTAATCAGCGGCACACTGTGCATTGTGGAGATGTGCCTGTCCTTTGTATGGTCCATGGGTGTGGATTTTGTGACAGTCACTTTGTGAAATCGCTCTTCGTGGATTTCGGAACAGTATTCCTCGGCTGAGATCTTCGGTAACCATTTCTTCATTCGCTAGCTTTGGAATTCGTCGTGATCACCTCGTTGCTGCACTGTGAATCCACGAGTCTCTCCTCACCTATTTTGTGAATTACTGGGACTCTCTGAACTGCCACTTTATGACTGTGCTTGAGTAAGATTTGTTAAGAATGGGTTCTAAGTTTGACTGTAAGGGAGCGATAGACGCATAACCCTGTTGACTTCTGTTTAAGAAAGTAATTTATTTAATTTTCTATATTTTTGGGTAGATGTAAATGAATTTAGTGGTTTTAATATTAAAACTCGACTCAATTTGTCATCTCTTGCTGCTGGTACGTTACAAAATTGTATCAAATATCACTGGCATAAGTCGTGAAATGTTTTGTTTGTGGCGGCAATATAGTCATAGTCATACTTTATTGATCCCGGGGGAAATTGGTTTTCGTTACAGTTGCACCATAAATAATTAAATAGTAATAAAACCATAAATAATTAAATAGTAATATGTAAATTATGCCAGGAAATAAGTCCAGGACCAGCCTATTGGCTTCAGGGTGTCTGACCCTCCAAGGGAGGAGTTGTAAAGTTTAATGGTCACAGGCAGGAATGACTTCCTATGACGCTCTGTGTTGCATCTCGGTGGAATGAGTCTCTGGCTGAATGTACTCCTGTGCCCACCCAGTACATTATGTAGTGGATGGGAGACATTGTCCATGACGGCATGCAACTTGGACAGCATCCTCTTTTCAGACACCACCGTGAGAGAGTCCAGTTCCATCCCCACAACATCACTGGCCTTACGAATGAGTTTGTTAATTCTGTTGGTGTCTGCTACCCTCAGCCTGCTGCAATTCATAATGAAAACTATCAATTACAACAAGGAATATATTTTAAATTTAAATGAAACACATAGTGCAAAAAAAGAGAAAAGAATATTGGGGTGGTGTACTTCGTTTCATTGTCCATTCAGAAATCTGATGGAGGAGGGGAAGAAGCTGTTGCTGAAGCGTTAAAACCAATGGGACTGTGGCCCCTGGGGTGGTGCACTACTATGGTAATTGAGGGACTTCCTCATTCAACACAGCCGCTCCCCGTTCAGTAGCAGAGGAATCCTACATTGCGGTTCTTCCGTACTGAACCCCTGCAGTAGCTGCACCGGCCTCAGCGCGCCCTCAGAATGTCCTCTCTCGGACGTGAGCCAGCATTCCCGTCTTTCAGAAGTAGCATGCCGGCAGCAAAATACGCGGGACATCTCCAAAGCATGCGCCAATATCTCTTCGCAAACACGAGGAAATCTGCCGACGCTGGAAATCCAAGCAACATGCACAAAACGCTGGTGGAACGCAGCAGGCCGGGCAGTGTCTATAGGAGGAAGTACAGTCGACGTTTCGGGTCGAGACCCTTCGTCAGGACTAACGGAAAAAAGAGATAGTAAGAGATTTGAAAGTGGGAGGGGGAGGGGGAGATCTGAAATGGTAGGAGAAGATTTTTGCCTATCAACTTCCCAGTTCTTGGCTTCATCCATAGAACCATAGAAACTACAGCACAGAAACAGGCCTTTTGGCCCTTCTTGGCTGTGCCGAACCATTTTTCTGCCTAGTCCCACTGACCTGCACCTGGACCATATCCCTCTCATCCATGTACCTGTCCAAGTTTTTCTTAAATGTTAAAAGTGAGCCTGCATTTACCACTTCATCTGGCAGCTCATTCCACACTCCCACCACTCTGTGTGAAGAAGCCCCCCCAACGTTCACTTTAAACTTTTCCCCCTTCACCCTTAACCCTTAACCCATGTCCTCTGTTTTTCTTTCCCTAGCCTCAGTGGAAAAAGCCTGCTTGCATTCACTCTATCTATACCCACCATAATTTTATATACCTCTATCAAATCTCCCCTCATTCTTCTATGCTCCAGGGAATAAAGTCCTAACCTATTCAACCTTTCTCTGTAACCCAGTTTCTCAAGTCCCGGCAACATCCTTGTAAACCTTCTCTGCACTCTTTCAACCTTATTTATATCCTTCCTGTAATTTGGTGATCAAAACTGAACACAATACTCCAGATTTGGCCTCACCAATGCCTTATACAACCTCATCATAACATTCCAGCTCTTATACTCAATACTTTGATTAATAAAGGCCAATGTACCAAAAGCTCTCTTTACGACCCTATCAACCTATGACGCCACTTTTAGGGAACTTTGTATCTGTATTCCCAGATCCCTTGTTCTACTGCACTCCTCGGTGCCCGACCATTTACCTTGTATGTTCTACCTTGATTTGTCCTTCCAAAGTGCAATACCTCACACTTGTCTGTATTAAACTCCATCTGTCATTTTTCCAGCTGGTCCAAATCCCTCTGCAAGCTTTGAAAACCTTCTTCACTGTCAACTATATCTCCAATCTTTGTATCATCCGCAAATTTGCTGATCCAATTTACCACATTATCATCCAGATCATTGATATAGATCACAAATAACAATGGACCCAACACTGATTCCCTTCTATCTTCTCCTATCATTTCGGTCTCTCCCTCCCCCTCCCACTTTCAAATCTCTTACCATCTCTTTCTTCTGTTAGTCCTGACGAAGGGTCTCGACCTGAAACGTCGACTGCACTACTTCCTATAGACTGCATCCGGTGCTCCAGGTGCGGCCTTCTATATATTGGCGAGACCCGACGGAGGCTGGGAGACCATTTCGCTGAACACTTATGCTCTGTCCGCCAGAGAAAGCAGGATCTCCCAGTGGCCACACATTTTAATTCCATGTCCCATTCCCATTCTGATATGTCTATCCACGGCCTCCTCTACTGTCAAGATGAAGCCACACTCAGGTTGGAGGAACAACACCTTATATTCCATCTGGGTAGCCTCCAACCTGATACTTTATACTTTATTGTCGCCAAACAATTGATACTAGAACATACAATCATCACAGCGATACTGTATTTGATTCTGTGCTTCCCACTCTCTGGATTACAAATCAATAGTAAATATTAAAAATTTAAATTATAAATCATAAATAGAAAAATGGAAAGTAAGGTAGTGCAAAAAAAAACCGAGAGGCAGGTCCAGATATTTGGAGGGTACGGCCCAGATCCGGGTCAGGATCCATTCAGCAGTCTTATCACAGTTGGAAAGATGCTGTTCCCAGATCTGGCCGTGTGAGTCTTCAAGCTCCTGAGCCTTCTTCCGGAGGGAAGAGGGACGAAAAGTGTGTTGGCTGGGTGGGTCGTGTCCTTGATTATCCTGGCAGCACTGCTCCGACAGCGTGCAGTGTAAAGTGAGTCCAAGGTCGGAAGATTGGTTTGTGTGATGTGATGTGCCGTGTTCACGGTCTTCTGCAGCTTCTTCTGGTCTTGGACAGGACAACTTCCATACCAGGTTGTGATGCACCCTAGAAGAATGCTTTCTACAGTGCAGCTGTAAAAATTAGTGAGGGTTTTAGGGGACAGGCCAAATTTCTTTAGTTTTCTCAGGAAGTAAAGGCGCTGGTGGGCCTTCTTGGCAGTGGACTCTGCTTGGTTGGACTAAGTCAGGTCATTTGTGATATTGTTCATGATGGCATGAACATTGACTTCTCTAACTTCCGTTAATGCCCCACCTCCCCTTCGTAGCCCATCCCTTATTTATCTTTTATTTTATATATGTATATTTTCTCTCTCTCTCCTTTTTCTCCCTCTGTCCCTCTCACTACACCCCTTGCCCATCCTCTGGGCTTTCCCACTCCTCCTTTCTTTCTCCCTAGGCCTCCATCTCATGATCCTCTCATATCCCTTTTGCCAATTCACTGTCCAGCTCTTGGCTCCATCCCTCCCCCTCCTGTCTTCTCCTATCATTTCAGATCTCCCCCTCCCACTTTCAAATCTCTTACTAGCTTTTCTTTCAGTTAGTCCTGACGAAGTGTCTCGGCCAGAAACATCGACTGTACCGCTTCCTGGAAATGCTGCCTGGCCTGCTGTGTTCACCAGCAACTTTGATGTGTGTTGCTACTTCCTATAGATGCTGCTCCACCAGCATTTTGTGTGTATTGCCAATATCTCCTCCCCCATTCCGTACAGTGCGCTGCCCTACTGTACTGGAGATTAGGTGCAGGTGTAGTTGTATGACCCACAAGCTGCACTGCAGAACACCCTTCAACACAGTTTCAACTAAGTTCACGCTGCCCCCATATTTGTCCCCCGCCCCCTGCTCCCGGCACACTGGTCGGCACTGCAGCTTGTAACACCGTGCACGGATCAGGGAAGGAGTCTGAGGAGCTTTGGGTGTCGAGGAAGCGGAGGTGGGTGTGGTTTCAACTGGGGATCAGCTGACCCTGGGGTTTGGCTGCCGCCACAACGCGGAGCGCTGGGCAAGGTGAGCTGGGGCGCCTACTCACATGTGAGGGGTTGCGGAGTTAAAGGTTATTGGTTTGTACGTACTTTAAACCCCGAGTTTCCTCTATTAACCTTTTTCCCCCTAAGTCATTCATTCAGTGGAGTGGGAAATTCTCCCCGTTAGTGGTGTGTATGTTATTTGTAGTTTTATTGCCGAGCTCGTGAATTTTAGAGTCTCAGTAACTCGTGAACGAGTCCTGATGAAGGGTCTCGGCGCGAAACATCGACTGTTTATTCGCTTCCATAGATGCTGCCTGACCTGCTGCAGCATTGTGTGTGTGTGTGTGTGTGTGTGTGTGTGTGTGTGTGTGTGTGTGTGTGTGTGTGTGTGTGTGTGTGTGTGTGTGTGTGTGTGTGTGTGTGTGTGTTGCCCGGCTTGTGGTCTGTTTGCCTTTCGGAGAAGATGGTGCTATCTTCCTGAGCTCGACCCGGGGCTGCTGTCCCTCGGCCGTGTCGCGGTGCTGCGCCGGGGTAAAGCAGGCTCCCCTGGAGTCCCGGGTTCGAGCCCGACCCCGACCTCGGGTGCTGTATGGAGTGTGCACACTCTGGGGTTCATACGCGCCTTTCGGCCCATCTCGTTACTACCAACCAAGGTGTCCGTCTAAACTAGTCCCGTTTGCCTGCAATCTGGACTATGTTCTGTAGTGAACAGTCGCTGACACCGTGCAGTTGAATGCCGGCCATATTACTTGCCCAGGGAGTTGGTTTACTGTGTCCATCACCGCTATCCCCACCCCGAGCGCGAACGCCGAGGACGCGCTGGAGCGCTTTATAGTATCACTGGCTCTCTGCAGAACGGGCGTCCGGAGCGACACTTGGCACTTACAGGAGACTTCACGTGTTATATATTGTTTTTATTGTGCCTTTTATCTGCTTGTTGTGTTTTTATGGGGTATCTCATCTGGAATAACAATCATTTTGTTCTTGTACTGAAAAATGGCAAACAATCCTCCAAACTTTTTCTTATCCAAAGATCTTTTAAATGTTGCTCTACCTCTCAACCATATCCTCTAGCAGCTCACTCCACCTTCCCAACCCCCCTTGTGTGGTAGTCACCTCTCTGGTCCTTTTAAAACTTGCGCCTCTCATCTTAAACCTATACTCTCTAGCTTTGAACTCTCCGATCCTGGGGTTTAAAAAAAAACTGTGACCATCCATTTTATATAATGCCCTTCTTAATCCGATAATCGTCTATAAACTTCGCTCCCAGGAGAACAGTCCCAGTTTATCCGATCTCTCCTCAGTGGCTGTGCAACCATTTGAAATTCCATGTCCCTCCCTGCCCTGCTCATTCTAGTCTCTCATAAACACAAGAGATTCTGCAGATGCTGGCAATCTTGAGCAACCCACAAACTGCCGGAGGAACACAGCAGGTCAGGCAGCATCTATGGAGAGGAATAAACAGGCAAGATACACGCACCAGCGGTGACGAATCTGTGGAATTCATTGCCGCAGGTGGTTGTGGAGGCCGAGTCATTGGGTGCATTTAAAACAGAGGTTGATTGGTTCTTGATTAGTAAGGCCGTCAATCATTACGGAGAGAACGGGGTTGAGAGGGAAAATAAATCAGCCATGACTGAATAGGCTGAGTGGCCTAATTTTGCGTCTTTGCCAAAACCCGCCTGTGTGTGTAGAGTCTGGGTGGGGGTTGGAGTTGGTGGAAGTGTGGGATTAGAGTGAATCAGTGCTCGACGGTAACTATGGACTGGAAAGGATGGAGTTCTGCTTCTTCGCGGTATTTATGTATGAGCCAGTGTAGGAAGTACTGTCTCCTGTGAGATGTAACTGAGGCCCATGCTGTCCTTGTAAATGGACGTAACTGGCCCTCTGGTTTTCTTTTAGGAATAGCTGTGTCTTGTTTTTCCCGTCAGTCACCGAGCTGTCGAATCATTGTTTGGTGCTTGTGTGACCTTGTAGATTATTGTTGGCAGTGTTCCTTGCAGCACAAGAAAGAATTGTGATGATTTTTGTAGGCATGTTTGTAACAGCATGGTGGATAATGATACAGCCTGGAATCAGGCCTTTTGGCCCATCGAGTCTGTGCCAGCCCTGAAGCACTCGTGTTGACCCTATTCCCACTTCAACCCCACCTTTTATTCTCTCCATATTCCTGTCAACTCCCCTTAGACTAGGGGTTCTCAACCTGGGGTACGTGGACAATGTTTACCTTTGAACTTTGAATTGGTGACCTGCAGTCACTGATGCATCTACCAGCCTGCCTGTGTGCTTTTTGGGTGTGGGAGCTAACTGGAGCACCCAGGGGAAACTCCTGAGAGGGATAGTACATCAGCCACAGTCGAGGGGCAGAGCAAGCACGATGGGCGAAATGGCCTAATTTTGCTCCCCAGTCCTATGGTCTAATGTGGTCGCTGGGTGAACATGCAGACTCCACACTGAGAGCACTGAAGATTGGAATTGGACCTGGGTTGCTGGAGCTGTGAACAGCAGGATCAATCTGTGTTGTGATCTGGAGAAACACACAATCTACTGGAGGAACCACATCTGTAGGAACAAGAGGAATTTCTTTTTATTCATTTTGATTCCGAGATAAGAGCATGGTAACTTGCTCTTCTGGCTGAATGAGCCTGTGACACCCAATTGCACCCAAGTGACCAACTGCTTATTTAAATTAACTATTAAATAAATATGCATATATTAATATACCTATGAAACCCTGCTGGTTTCCTTGGCTGCGTAAGTCTAGGGAATACCCACTCCAGTCCTGCCAAACCCGTAAGATTGAGATGGCTCTCTCATCCCAGAGCCTGGTTTGTGTGGATGCTGTGTAATTTGCTGCCCTGTTACAACTCTGTGCCAAGAAATAACAGACTAAGGCTATGGACAAATCCTGCTCCTCAGTGTCTAGGGAAACCCCGCAACCAGCCAACTACGTAAGCCAGTTTATGTGGAGGCTGTGTAAACACCCAATTCACAGATCAGACAGAACATAAGCGGTTAAATATGTACACTTTATAAATCTTACTGCGAATATCGGTTAACAAAGAATACACTCTAAAAGAATAAAACAAAGAAAGGCGCCAAAGTTCAAATTGAGTTTTAAAAGTCAGTGCACTTAAAGTTTCGTTGGAGCTCAATATCCCGCAGAACCTCGACCTTCCGTCCTCGGCCTCCGACCACCCGCATGGGACCACTCCTTGGGTGGTCGACCAGTGTGCCTCCGAATGCGAACTTCCTCCATCTTCTCCGCCCAAAAAACCCACCAAACCACACGGTCTCCAGCCATATGAGACAGAATACCACCCACAAAAGGAATAACATGGACACTCATTGGTTCGACCTTCCCCTTATCAATAATATAACCCAAACAAGCAGGGAGAGAGGGAACTCCTTACATTGCAGTTATTATTACAGGAAAGCCATTTTATATAACACACAAAGAAGCTTAGACACCTCAGCAGCCAGTGTAACCAAGACCCAGTTACATAACTACTAAATCTTAGCTGAAGGATTAGTAATGAAAAGAAAGAAAAAAGCAAAAAGGGCCAATTATAATTAAGCAGTCAAATGTGCACAAGCTGGAGCTCAACTCTTTGAAAAGTAATGTTCCAATCCTCAGTCGACTGTGGCAATTTGCTCCATGAAATCACGGTCCCCCACCGGGTCGAATCCTATGACCAGTTCTCTCCAGCGTTTCCCTCTTCATCTTCCGCCGAACAAAGGACCCAGCTCACATTCCAACACACCTGTTATCTCTAACCATAACCCAAACACTGCTTCTACACAAAGACCATCACGTTAACAGTGAAACCTTTCCCAGGGTGTTATTTACATGCACATTTCAAAAAATATATATACACATACACTTTAATTCACAGTATTTTTTTCTCCATATGCAATGCACTGCCGCCACAAAGTCAACAAATCTTACAGCATATGCCGGTGATACTAATTCTAATTGTGATGTGGACCTTTGATCTATGGAAATTTGTAAGAGTCTTCGGAGACATTCAAAATCTCCTCAAGGTCCTAACGAGGTAGACCCACTGCCTTCATGACTGTATCAGTGGTTAACATGATGAATTACTAGGAAGGTCCCCTCACCTCTTCCCTGAAGTTTTATTTAAAGATTAGCATTGTATGTCGCATGTACAGCCAAGCATACAGCGTCAAGAACCAGCACAGCCCGAAGATGTGTTGGAGGCAGCCTTCAAGTGTTGCCACGCTTCCAGAACCAATTTAGCATGCCCACAATTTACTAACCCTAACCTGTACACCTTTGGCATGTGGGAGGAAACCAGAGCACCTGGGAGAAACCCATGTGGTCACGGGGAGAACGTACAGACTCCTTACAGATAGCAGCTGGAATTGGACCCTGATTGCTGGAGCTTCAATGTGCTATGCTACTGTGCCATAAGGTTCAGACTCACGTTTAATATCACCGGCATATGTTGTAGGATTTGTTAACTTTGCATCAGCAGTACAATGCAATACATAATAATAGGAAAAAACTGAATTGCAGTAAATATTTCTATTTAAGTAGCTAAATTAGTGTAAAAGTAGAAATTGAAAGTCGTGAGGTAGTGCTCATGGGTTCATTGTCCATTCAGAAATCGGATGGCAGAGGGGAAGAAGCTGTTCCTGAAACATTGAGTGTGTGCCTTCAGGCTTCTGTACCTCCTCGTTGATGGTAGCAATGAGATCAGGGCATGGCCTGGGTGATGGGGGTCCTTATTGATGAATGCCACCCTTTTGAGGCATCACTCCTTGAAGATGCCTTGGATACTACGGAGGCTAGTTCCCATGATGGGTATGCTCCCTTATCAGCAGGTTGTGGGTTTTAACACCTCAGCAGGGAGTCCAAGTGCTGAAATCTCCCAATTTTGCCCTTGGAGTTGGTGCTTTGTTGGATGAGGTGTCAGTTTGAAGCTTTCTTCACACTCTCTGAGAGACACAAAGAGTGGATGGTTTTAAATTTAACAAGTGTTGATGGAATTCATGGCCTGGGGCACTCTCGATGCACTGTGGGCGAAAATGCTCTTCTTTCGCTTTGAATCGTTGTGGGAATTTCTGTAGAAATTTAAATATGGACTCGTGCCAACAATAGGCCTGCAGGTGCAGTTGCCGGCGTGATTGTGCAGGAATGCTGCCAACTGGCACGTTCCAGGCTGCGGGAGAACATGCTGAAGGATGCGTTGAATCTTGGTTCAGCTACTGTAAGAACTCGGTGGGGTAGGACCACAGAATGGGGCTCTTCTACGGGAGAGCGAGGGGCCAGGTTGAGCGAGGAAGTCCCTCAATTGTTGTGGTAATGTGACAGCAATGCTAATGACGTGCAGCAACATAATAGACCAGTGCAGAAGACATTGACTATGAATGTAAAAAATAATCAAGAGGCTTCGTCAGAAAAAGCGGGATCTCCCGGTGGCCACCCATTTCAATTCTACTTCCCATTCCCATTCCGACATGTCGGTCCATGACCTCTTCTACTGCCGTGATGAGGCCACACTCAGGTTGGAGGGGCAACACTTTATATTCTTTCAGGGGTAGCTTCGAACCTGATGGCGTGAACATTGATTTCTCGTACCTCCAGTAATTTCCCTTCCCCTCCTCTCCACCATTCCATATTTCTGCTTCCCTCTCTCACCTTATCCCCATACCTGCCCATCACCTCCCTCGGGTGCTCCTCCCGCTTCCCTTTCTTCCATCCTCTGCTATCAGATTCCCTTCCCCTCCTCCAGCCACCCAGCAAACCCACCGACTTAACTCCTAGCCTGACCATAGGATGACCAGTTAACCTACTAACAGGTACGCTAAAAGGTTGATCTCTTTCACCAATCAACTTCCCAGCTCCTTACTTCACCCCTCCCCCTCTCCCGGTTTCACCTATCCCCTGCCGCCTTGTATTTCTTCCTCCCCCCCCCCCCGCCACCCCACCTTCTTACTCGGACTTCTCCCCTTCCTTTCCAGTCCTGACGAAGGGTCTTAGCCGGAAACGTCGACCGTTCATTCATTTCCACAGATGCTGCCTGAGCTGCTGAATTCCTCCAGCATTTTGTGTGCTGCGTGGAATGGTTTAATTTTGTAAATCATGAATAAAGTTTATCTTGTTAAAAAGAAGGTTCGGAGCACAGGGGCGCCACAGTGGGATAGTGGTTAGTGTGACACTATCAGGCTTCAGAATTCAACTCCAGTGCCTTCTGTGAGGAGATTATTGTGCCGGCGTTTGGGGCAGCAATGAAAGCCCTCCAACTCTGTATTGAAGGATTCTTCGTTCCTGTTTCTATAATAATTTTCTTCTGACCGGTCAGGGTTGTTAACCCCCGAACCCGGAGGACTGGTGGACCTCAAGCCTCTGACCTGTTCGGCAAGGGTGACCGTACCGAGATCCAAAGCACAAGACCCTGACTCCGGTCAACATCACTCCCTGGGTCATTGAGGCGCGCAAGCCTCCAGACCCTACGACAAGGTTGTGTTCCTCTCGGAGCATCTGTTCTGCGCTGTCTCTCTAAATAAACTGAAGGTTAAACCACATAGGCCTGCAGGCGGTAGCCACGGTTGCCAGGGCGATTGTTGCAAACATACTTACTGCCAGTTGAGGAGAGGGGCCTTGAAGATGGATGATGAAAACAAGATAAGGAACGGCCGCCAGATGTCTGGGAATGCTGGAGGAGCTCAGCAGGTCAGGCAGCTTCTCTGGAGAGGAGTGAAGGGTTGGCATTTTGGGCCACGACCCTTCATCGGGGCTGGAAAGGAAGGTGGGGGGGGAGTACAAGGGAGACGTTTCTCTGAATGTTTTGATCTACATGTGACAAATGAAAGTAATCTTTAATCTGTGCTCTAGTGCAAATTTTTTTTCATATACACTGTACTGCTACTGCAAGACAACAAAATTCATATCTTTGGGATGTGGGATGAAACTGAGTCACGGGGAGTTGGTACAAACTCCTCAGCAGACTGGAGATTAGGATCTCACACAGTCTTTACTGGCCACAGCTCTGCAGGTCAGAGAGCATCTATCAGAATCAGGATCTCTTTATTGCCAGTAGGTGAAACATACCAGAAATGATTGTGGTTCAGTGCCAAACATAAAACACATAAAATACCATAACAGACAACACAATAACAACAACAGTTTACAAGGCAATAGTGCAAACAGACAAGAGCAATCAACAATTAGCAGAATGGTCACGTGCAAATGTCAATAATCAAACTTAAATAAAGGTGAACATATGAGAGTGAGACCTCCGTTGGGCAGAGTTGACCATGGATAGTGTGTCTAGATACGTAAACCTGGACAGTACGATAAGGAGGGCAAGCTGTTGCCCGTGCAGCAGGCTCCCCCTCCCCACGTATCTGATGAACCCAAAGGAATGGCAGAGACCGATACAGTTTGGTACTGGCAGCGTCGCAGGAGCTGCCAGTGGGTGTTGCAGGGCGAAGGCAGGAGAATGCAGTTGAGAGGGACAGTAGATCGAATGGCTGAGCAGCCTCAGTGGCTGAATGGCTTAATTCTGCTCCTTTGCCTTGTGGCCTCTCAGTCTCCTTTGCTCCAAATCGATCAGCTCTATCTTGCTCAACCAGTGCATATGAGAAAATATTTATAAATGGCCTTTGGCAAAGCAGATGATCTAACAACGGGAAAATGGGTTGGTAGACAATCTGAACTGAAGGGGCATTTGCTTTGATGCGGGGTTTACAGATTTCATCTGGGATTAGTGAGCATTGTGGATGTGGTAGGAAGAAGTTCTTTGTGTAATGAACCTTAGTTGTTAGAGCAAAGGATTCAGAATCAAGATTTATTAGCACTGAGTTATGATGTGAAATTCAGGGCCTCAAACAGTTCTTCCTGTTGAGGCAACACGTCACCTGCGAATCTGGTGGGGCTGGCTATTGTATCCCGTGCCCCCAATGTGACCTCCTGTACACTGGTGAGACCCATTGTAAATTGGGGACTGCTTTGTTGAGCACCTCTGCCTCATCTGCCAAAAGCAGAACTTCTTGATGGCCAATCGTTTTAATTCTGATTCCCATTCCCATTCCAACATGTTGGGCCATGGCCTCCTCTTGTGCCAAGATAGAGGAGTTATACTTTATGTCTTAATGTCTGAGTAGCTTCCAGTCTGATCCCATGAATATTGATTTCTCCTTCCGGTTAAAAGCATTTTCCCTCCCCCCCACTTCTTCTTCTATTCCCCATTACATTCCCCTACAGGGAAGGAGTCATCTCTCTGACACAGTGGTGTCAAGAAAACAACCTCTCCCTCAATGTTGTAAAAACAAGGGAGCTGGTTGTGGATTACAGGAGGAATGGAGACGGGCTATCCCTTATTAACATCAATGGATCTGGGGTTGAGAGGGTAAACAGTTTCAAGTTCTTCAGCATCCACATCACCAAGGACCTCACGTGATCTGTACACACCAGCTGTGTGGTGAAAAAGGGACAACAGCATCTCTTTCACCTCAGATGGTTGAGGAAGTTTGGTATGGGCCTCCAAATCCCAAGAACTTTCGACAGGGGCACAATTGAGAGCATCCTGACTGGTTGCATCACTGCCTGGTATAGGAACTGTACCTCCCTTAATTGCAGTACTCTGCAGAGAGTGGTGCGGACAGCCCAGCGCAACTGTAGATGTGAACTTACCATGATTCAGGACATTTACAAGGACAGGTGTGTAAAAAGGGCCCGTAGGATCACTGGGGACCCGAGTCATCCCAACCACAACCTAAAAGCCAGGACCAACAGGATCCGGGACAGCTTCTTCCACCAGGCCATCAGACTGATGAACTCACGCTGATTTGAGTGTATTTCTATGTTACATTGACTGTTCTATTTATTATAAATTACTATGATTTGCACATTGCACATTTAGGTGGAGACGTAACGTAAAGATTTTTACTCCTCATGTATGTGAAGGATGAAATAACGTCAATTCAATTCAAAACTCTGGCCTCTTACCACTTCTCATCTGCCAATCACCTCCTCCTTCCCTTTCCCCTATGGTAAACTCTCCTATCAGATTTCCTCCTCTCCAGCCCTTTACTTTTCCAGCCCACCTGGCTTCACCCATCACCCTCTTCCTTTTCCAGACATCCCACCCTGCAGAAACTCATTTCAGGGAGGTAGCACCATCAATTTGCAGGAGACTCCCGGAACTTCCGGGAGAGGCGGGATGTCTGCAATAGAGTAGCTCCTTAGCAGCTAGCCAGCTAGTTTAAATAATGTTAGCTATGCTAATGAACGAATGACACCTGTTAACCTTACCTTAACATGTCTTTTACAGTCTTAACCATAAGACCATAAAACAAAGGAGCAGAAGTCAGCCATTCGGCCCATCGAGTCTGCTGCGCCATTTTATCATGAGCTGATCCATTCTCCCATTTAGTCCCACTCCCCCGCCTTCTCACCATAACCTTTGATGCCCTGGCTACTCAGATACCTATCAATTTCTGCCTTAAATACACCCAATGACTTGGCCTCCACTGCTGCCCGTGGCAACAAATTCCATAGATTTATCACCCTCTGACTAAAAAAAATTCTTTGCATTTCTGTTCTGAATGGGCGCCCCTCAATCCTTAAGTCATGCCCTCTCGTACTAGACTGCCCCATCATGGGGAAACAACTTTTCCACATCCACTCTGTCCATGCCTTTCAACATTCAAAATGTTTCTATGAGGTCTCCCCTCATTCTTCTGAACTCCAAGGAATACAGTCCAAGAGCAGACAAACGTTCCTCATACGTTAACCCTCTCATTCCTGGAATCATTCTAGTGAATCTTCTCAGTACCCTCTCCAACGTCAGCACATCCTTTCTTAAATAAGGAGACCAAAACTGCCCACAGTACTCCAAGTGAGGTCTCACCAGCGCCTTATAGAGCCTCAACATCACATCCCTGCTCCTATACTCTATTCGTCTAGAAATGAATGCTAGCATTGCATTCGCCTTCTTCACTACTGACTCAACCTGGAGGTTAACCTTAAGGGTATCCTGTACGAGGACCCCCAAGTCCCGTTGCATCTCAGAACATTGAATCTTTTCCCCTTTTAAATAATAGTCTGCCTGTTTATTTCTTCTGCCAAAGTGTATAACCATACACTTTCCAACATTGTATTTTATTTGCCACTTCTTTGCCCATTCTCCCAATCTATCCAAGTCTCTCTGCAGACTCTCTGTTTCCTCAGCACTACCGGCCCCTCCACCTATCTTTGTATCATCAGCAAACTTAGCCACAAAGCCATCTATTCCATAATCCAAATCATTGATGTACAATGTAAAAGGAAGCGGCCCCAACACCGACCCACCACGGGCAATAGAAAAGTCACTGTTACGAACAGTGCAGCGAGCAACACTGTCATTATTTTTGACCCCTATTAGGCAGGGGTACACTTTAGGGTAGTCTGGGGTGACGTATGTTTTATATATATTCTTTGGAACACTCCCATGGTGCGCGCGCGCGCTCTCTCTCGCGCTCTCACGCTCTCTCTCTCTCGCTCGCTCTCAAAAAAATTGATTTCCGTGATATTGTATATAATTTGCGGGCATCAGGGAGCCGCTATTAATTTGCGGGAGACTCCCGGAACTTCCAGGAGAGGTGGGATGTCTGCTTTCCAGTCCTGAAGATAGGCCTTGGCCCACAACGTTGGCTGTTTATTCATTTCCATATATGCTGTCTGACCTGCTGAGTTCCTCCACCGTTGTGCGATGATGTGAAATTTGTTGTTTTACAGTCGCAGTACAGAGTAAAGACATAAAAATACCACAAATCAAATAAATAAATAATATGAATAAGACATATAGTGACGTGTTCAAGGTAAATTTACTATCAAAGTACATATATGTATGTCACTCTGAGATTCGTTTTCTTGTGGGCATCTATATACTACGAAAACTCTCATGCTTTGTCTGTCTGTCTGTGACCTCCAATTAGCGCAAACGGTGCATTACACTGGAACTTTTGTTGGCTAAATCTAATTAAAATGTGCTAACTTGCAGAATGCAGGGAAAGTTCAGGGTTATATATTCGTATAAAATTGCTCATTCGCCAAAAATCAACAGGCTGCCTTTCACCCGAGACCCGATGGGCCAACATGGAGACCGTGACGCCACAGCCTGACGCATGCACACGGCAGCCTCAGCAGCTTGGAGGCTTTGGTGTTACTGCATCCTATCTTCTATCAAACGTGAGGGTAAAAATATATGGATAGCCTAATTATGCCGGGTGGAAAGAGAAGGGGGACATTATTGTCAAGAGATGACGCCAAACGTCATCGGGAAGCAGCAAGGAGTGGAAGAGAACAACAATCGGATGAGGCCAGGGCCGCACGACTCCAGGATCAAAGAGTCAGGACAAAAAAGATGAGAAAAGACGAGACAGAGGAGGACAGGCATGCACGTCTCCAAAATGACAATAGGCACAGACGGAGGAGAGAACAAGAATCCGATCAGGCCAGGGCCGCACGACTCCAGGATCAGAGAGAAAGAACAAATGAAGAGATGAAGAGACGAAGGATGAAAGGGCTGCGAATCTCCAGAGTGACAAAAGCAGGCAGAGGAGGAGGAGAGAGGAAGAGACAGAGGAGAAAAGGAAAGATCAACTGGAGAATATGCGGCACAGGGTCATTATTGCAAGAGCCGCTGAAAACGACAATGGCCGCTTTCAATGACAGTACCTCGACAGAGAAAGAGCAAGTCAAAATGCGCGACCCGCATGCCGTCACATTTCTGCTGATGTCGGTTCGATGACCAGAGTATGCCCTTTCTGTCGTGCCTTCCTATTCACTGGAGAAACCGCACATTTCTGTTGTGTGAAGGGAAAGGTCAGGATAGGCAATTTGCAACCTCTGCCTAATGAACTCCTCAATTCGTACAGCAATAATGAACCTATTGCAAACGAGTTCAGGAAGAACATCAGACAATACAATTGCCTCTTCCAAATGACATCCTTTGGTGCCAAAGAAGTCATTCCAACTTGGAATCAATGGAATCCTGTGATTATTCAAGGCCAAATCCATCACTACATCGGACATTTAATTCCAGACCCGACCCAGCAAGCCAGATTCCTTCATAATTTACTTCATGGATATTTAATGTTCAATCTGGTCACATCAGATTGTACTACCCTTCTCTCAAAGGGTGCCCCAATGGGTCACCTCGTTGTCTAGTACTCAATAAATCCATAATGGAATAATAACCAGAATAGAGTCAGTTAAAGACAGCAGCAATGTTCAGCAAAAACCTGATGGTGGAGGGGATCGGAGGTATAGATTGATTGGATGGCCAGAGACTTTTTTCTCAGGGTGGAAATGGCTAACACAAGGGTGCATCATGTTTAAGGTGATTTGAGGAACGTATGGGGAGGGGGGGGATGTCAGATGCAAGTTGTTTTTTTTAGACAGAATGGTGGGTGTGTGGAATGCGCTGTCAGGACTGGCGGCAAAGGCAGGTACATCAGGGAGTTTTAAGAAATACTTCGGTAGGCAGAGATTGGAGGGCGCCACAGAAGTGGTTAGCGTGATGCTATTACAGCTTGGCATTCCGGACTTTGGGGTTCAATTCCGACACTGTTCAGTAAGGAGTCTCTGTACCTCCTCCCTGTGGACTGCGTTGGTTTTACCCTGGCCCTCCGCTTTCCTCCCACAGTCCAAAGCCACATTGGGTAGGTTAATTGGTCAGTGTAAATTGCTCTGTGGCTAGGTAATGGTTAATCAGGTTGGCCGAGGGTTGCTGAGGTGGCGCGGCTCGGAGGGACAGAAGGGCTGACTCCGTGCCTTATTGTGAAGTAAATGAAGTGAAAAATGAGGGCTTTGCGGGAGGGAAGGGTTAGATTGACCTTAGAGTAGGTTGCAGGGTCGGCACCACATTGTGGGCCGAAGGGCCTGTAACTGTGCTGTCTCTTCTTTAAGCTGTTCCTGAACTGTGATGCGTTGGTCTTCAGGCTCCTGTACCTCCTTCCCGGAAGTAGTAGTGGGAAGAGGGCATAGAAACATAGAAAATAGGTGCAGGAGTAGGCCATTCAGCCCTTCGAGCCTGCACCGCCATTTATTATGATCGTGGCTGATCATCCAACTCAGAACCCCGCCCCAGCCTTCCCTCCATACCCCCTGACCCCCGTAGCCACAAGGGCCATATCTAACTCCCTCTTAAATATAGCCAATGAACTGGCCTCAATTGTTTCCTGTGGCAGAGAATTCCACAGATTCACCGCTCTCTGTGTGAAGAAGTTTTTCCTAATCTCGGTCCTAAAAGGCTTCCCCTCTATCCTCAAACTGTGACCCCTCGTTCTGGACTTCCCCAACATCGGGAACAATCTTCCTGCATCTAGCCTGTCCAATCCCTTTAGGATCTTATACGTTTCAATCAGATCCCCCCTCAATCTTCTAAATTCCAACGAGTACAAGCCCAGTTCATCCAGTCTTTCTTCATATGAAAGTCCTGCCATCCCAGGAATCAATCTGGTGAACCTTCTTTGTACTCCCTCTATGGCAAGGATGTCTTTCCTCAGATTAGGGGACCAAAACTGCACACAATACTCCAGGTGTGGTCTCACCAAGGCATTGTACAACTGCAGTAGTACCTCCCTGCTCCTGTACTCGAATCCTCTCGCTATAAATGCCAGCATACCATTTGCCTTTTTCACCGCCTGCTGTACCTGAAAAGGGCATGCGCTGGATGCTGAGGGCCCTTAGTGATGGATGCTGTGTGTGCTGCCTCCTGAATGGTGGGCAGGACTGTGCATCCTCCCCCACTGACCACTCCCCCCCCCCCCAGTGAATCTCTGCCCCATGACTGCCTAAGGTGGAGAAGGAGCATTTGGAATGGTGTTTAGAACTTTGGGTCCGTGCGTCAGGAGCACAGGAGCAGACCACCTTTCAAACCACCCCCACCCCACGACCCTTCTGTTCCATCTGGGGCAGAGTCTGCAGGTCCCACGCCATTCTCATCGGCCTCCTAAGGACAGAATGGGCAGACGCTGAATCCCAGGGACACCCCTACGAGCCGACTCCCTCCCTTTACCTGTTTCTTCTGCACTCTAGTTCCTGCAGCCCCTCAACCTTTAAAGGGGTTTTCCCTTTGTGTTCCTTTTCAGGTCCAGGGTGTCAACATGGAATGTCGGCTGCCCGTTTCCCTCCACAGGCGCTGCCTGACGGGCCGAGTTCCTCCAGGCGCTTGTGTGTTAATGGTCAAATTACCGAGTGTGATAACTGTCGGTGTACTGTCAGTGCAGCTGAAAGTTAGAGTTGGGTGAGCAACAGGACAAGGCCTTTGGCCTGCAAACAACTGAAAGAACACGGAACACCACACCACACTACAGGCTGCTCGGCCCGTCACCTTTTCACCTACATCAGGATCAATCTAACCCTTCTTTCCCACGTGGCCTTCCGATTCCCTATCATCCACGTGCCCATCCAAAAATGTCCCTAATTCCCATGCCTCTACCACCACTCCTGGCAGGGAGTTCGGCACACTCACCACACGCTCTGTGTAAGTAAAAAGCACTCTCTGACACTACCGGAACTAGAGGTCGTGGGTTAAGGGTGAAAGGTGAAATGTGTAAAGGGAGCACGAGGAGGAACTTCTTCCCTCAGTGGTTGGCGGGAGTGTGGAACGAGCTGCCAGCGCAAGTGGTGGATACGGGGTCGATTTCAACATTTGAGAGAAATTTGGATAGGTAGGGGTCTGGAGTGTTATAGTCCGAGTGCAGGTCAATGGGAGTAGGCAGATTAATGGTTTGGGACAGACTAGATGGACTGAAGGGCCTATTTCCAAGCTGTAGTGTTCTATGACTCTGTATCTACCACCCCCCCCCCCCCCCCAACACTTCCAGACATCCCACCTCTCCCGGAAGTTCCGGGAGTCTCCCGCATATTAATAGTAGCTCCCTGATGCCTGCAAATCATATATAATATCCCGGAAATCAATTTTGTGTGTGTGTGTGCGTGTGTGTGTGAGTGAGTGAGTGAGAGAGAGAGAGAAAATAAAACAACCACCACCACCATGGGACACTGTTCCAAAAAAAGAAAATATAAAATGTACGTCACCCCAGACTACACTAAAGTGTACCCCTGCCTAATAGGGGTAAAAAATAATGACAGTGTTGCTCGCTGAACTGTTTGCAACAGTGACTTTTCTATTGCCCATGGTGGGTTAAAATGTAAAAGACATGCTGAGGTGAGTTTAACAGGTGCCATTCGTTCATTAGCATAGCTAACGTTATTTAAACTAGCTGGTTAGCTGCTCAGGAGCTACTCTATTGCAGACATCCCACCTCTCCCGGAAATCTCCCACAAATTGATGGTGCTACCTCCCTGAAATGAGTTTTTGCAGGGTGGGGCGTCTGCACTTCCTCCAATCACCTTGTATTTGTCATTGCTGCTCTGGGGGAGAAAGGCGCTGGCTCTCCATCCTATCAATGCCTCTAAGCACCCCTATCCAGTCAACTCTCATCCTACTTTGCTGCAAAGAGGTGAGTCTTCATCAGCCCAATCTTTCAAACATTGAAAGGCCTAGATAGAATGGATGTGGAGAGAATGTTTTGCATACTGGGGGAGTCCAGGACCAGAGGGCACAGGCTGAGGATAGAAGGAAGTCCATTTAGAGCAGAGATGAGGAGGAATTTCTTTAGCCAGATGATGGTTAATGAATGGAATTCATTGCCACAAGTGGCTGTGGAAGCCAAATCACTGGGTGTGTTTAAAGCGGAGGTTGAAAAGTTCTTGATTAGTAAGGGCGTCAAAGTTTATGGGCAGAAAGCTTTGTGTTTGAGGCTCTGACGGTGTAACTCTGTACAAGTACTGCAACACGTGTAATGCGGTCTGTTTGTGCCTTTCTCTTGGGTGTAGATCCACTGCAAAGAGATGGACGTGTTCCCCAGGAGATTCCCTCAGAGTAAGCCAGGAGGACGTGCCCTGCCTCTGAACGTTCCCTCCGAGAATCGGAGTCAGAGGGAAATGTTTGAGCCCGACCCTCGATGCAGAGCCAGAACTGAAAATGGTAGCACAGGGCGTGGGAGGGAGACGGAACAGGAGTCCGCCCGAACAGCGCGCGCCGCTGCGAGTGAGATGGTGAGTACCGTGAACCAGAGGAAAGTATCTGGGGAAGGCTGGGGAACATCCCATTATGAAGGTCCCCATCATCAGGGAGGAGGTACAGGAGCCTGAAGGCACACACTCAACGATTCAGGAACAGCTTCTTCCCCTCTGCCGTCTGATTTCTGAATGGACAATGAACCCACGAACAATACCTCATTTTAAAAAATATGTATTTTTCTCTTTTTGCACTATTTATTTAAATTAACAGACTATAATTCACAGTTTTCAGATTATTATGTATTGCAGTGTACTGCTGCTACATAACAAATTTCACGTGATTGTGATTCTGTCTCGGAATACAGGTCCTCATCGTAAATGATCAGGAAGTTGGAGGTTTTCAGTAGGCTGAGAGCTTCCTTGTTCCCATGTGTTTGCTGCGATTCAGCTTATTGTCAAGTTTAGGAGCTATCTTACAGGTTCCCCAAGATTTTTAAAAATGGCTATATCATGTCGTCAGGTCACTTTTTATTGTCATTTCAACCATAACTGCTGGTACAGAACATAGTAAAAATGAGACAACGTTTTCCAGGACCATGGTGCTACATGAAACAACACAAAAACTACACTGAACTACGTAAGAAAAAACACAAAAACTATACTGACTACAGACTATCCAGGACTGCACAAAGTGCACAAAACAGTGCAGGCACTACAATAAATAATAATAAATAATAAACAAGACAATAGGCACAGTGGAGGGTATAGTAGGTTGGTGTCAGTCCAGGCTCTGGGTATTGAGGAGTCTGATGGCTTGGGAGAAGAAACTGTTACATAGTCTGGTCGTGAGAGCCCGAATGCTTCAGTGCCTTTTGCCAGATGGCAGGAGGGAGAAGAGTTTGTATGAGGGGTGTGTGGGGTCCTTCATAATGCTGTTTGCTTTGCAGATGCAGCGTGTGGTGTAAATGTCTGTGATGGCGGGAAGAGAGACCCCGATGATCTTCTCAGCTGACCTCACTATCCGCTGCAGGGTCTTGCGATCCGAGGGAGTGCAATTTCCGAACCAGGAATAATTATTATTCCAAAATCAGATAGACTCACAAAGCATTCTAGCAGAGGACAGACTCTTCAGCGCATGTAGTCCGTGTTGAACTGTAATTCTGCCTGTTCTCATCTACTTGCACATAGTCCTCCGTACACATCTCGTCCGCACGCCTGTCCAAGCTCCTCTCGTGCAATTGAACTCTCATCTACCTGGACCACTAGCTCACCCTCACACCACCTTCCGGATGAACAGTTTCCCCTTTAATATCTCACCTGTCACCCTAAACCTATGACCTCTTGTTCCAGTCCCACCCTCCTGAGCAGGAAAAGCCGGAATCCGATAGAGTGAGGTGGTAATGTGTGGCAGCAGTACAGTGCCACACATAAAAAAATTATAATAAGAAATCTTCACAAAATAAATAGGTAGTGACAAGAGAGAGTAAACTAATGAGAGAGTATCCATGGTCCATTCAGAAATCTGATGGTGGAGGGGAAGAAGCTGTTCCTAAAACATTGACTATGTGTCTTCTGGCTTCTATACTTCTTCCCTGATGACCAATGAGGAGGGCATGTCCTGGGTGATGGCTGATTTTGAGGATGCCTTTTGAAGATGCTGTCGATGCTGGGGGAGGTTACTGTCCATGATGGAGTGAACGAGTTTGCAACTTTCTGCAGCTTTTTCCAACCCTGTGCCGTTCTCCACCACCCCCCACCCATGCCAGAGGGTGATGCAGCCAGTTAGAATGCTCTCCAGGGTACAAATGTAGAAATTTGCTAGTCTTTGGTGACATGCCAAATCTGAAAATTCCAATGAAATGTAGCCTCTGGCATGCTTTCTTTGTAGTTCAAAGTTCAAAGTCAACTTATTATCAATGTACATATATGTCACCAGCTGTGTACATACATCTGTTGATGCTTCTGGACACATCTTCAGTGATGTTCCTGGAATCATCGGGTGTTTCGGGTCTTTCAACATCATACAACCTGCTCCAGGTGACCCAGCCGGGGCTGATCAGACCCCAGCTTGTGTCCAGATGGCTAGCTACTTATGACTCCATGGCTCCCCTCTTTTGAGCCACAGCCATCTTGAGGCCCTCTCTGCTGCATCGGTGGTACTGCGGATGGCTCTCCTCTTCCTCTCTCCCTCGATGCCCAAATTGCTGAAGGCTCTAACTAAGGAACGGGCTACGAATCCCCTACAACCAACCTCCACTGGGAGACACCTCGCTCTCCATCCAGCCTTCTGACAGTTGCTGACCAGTCCTGCGTACTTGGAGAGCTTCCTTTCAAAGGCCTCTTCCAAGCTATCTTCACATGGGACTGTCAGCTCCAGCAGCACCACTTGCTTAGTAGACTCAGACACTAAATACAACCCTGAGATCCATCTTCTTGTGGGCATACTCTCAATAAATTCATAACAGAATAATAACCATAACAGAATCAATGAAAGACCGCACTAACGTGGGTGTTCAATCAGAGTGCAAAGGACAACAAACTCTGCAAATACAAAAAGAAATAATAATGATAAATAGATAAATAAATAAGCAATAAATATTGAGAACATGAGGTGAAGAGTCCTTGAACGTGAGTTCATTGGTTGTAGAACATATCAGTGATGGGGCAAGTGAAGTTTTCAATGTGCCAAAAGCTCTGTTTTTCTGGCGGATGGAGCGTAAGTGCTCGGCAAAGTGGTCCCCCAATCTACGTCGGGTCTCACTGATACACAAGAGGCCGCACCAGGAGTACTGGGCGCAGTATATGACTCCAACAGACTCACAGCTGAAGTTAAAAACGCAAACAGGAGGGAATCTGCAGAAGCTGGAATTTCAAGTAACGCACATCAAAGTTGCTGGTGAATGCAGCAGGCCAGGCAGCATCTCTAGGAAGAGGTACAGTTGACGTTTTGGGCCGAGACCCTTCGTCAGGACTAACTGAAAGAAGAGCTAGTAAATGCCTTGAATGGTGGTGAGGGAGGAGGTGTAGGGGCAGGTGTAGCACTTGTTCTGCTTGCAAGGATAAACGCCAGGAGGGAGATCAGTGGGGAGGGACGAATCATGCTACTGGGGTCATCTGCTGTATCTGGTCAACTGTACTCTTCTCCATAGATGCTGCCTGGCCTGCTGAGATCCTCCATTTTTTTTTTGTGTTGCTTGGAATTCCAGCATCGGCAGATTTTCTCTGGCAGGTAAACTTACAGATTTACATAATTACAGTGGTACCACGTCCCATTTAGCAGAAACTGTTTTGAATATTCAATACTGGTGTCTATTCAAACACTAGACACCCAAAACATACTTATTGTTCCTGTGTGGAGTGATGGCATGGTGAATATGCAAGTAACCAGAATGACACAAAACAGAGCCGTCCTGCACTGTGCTTGAGTGGCAGGGATATACGTTCCCCTATTGTCTCCCCCCCTGTGTTTCAATGGGACTGAGTCAGAATGTCTCACACCCAATAATTGGTTTCACTAGCCTCAAAGTATCAGTTGGAAGTTGGATTGTGTACAGATTTCATGTCCTGAAAACTGGTTCTCATTTCAGTTAATCCCTAAATATTGAGTCACAGAACTCTCCAGCACACAAACAGGCCCTTCAGCCCATCTAATCCATGCCAACTCGTTAATCTGCCTGGTCCCATCGACCTGCACCTGGACCATTGCCCTCTGCACCCCTCCTATCCATGTACCTACCCAAATTTCTCCATCCACGTTGAAATCGAATCCTCATCTACCACTTGGACTGGCAGCTCATTCTGCATTCTCAACACCCTCTTGTGCCTATACATAATTTTAAAACATTAGATACAGGGGCAGAATTGGGACATTTGGCCCATCAAGTCTGTTCCACCATTCCATCATGACTGATTTATTATCCCTCTCCTGCCTTCTCCCTGTAAACTTTGACCACACTCACTATCAAGAACCTATCAACCTCCACTTTAGATGTACCCAATGACTTGGCCCCCACAGCCGTCTGTGGCAATGAATTCCACAGATTCACCACCCTCTGGGAAAAGAAGTTATCTCATCTCTGTTCTAAAGGGACATCCTTCTATTCTGAGCTGTGCCCTCTGGTCCTAGACTGGCCCACTATAGGAAATATGCCCTCCACGCCCGTTCTATCTTGACCTTTCAATATTTGGTAGGTTTCAGAAGAGACCCCCACCCGCCCAACTCCCATTCCAATAGAGTGCCACGAGTATAAGCCCAGAGCCATCATACGTTAAACTTTTCATTCCTGGGATCATTATCTTGCACATTCTCTGACTCTCCCCAAAGACCAGCTCCCAACACTCCAAGTGTGGTCTGACCAATACCTTTTAAAGCCTTTTGATAAAGTCAAATGAAACTGAACAGTCTTTCCCAGGTTACAAATACCCAATCTATAGATACCTTGTACATATGATTGAGTATTTGTGAGATTGGTGGGATGGACAGGGATGGACTTCCCGGCTGCAGGGACCTACTGCTGGGTGAGAGCAGGACTTTTCTGCCTGCCTGCCCTTCCCCTGGCGATGCTGCAGCAAGGCATGGGTTAACGTGGAGTGCTGACACGACAATGCAGACACTGTACAGTCTCAAACCTCTGAAAGTCCAACTCTCCTTTGTGCAGCCTTTCTGTTCAAGCCTGGGAACCAAGGTCATTTGGCATACCAAAATAGGGATGCAGACGAAGGAGGCTTGGGTGACGTTTAAAATTGTAAACAAAAGAAATTCTGCAGATATTGGGATTCCAGAGCAAGATGCATAAAATGCTGGAGGAACTCAGCAGGTCAGGCAACACCTATGGAGAGGAATAAACAGCTGGCATTTCAGGCCGAAACCCATCAGCGGGGTATTTACTATTGGACAGTTATTTTACTAAATCTGATGTATTATTGGCCTTTAAGATGTAGATTTAATAGGATGTTAATAACACAGAACAGTAGTTCCTTCAGCCCACAATGTTGTGCTGAACTTTAACCTACTTTAAGATCAATCCAAGCCTTCCCTCCCACGCAGCCCTTCATTTTGCTGTCGTCCTTGTGCCTATCTAAGAGTCTCTTCTTTCTTTATTAATCTTTTTATTGTTTTAAAAAAACATAGATATAATCAAATACAATCAAGAGGAGAATTAGTTCAAATATATATATCAGTAACCAAAATTAAAATAGACACTGTCAAAATCATAGATATTGTTAAACTAGTATAAAATATATAATAAAAAATAAGAAAATAACAATTCTCTTACCAGTTAAAAGGAAAAAGGAAAAAAAATTGGGTTTTAAATAGAGAGGGAAAAAAAACCCCATTACACTATAATAAAAAACCCAGAACAAACAAAACAGAAACGGGACTGGGCAGTCCATTTTGAGGATACAACCAAAAAAAGAGGAGAGAAAAACTTTCTGATCAAATCTAAAACCTTGGAAAAAAAACTTGGAAGAGTACAGGTGACCCCTGTTTCCATCCAGGGGGTCAGTGTGGACATGGTGGAGGATTACGAATACTTGGGGATATGAATTGGCAATAAACTGGACTGGTCAAAGAACACCGAGGCCGTCTACAAGAAGAGTCAGAGCCGTCTCTATTTCCTGAGGAGACTGAGGTCCTTTAACATCTGCCGGACGATGCTGAGGATGTTCTACGAGTCTGTGGTGGCCAGTGCTATCAGGTTTGCTGTTGTGTGCTGGGGCAGCAGGCTGAGGGTAGCAGACACCAACAGAATCAACAAACTCATTCGTAAGGCCAGTGATGTTGTGGGGATGGAACTGGACTCTCTGACGGTGGTGTCTGAAATGAGGATGCTGTCCAAGTTGCATGCCATCTTGGACAGTGTCTCCCATCCACTACATAATGTACTGGGTGGGCACAGGAGTACATTCAGCCAGAGACTCATTCCACCAAAGTGCAGCACTGAGCGTCATAGGAAGTCATTCCTGCCTGTGACCATCAAACTTTACAACTCCTCCCTTGGGAGGGTCAGACACCCTGAGCCAATAGGCTGGTCCTGGACTTATTTCACAATTTACTGGCATAATTTACATATTACTACTTAACTATTTATGGTTCTATTACTATTTATTATTTATGGAGCAACTGTAACGAAAACCAATTTCCCCGGGGATTAATAAAGTATGACTCTGAATATGACTATAAATCAGATTAAGTGAAAATATTGGATAAAAGGTTGCCATACTTGTTCAAATTTAAAGGATGTATCAAATGTCCGATTTCTTATTTTCTCTAAACTTAAACAGGACATGATGGAGGGGAGCCAATAAAACACCATAGGTGGATTAGAAGAGTCTCTTAAATGTCTGTCATCGATCTGCTTCTCCCACCACCCCAGCAGTGGTTATCATTGGTACTTAAATTTGCAAATGATGAGATTCAGAAATGCATGAATTTTTTGTTGGCTTAGAATCAATATAAAACTATTCCATTCTGTGTAAAAGCTTTGCAAATGATGGGATTCAGAAATGCATGAATTTTCTGTTGGCTCAGAACTAATATCCAGCTGGTCCATTCTGCATAAAAACTTCGTTTGTCCAGACCTCAGACCAGTTTGGCGACAGGGCCAGGTGGTTCTCCTTGTGCACTTGTAAAGGAAGCGTGTTTGAGAAACGAGAGTGAGATTTCAGAATGCAGTTGCTCGGCGACGACTCGGGTATGGGTTGGGATTCCGCATGCTGTAGGTAGAGTGGTCGGGGGTTCCCTTACCGGGGTTGGAACATTGAGCCCCTGTTATGTGACCCTGGCACCTGGGAGGGCAGGAATACTGGCGATGACTCCGAGCTGCAACAGTCTCGGGCTGGGTGGAGCTCCGTGGAGCTGGGAGTGGTTAGAACATTAGAACATCAGGAAGTGGCGCGGGAGATCATGTGGCCTGTTGAGCCTGGTCTTCCATTCCGTATGATCGTGGCTGATCTGGCCATGGACTCAGCTCTGTCTACCTACCTTTCCCTCACAACCCTCCTTGCCCCTGCTGTGCAAAAATCTATCGAACTGTGTCTTAGCTGCTAAGGCTTCATAAGGCATTGGTCAGACCACATTTAGAGTTCTGTGAGCAGCTTGGGGCACATATTTAAGAAAATATGGGCTGGCATTGGAGAGGGTCCAGAGAAAGTTGACGAGAATGATTCTGGGAATGAAATGGTTAGTATTTGAGGAGTGTTTCTAAAGGGGAGAAAATTCGGAAATCAAAGGTGCAGAGGGATTTGGGAGCCCTCATGCAGGATTCCCGAAATTGCAGGTTGAGTCGATGGTAAGGGGGAGGGCAAATATGTTAGCCTTCATTTCGAGAGGACTAAAATACTAAATCAAGGATGTAATACTGAGGCTTTATAAGGCTGAGAGGGTTGTGAGTAGTTTTGGGCCCCGTATGTATGTAAGAATGTGCTGGTATTGGAAAGGGTCCAGAGGAGATTCACAAGAATGATCTTGGGAACGAAATGGTTAATGTATGAGGAATGACCAGTTTTGCACTGACTGGAGTTTAGAAGAATGAGTGGAGATCTCATTGAAAAGTATTGAATATTGAAAGAGCGGATGTGAAGAAGATGTTTCCAATAGTGGGGCACCTCAGACCAGAGTGCACAGCCTCAGACACCCCTTTAGAACAGAGATGAGCATGAATTTCTTCAGGCAGAGAATGGTGAATCTGCAGAATTCAGTGTCACAGATGGTTGTGGAGGCCAGGTCATTGGATATATTTAAAGCAGAGATTAATATGTACTTAATTAGTAAGGGTGTCAAAGGTTACGGGGAAAGTGGTGTTGAGAGGGAAAATAATCAGCCATGATTGAATGGCAAGCATACTCGATTGGCTGAATGGCCTCTTTCTGTCTTATGGTCTAATGGTATAAATATATTTAATGAGGTCGTCTCTGCCGCTGCTTTGGGCAGAGAATTCCACGATTCACCACTCTCTGGGAAAATCCGCTCCTCCGTATCTCCGTCCAAATCTATTCCCCCTGAATTGTGAGCAGTGTCTCCTAGTTCTAATTTGACCCACCAGTGGAAACAAGTTAACTGCCTCTGTCTCACCTATCCGTTTTTAAATTTTGTGTACTCCTATACGATCCCCTCTCATTCTTCTAATCTAATGTGTGGATAAAATCCAGATCACGGAGACACTCCCCCCTAGCAACATCATCCGAGCTGGAGAAGTGTTATTTTAAAGTGCGGTCACTTTACGTAAGTGCCCCAGGGACGGATCCGAGGCCTGAAGCTTCAGAAAGTCACAGTAAGATTTAGCATCAAAATACGTATATGTCACTATATTGTACCTTGGGATTTATTTCCTAGCAAGCATTTACAGGAAAATAAAGAAATACTGTAGAATTTACAAAAATCTATACATGAACATAGACTGACAACGAGTTGGCAGAAGAAAACAAATTGTGCAAATAAATAGATAATATTGTGAACATGAGTTGTGGAGTCCTTGAAAGTGAGTTTGTAGGTTGTAGAATCAGTTCAGTGTTGAAGTGAGTGAAGTTATCCACACTGGTTCAGGAGCCTGATTTCTGAAGGGTAATAACCGTTCCTGAACCTGGTGGTGTGGGACCTGAGGCTCCTGTACCTCCTGTCCAATGGTAGTGGTGAGAAGAGAGCATGGCCTGGATGGTGAGGAAAGATCTTGAATGTTGTACTGTCTCACTTTAAGGACTCTTTCTCTTGTTATTTCATGCTTTTGTTATTTATTGCTATTGATTTATATTTACATTTGCATAGTTTGTTGTTCATTGCTCCTGTTTACTGTTCTATAGATTTGATAAGTACGCAACGCACACAGGAAAAAGAATCTCAGGGTTGTGTGTGGTGGCATGTATGTACTGTGATAAATTTTACTTTGAACTTTGAATTTTGGACTTTGATTAATTAGCTGCAGATCATGACAGGTCTTGGTTAATTTTAGATCTGAGTTGCAGCTTGGTTAATCAGTACAGATCTGTACAGCAGATTCAAAATGTGCCGGACTACGGGGGTTGTGGAGGGGTGGTCGCTGGAGCTCAGAATGTCAGAGGAGAGAGCTTCGGCCTGTCCTGTTAATTAGCCGCCTCCTTGACCAGCATTTAGTAAGGTTAAATTGTGCATTTATGCCTGCTCATCCGTGTATCACCCGACAGCTAAACATCTGCTCTCGGAGGTTGAAAATCCCCCACGGTTGCTTCTGTTGAACTTGGAGGCGACAGGCTGTCTCCAGAATGGTCTTTCTTGTCTAAGAATGCACGAAGAATGCCGGAGAAACTCCTCATCAGCTTAACTCTTCGCCAGGTTGTCCCTTCATCAGGTTGTCTTTGTCTATGGAGGTGGTGTTGGGCAACTGTAGACTGAGTGACTGCCCAAAGACCACAAGGCAGCCCAGTCTTGAATTCTCTTCTCCAATAAGTGTAGTTGATGCTGTTTACTTTCTTGTACTGACAGAAGGACCACACAACCAAAGATCCAGTGAAGACCAGAGGAAATGATGGTCATTGGAGGTTTGTAAAGTTTACATGGGGAAGCTTATCATCTTAGGGGTCATGGAACACTACAGCACAGAAACAGGCTCTTCGGCCCATCTAGTTGATGCTGAACTATTGCTCTGCCTAGTCTGGTCGACCCACACTTGGACCATAGTCCTCCATACCCCTCCCATCTTTTCCAGTCATTTATCCTTGAAGGTTGTCTGGTTCTGAGCCTGTTGTTGTGTTGGGAAATGCTCTCTGAATCCAGCCACTCGCGTTCCCCAGAAAAAGTTTCCTCTGTTTCTGTTGGTGATCTCCTTAAATCTGGGCTCCTTGTTCTTGCCCCTCATCCGTAAAGCCGCCATAATCTCAGACGCTGCCCCTCAGATCCCAGGGATGTCCCATTGACTGGCTTTCTCCTTGTTGTTTCAGTCGGGGTGCGGTGCACCCAGCCTGCTGTGACAGGCAGGACTCTTCTCCCAGAGAGAAATCCAAACGACCTCCACACCACGTCCAAGAAAGCGCTGGTAAGGAAGGACTGTCCTTTTTGTTATAAACTGCAACACAATGATATTGTTTTGACATCTTTCTAACACAGACGACTCAACATTAAGTTCAAGTTTAGAGTTTAATTTTCATTCAGCTGTATGAATACAGCGTTTCTGGGGCCAAGGTGCAAAACACCATACCAGCAGTCATACATAGCACGAGGCACATAGAGCACATATAAAATAGGAAGAACATATAAGATATCAGTAAAATACAGTCACACAAAAAAAATAGTCCAAGACCCTGAGTCCATGACTGTTGCAGCAGTCTGCAGTCGAATACAACATGGCTTGTCTTCTGCCAGGCAAACACCAGGGGGCAGCACCAATCCAGCTTGGGTGCTGCAGCACTCCGCCGCTGGCACTGCAGTGGAGTGCGCTGACTCCAGTGCTTCTCTCCCGCAAACAGGCGATAACCGCGGCTTGAGGTGTTGTCCTCACTACAACCGAGGCTGCACAGCTACCCTCCCCCCCCACCATCCGCCGATACGTCTGCGAATTGGACTTGCATCATTCCACATTAGCAGTGTCCAAACACGGCCTCGTGATCACAACTAAGACGACCGCTCTCTGTTGATCACGCACACCGCCTTTGTGTACTGACTCCTCCGATGCCTCTCTTAATGGTGGCAGGTAGAGTTTGGGTAGCAAGATTGTAGACCTGAGCATTGTGTGCACTGATTCAGAATGAAGCTGAGACAGAACACGAACACCAGGTGACACAGTACTGGCCCTTCGTCCCACAGTGTTGTGTTGACCTTTTAACCTACAGGATCAATGTAACCCTTCCCATCCCAACATCCCTCCATTTCTCTGTCATCTATGTGCTTATCTAAGAATCTCTTAAATGTCCCAAATGTATCTGCCTCCACACCACCCCGGCAGGGTGTTCCACGCACCCACCACTCTCTGTTTAAAAATATTCTGACACCCCGCACACCCCCCATAATTCCCTCCAATCACCTTAAACTTTTCCTCCTGTTATTATCTATTTCTGCCCTGGGAGAAGGACTCTTGCTAGATCAATGTCTCTTTTCGTCTTATACACGATGAAGAGCAATTTCTTCTTTTGAAAGACTATACGACAATAGGAGCATAATTAGGCCATTTGGCCCATCATGGCTGATATATTATCTCCCTCAACCCCATTCTCCTGCCTTCTCCCTGTAACCTTTGGCACCCTTACTAATCAAGAACCTAGCAACCTTCATTTTAAATATACCCGGTGAGTTTGATGTCTACAGCATCTGCGGCAATGAATTCCACAGATTTACCACACTCTGGCCAAGGAAATCCTCATCTTTGTTCTAAAAGGGTGTCCTTGTATTCTAAAGCTGTCCCCCCGGCCCACGACTCCTCCACTGCAGGAAACATCGTCTCCATTGTCACTCCATCTAGGCCTATCAAAATCACAGAGTTACACAGTGCAGAAACAAGCTCTTCACTCTGTCTCAATACCTATT